>NC_136905.1:48397995-48810495 GCF_949606895.1 Notothenia rossii | reverse complement strand
GATTTTTTTTTATTCTTATCTAAAAAACAGAGGGATAATAGCTCATATGTTTATGTTTATTAAGGATCCCCATTAGCTTTTGCTCTCGACAAAAGCTACTCTTCCTGGGGTCCGACACTTAAAACAATACAACATTAATACAACAATAATACAGCAACATTTAGGACATAAGTCCTGACATCATTAACAAAATTAAAAACATCACCAATATCATCAACAACATGCGATCAAACTCAATTAAATTAGGGTTCGCAGCTCACAATGGTGCATGGTCATTAGTAGATGGCCCTTCAATCTCTTCTAGAAAGAGGCTCTGGACTGTATTTCAGCAAGGTAGTTTGGCAATGAGTTCCATTCCTTTATAGCTCTATAAGACACAGAAGATTTCAGAAGATTTGTCCTGGGTTTAGGTGCCAGTAGATGGCCTGATGTAGCTTGTCTAGTCTTATGGTCATGCTCGTCTCTTGTGTAAACTATTGGATCATAAAAATTAGGGGTGCACCGAATGGGAAATTCTTGGCCGAAACCGATACCGAAAATAGGAAACAGTTGGCCGAAAACCGAATGCCGACAGGCCGAAAATGATTAATAGAAAAAAAAAAATATATATATATATATAATGTATACATTTTTTACCAATGTTGTTCAGCTGCCTGATTATGGAAAAATAAATGATTTTGGCAAAACTTAACTTAAATAACAATCACTATTATGGGTCCATAAAACATTTATTCAGCACTTTTGAATGCATACAGTACATTCATTCCAAGTCAAGTGCATTTTCTTTTCTCTGTAGGATAACTACAACAAAGTGCATTCACAACAAAGCCAAGGTGCTTTAAAACTGCATAAACATCTAGGCCAGTAGGCCTACAACAAAATAGTGTAAATAAAGACTGTAACAGCCAGGCCTTCAACAACAACAAATGCACCTATAAGTGCATGCATACAAATGTGCAAACTGGATAAATCCACATGAATGTAACTATTTACAAATGAAATTACAATTGAATTTCAAGAATCTGTAAATAAGGCTGTCTGTCATCATAAGCAAAGTAGTAAACATTGTATAAAGATACATAAAGTGAAAACTAGATACAAAATCCACAATCAATTACAAATTAAATTACAATTTCAAGAATCTGCAAATAAGGTGGTCTGTCCTCATGAGCAATGTAAACAACATTGTATCATTTCGATACCGAAAGTACAATATATTGAACACTGTGCTGCTGTCATTTCCCCCTAATGATAACCTGAGATGGTGAATTATAACTCACAATTAAAATTGTTCAGGAAAGTGGGTATAGAGTAGACATGTAGAAATAGATAAGCTTATGATAAGCCAGCCTTGTCTACTTATTAAGGAAAAGTGGGAGGTTCTTTTGAATGAACATTAGCTTCTCTGCTTTATCAGCCATACGTCTGTTCCTCTTCTCATCAAGCACATGAGAGGCAGCGCTTAACAGTCTCTCGCTGTCAGTGCTTGTGATTTGATCTTACTCCGCATATTTGTCCGGGTGTTTTGATTTCAAGTGGTGGAGTAATCCCGAAGTGGTGAAAGTCTTAGCAGTTACACCCCCTCGAGAAATGTCAGCTGAACACGTTTTACAAATCGCAATCCGCGCCTCTTTCTCTGATATTTTTAAATATCTCCAAGCGGCAGACATGTTGGCTGTGAGCCAGCCGCGAGCATGGTCGCGCAACGTGCTTGTCACCGCGTTTTGATTACGTCATCACAACAACACGTTAGTTTACCAACGTAACACTGTTCTCTGACATTCGGTGATATTTTTTCGGTGCTAGAACTCTTTCGGCCGAAAGCCGAAAGGGCCTTTTTAACCATTTTCGGCCGATAATTTTCGGCGGCCGAATATTCGGTGCATCCCTAATAAAAATGCAGTGTTTTTTTGCTAAATTTGAATTTTTTTTAGAAAAGTGATAACACGAGATTGCAGACGTTTCTCAACTGGAAGCCATGATAGGTTTATATGCATAACTCCAATATGAGTGCGCTTCGAACAGTGGAGAGCTAGTCTGGCAGCTTTGTTTTGAGCTATTTGTAAATTCTGTAAATGTGTTTTTGCTGCTGATGACCATAAAACCGGACAGTACTCAAGATGTGACAAAACCAGAGACTGAATGACTTGTTTCAAAGTGGCTGGTGTTACATACTTTGTACATTTTCTCGCCACAGCTATGCTCCTTCCCATTTTAGTGACGATACTGTCAATTTGCTTTGTCCACCGTAAACCAGAATCAAGAACAATGCCAAGCAATTTAGTCTTGTTTACCTGTTCCACTGGCTGACCAGCCAGTGTCAGGCTTAATTGAGGATTGCTGCTTAACATATGTCTGGATCCGAACACCATTGCTTTTGTTTTTGCAATGTTGAGTACCAGTTTGTTATTGTTGACCCAGTCTGCTATGGCTTTAATCTCTATTTTAAGTAGATAGTTTAACTCACTGCATGTTGATGCTGTACTGTACATTGTGGGATCAACAGCATACATTATTACACTGGACTTATTTAATACGTAAGGAAGGTCATTTGTGAATATAGAATACAACAAAGGCCCAAGCGAACTCCCCTGTGGGACCCCACACTGCAACACCTTACTTTCAGAAAAGCTCCCATTGAAAAAGACTTGATGCCTTTCCTAGCCAGGTAGCTCTCCATCCAACACATAGCAACAGAACCAAAGCCATAGCATTTGAGTTTGTTCAGAAGCAGACTATGATCGATTACATCGAAAGCTGCGCTAAAGTCTAACATCACAGCTCCTACAAGCTTCCTATCATCAATGCTCTTTAACCAGTCGTCGGTCATTTGTGCAAGTGCTGTACTTGTAGAGTGACCATCTCTATAGGCATGTTGGTAGTTTGTTTCAGATTGTTACTCGAAAAGTAGTATTGAATTTGGGTGTATACTATTTTTTCTATTAATTTACTTAACACTGGGAGGAGACTTATAGGTCGACTATTGGAACCAGCAAAGGTTTTTCTTTTATCCTTGGGTAATGGGATGACCTTGGCTTCCTTCCAGATCTCGGGGCACACGCCTTGCTCTAAACTTTTATTAAAAATGTGACTCAATGGCTTGGATATATATGAAACTTTAAAGGTATTGTATTTTGAAACTCTACATCAGATTGTCCAGATTCTCTCTGAGTGTCACAAGTTAGACACTTCTATTAGTGTTTGTTTGGTGGCTCATCTAAACTCTCCTGTCATTTCAGATCCCGCCTTCCTCCAGGCCCTTGTAATCAGCTCACTTCCCTCACCTGGTCTCCTCAGCCCTTCCCCTCAGCTGTTACTCATTCCCTCATCACTCCACAGTATTTATACCACCTCACTATCACTTGTCCTTTGCCAGATTGTCTTGTCGTTTCCGCCAAGCTCTCCAGTGAGTGTTGTCTCACGCCTAGATTTTTGTCCTGCCCGGTTTTTGATCCCTGCCTGCCTGTTTACGGACCTCGAGTTCCTGCCTGCTCCCTGTCTGGTTTTGGTTGCCTGTCTGATGGATTTCCTGGTTTTGACCCTGCCTGTCCCTGACCTGAATAAACTGAACATTGCTATACACTGGTTGTATCTGAGTCGTGCTATTGGGTTCTGATCTGTACCTGTGATCGTGACACTGAGTGACTAGATGGGGTGTCCTGCTATCAGCCTGGAGTGAAATAAGTCATTGATAATTTGACAGTTTTTTCTTTATTCTTGTATAAAAACAGAACGACGATAGCCCATATATGAGATTTTAAAAGTATTTTATTTTGAAATTCTACATCAGATTGTCCTGATTTTCTCTGATTGACTAGATGGGGTCTCCTGCTATCAGCCTGAAGTGACATAAGTATTTAATTGACTTTGAGTGACTATTTGATTATGGACGGTTTCCATTAAATAATAATACAAATATAGATGGACAATAGATCTAATTTGAGATTTTAATAAGCATAGGCTACATTTTAAATTGTGCTTCAGAAAGAAATGTTATTTTAGGAGTGTTGTGAGCTGGTGTCAACATCAATTGAAATTAGTCACCCAGTGGAAATGTCAGATATGTCTTCATAACTGTATACTTACATTTTACATTAACTCAGTTATAATGTGGTAGTTATACGTAGTTTGTTTAAAATTATTATTGGTCACATTATATAGTACATATTTCTTAATTTAAGCTCCAGTATATATGAATATGTTTGGTGTGTTTTTTTAGGTATATTTGTTATTGACCTAGTAAACGGTTTTATTTTGAAGGCAGCTTTTACAGGCCTCTACCGTAATGCATAGGATATTCACACACCGCAATTCAACGTGCGGGCAGGCTTGATTGTGTTTTCCGAAGTGGGGGCTGGCTTGACCACAGTCTGTTTACCCAGTGTTTCCTGAAATGAAACATTTTATTTCACCTTGCTATGTGTTGTTAACGTATATTAAAAAACGGGGACAGTTTCAAACGGGGACAGGCCAATACAAACTGGGACTGTCCCCAGCAAACGGGGACGTCTGGTCACCGTACCATACTAGCCTGTATACATGCTTATTGCACAGCTAGCATTAGCTATTTACCTTGTTTACACTTAGCAGTCCTATGTGTTAATCTGTGTATGTTACACTTGTACTTGTATGTTTTTTTATAGTTTCACTCCGTTTGAATGTCAGTGGAATGAAAATAATTCAATAAAGGAGCATGGCTGCTCATTCCCTGGCTCTCAAAAGACTTTGGCTGACTGTTTATTAATCTATGTTCACACTGACACAGTACAACACATAGATAGAACAGTACACCTGTTGTGTAAGTACATACAAGCAGGTCACAAAGTATGATCACAAATAGATATTTTTTAGATCAAATATGATCTATTCTTATGTAACAAGACATGAAACTATAAGTGTTAATTAAGTCTAAATAACTCAAAATTAGCATATTAAGACCAAAACTCATGTTCAACAACTTCCTTACTTGCAATAAATAAGCACTAATTAGAGGGTTATTGAGGAAAAACTCTCAACTACTGGCCTATTACTTGTATAATCTGGTCATGTAGAATAAGGCATTAATAACTGTTTTATAATGACTAATAAATAGCCAATATACTGCTAATATGCACGTTAATTATCAACTAGTTGATGGTGAATTTGTGTACCTTAATATAAAGTGTTACCAAAAGTTCTTATTGCAGCTCAAATGTAGCTAGCAGTGCTCTGAGCAGCTTCAGGCTTCGTTTTCAAGGCTGTAAACCAGTCAAGGAAATAATATTTAAGCAGGCTTCCTGTTGGATCAACCTGACTTCCTTTTAAAGTATGCTCTCTCACAACCAGTACAATGTCCTGTCACATAAACTGTCATAAGCTCTCAAAAACACAAGGGTTGCAGTCGAATAGTCCAACAATCAGCTCCTATCGTCTAACCCTATCGTCTATTCCTTGACCTCTGTGTGAAACGTCATGGGGTTAAAGGCCCTGACACACCAGACCGAAATCGTCCGTTTTCGTTAGTCCGACGACAAGCGTGCCCTGTCGCCCAAACTCAATTTGGGGTGTCCTGCACCGTCGGCCGTGATACGCCTTATTTGGCCTTTCATGGCCGACGCACGGCCGATTCAACATGTTGAATCAGCCACAGGTAGTCGGACAAAGAAATCACTCTGATTGGCTGTACAGCTAGCGAATCAGTGCATGAGAGGCGAAACGGTTGCTTGAGAATGTCTTCCACAAGCAACACTCCAATGGCTGATAGCTCCAGTACCCCACGAAACATGTTTTCGATGGACGAGAGTGAAAATGGAACGCACGCGCTATTTGTTGTTTTGTTTAAATCATGTAGTCTGCTCTTCTTCTGTCTTCCGGTTGTTGCCTCTTTTGACTGACGAATACACACTACTGCTGCCTTCTGGTAAGGAGAGTTATTGCCACTCACGCATGCGCAGTTCGTACGTGCTCTGCTGAAGTCTTTGCGGTGTGTTCCAGTGCGACACATGGCCAAGACGCAGGAGAACACGCTAACGCAACAGTCGGCGTCTGCAAGTTCTCAGGTGGCTGCTTGGTGTGTCAGGGCCTTAAGGGATAGTGGATAGCAGTGGCGGGCCGTGCATTTCACACCTAGGCCTTCAGTGATGTCCTACACAGTCCTACCTGAATTATTCCACCTCTTAATACCATCATTATGACGCCATGGCTCTAGAAACTATACATTTAGACAGAAACGCAGTATAACCGGGCGTTGCATCACCTTAACATAGTCAAGTACAACATAGTTATATTAATATTTCCGAAGCATTTATAATCAATATATCTGCATTTACAATTAAGAGTGTTAAACTACCAGCTTTAAGATCGCTTGGATACGGTCAAAACTTAAAAATAAAAGGGGCTTTTAAGGCATTAGTCTACAAAGTTTTATTAAGTCCACCAAACCAAGTTTGTTCACTAAACAGCGCATTGTCGCACCCAAAGCAGTTTCATTTAAGAAACGTGACGATAAAGACACAAACTATTCACTGAAAATAAAAGAAAACACACAAATAATTTGCATCTGTTCATGAGGATATATTTGCGACAGTGGTGAAAGTGTATTCCTAGCACTGAATGTCCACTTTGATAAAGGTTAAACCAAAACAATTCAACAAGTCTCCTTGAGTACTTTTACTGCACAGCTGAGCCAGTGCGCCACACACATCTCTATATCTCTTGCAGAAGCATCAAACATTTATTTTTTATATATTTGTCATTTTAATTACATATATATTAATTTGTTAATATTGATTTAATATTAACGACATAAAATGACAAAAATATATTAAAATAAAATAAAAAATAAAATGCTTTGTACTCACCAAAACAACTGATTATTTGAATACAAAATCCATCCTCCTTTCTTTCCTCAAGAAGACTTCAATGACTCTGTTGTACAGTTTATCTGTGCGTTTCAGTTCCACCAATAAGTCATTTTCTATAGACATGAAGGCTAATGATGAAAGCCTAGTCTGTCCAGTAGAATTTCTGGCATAAGTTTTAATTCGCTTTAAGGCCGAGAATGACCGCTCGACAGAAGCAGTGGACACAGGGATAGTCACTGCCACACATGCCAATGTGTAAAGCTGCCCCATGCTCTCACTCAGATTTTTCTGCTTAAGGAAATCAAGGAGATCAATGGGACTTTTCCCTTCAAAATCAGTCATGGCATACATTACAGTCAGTTCTGTTTTTAGCCGGGACAGATCGAACAGTGTTCCGTGACTCTGTGTTAATTTGGCTAAGGCTGTATGCGGGAATTTTTTCCGGTAGGTCTGAAAGTGCTGGGGGTCCAGGAGGGAGAGAAACATTAATTTTTCGTGGTCTTGAAACCTACTCCGTATCTGGCAAAGAATGTTGTCCAGAATATTGCTGTGGAGTTGTTGGTAGTATGCGCGAAGGTCTCCTTGTGCTGTACGTGGGCCTCTGCGTGCGCTCGGACCACTTGAGATGCGCGCTGAGTCCTCGTAGATCTGACGAAACTGGCACCTCTCGCGCTCAATTGTGTCACAAAACTCGTTCACCCTTGTCAGACAGAATTGTACATCCAATGTTTGTTTCTGTAGCATTCCAAAGAGCACATCTGAATGCTTAAAAATCCCATTGAATGTTTCAAGCAAAAAACAAAACTCAAAATCATCCAGACGTGCATTAAATCCATCAGCGCTAAGCATAGTATCCCCATCATACTCTTCATGATGTTCCAGTATGTGGTCAAACACCTCCTTTAGGGAAACTATAGGTTACTTACGTAACCCCAGTTCTCAGAGTAACATGAAGTGAGATGTCTCACTATGGGATGCGCCTCATCGCGGAGCAAACAGAAGCATTAATCTCATTACGCCAATCCTGATTGGCTGGTGATCTTGACGTCAGCGTCAGGGAATCCACCCCCTATAAGTAGCTTGCGCTACGCCGCATGCGTCATTCAAAATAAGCACCTCTTCTCGCTTCACCATAGCAAGGAGGGCCGTCTGGTGAGACATCTCACTTCATGTTACTCTGAGAACTGGGGTTACGTAAGTAACCTATAGTTCTCATTCATAACACTCCGTTCGATGTCTCACTATGGGATATTGTAGCTCCCGAATTGCCAGACGAGCTTATCTCAAAAGTCACCAAGACCAACCAGAACTTAACAGTTAGAGCTCTAACTCAGCAGGGGGCCCAGCACTGCATGGGCCACACTGGGAGCAAAGACGTCTAATCTGTAAAAGCGGACAAAAGTGAGCGGCGAGGACCAGCTCGCTGCTGCACAAATGTCTTGGATGGAAACACCCTTGAACAAAGCCCAGGATGTAGCCAGACCACGAGTCGAATGAGCACGCAAACCCGAAGGTGCCTGCAGACCCTGACTCGTGTAAGCCAAAGCAATTGCCTCCACAATCCAGTGAGAGAGCCGTTGCTTAGTAACAGGCTTGCCCTTCTGAGGGTTAGCCCAGGACACAAAGAGTTGGTCATTATGACGAAACTCTTTTGATCTGTCCATATAAGTGCGTAAAGCACGGACTGGACATAGCAAATTCGGCTGCTGTTCCCCGGAGGGACACAGCGGCGGAGGAAATACCTCAATGTCAAAGGGGGTACATGAACCAACCACCTTAGGTATAAAGGCAGGGTTGGGCTTCAGCAACACTCTCGTTAACCCTCGGGCGAACTGAGTGCATGAAGGATGTACAGATAGCGCATGAATGTCACTGACTCGCTTGGCGGATGCCAGGGTCAGTAACAGCACTGTCTTGAGTGACAGGTGCTTCATGTCAGCTTCTTCCAGGGGTTCAAATGGGGCTCGAGTGAGCCCATCTAAAACCACTGTCAAGTCCCATAAGGGCACCAGTGACCTGGAAACAGGAAGGAGCCTGCAAGCTCCCTTCATAAAACGGCAGACCAGAGGATGCTGGCCAGCCGTCTTACCCTCAAAACCCACATGGCATGCAGCAATAGCAGCCAGGTAGACTTCGATCGTGGAGAAAGCTCTGTGTTGATCAATTAGGTCCTGTAGAAATGATAAAATCACTCCCACAGGGCATTGAAAAGAGGTGTGCCCTTTTTGAAGGCACTAGTCCTCAAACACCCTCCACTTACAGTCATAAAGAGACCTAGTGGAGGAAGCAGGAGGACCGGAGGCCAAATGTGCGCGAGCGCGTCCACGCCTAATGGTGCGTTTTGATCGCGCATTGAAAAGAAAAGCTGACAGTGAGCATTTTCTTTTGATGCGAACAGATCTACCGCGGCTCGGCCGTAACGCACCCACAGCTGGCTCACAATCATTGGATGTAGAGTCCAGTCTGCATATAGTGGTACACCTCTGGACAGCAGGTCTGCACCGAGGTTCATCACACCCGGTACGTGCGTCGCTCTCAGAGAGAGGAGACGGCCGCAGCTCCACAAGATCAGTTTGCGTGCCAGCATGTGTAACTGGAGAGAGCGCAAACCCCCTTGTCGGTTTATATACGATATTGTGGTCGTATTGTCCGTCCTCACAAGGACATGGTGTCCTCTGAGAAAAGGCAGAAAGCGTTTTAGGGTGAGGAACACCGCTAAAAGCTCCAGGTAATTTATGTGCGACCGCTGGAGGTCTCTGCTCCAGAGACCCCTCACCGGACGACCTTCGTAAATACCTCCCCAGCCTGTCAGACATGCGTCTGTGGTGACCACCTTCCGTGAAAGGACAGCACCCATAGGCACGCCCCGTACCAGAAAAGTCGGGTGCAGCCAGTGGCGCAGTGCCATTACGCATTTCACAGTAACCATCACTCTCCGTGCTCCATGACGCGCGGGGTTTAGTTTTAGAGCGGCTACCCAGCGCTGAAACTCCCTCATGTGTAACCGTCCCAGCCGTACAACCAGGATGGCTGACGCCATGAGCCCCAGTAACCGCAGGCATGATCTGAAAAGAACATGTTTGCGCAGCTGGAAATGAGCGAGGCAAGCTCTGAAAGCTTTCACTCTTTCCGCTGACAGGCGGGCTGGGCACCGAGTTCAGGTGTAAACCCAGGAAGAGTACAGTCTGTGCCGGGCACAACATGCTCTTTTCTGTGTTTATTATGAAACCCAGGTTGAGCAGTTGCTTTACGAGGACATTTGTCTGCGTAATAGTCTCCTGTTCCGACTGTGCGAGAAGCAGCCAGTCGTCTAGGTAGGTTGCCAGGCGAATACCCTGTTGTCTTAACGGGCTATCGCGGCTTCCGTACATCGTACAAACACTCTTGGACTGAGAGACAGACCGAAGGGAAGTACTCTGTATTCGTAACAGATCCCCTGAAATGCGAACCTCAGATATTTCCTGTGTGGGTAATATACTGGGATGTGGAAATACGCATCTTTCAGGTTGACTGATGTAAACCAGTCGTTTTGTCGCACGAGACGCAGCAGAGATGTGTGAGTGAGCATTCTGAATTTGTATCTTCTTAGATATTGTTCAGAGCCCTCAAATCTAGTATTGGCCGAATTCCGTTCCCTCCCCGTTTGGGAACGAGGAAATACTTGGAATAAAAGCCGCTCTGACTCTGCTCGGCGGGTATTATAGATATAGCCTCCTTTTCTAGAAGTGAGAGAATCTCTCTTTCTATAATGTGGGCTGACTCCCCTCGGGCCTGTGAATACAGAACGCCCGAGAAGCAAGGGGGGGTGACAGCGAATTGGAGTCTGTAACCCCGTGTAACTGTCTTGAACACCCAAGCAGACGTTGTGAGCATCTTCCACTGTTCGCTCCTTAGAGCCAGCGGAGATGTCACGTCCTTTGCCCTCTGAGTCTCTATTTGTTGTGTTATGGGGCCCTCTAGTGTCTGAACACGGTGGTACCCCGATTTGACAGTCCCCACCGACACTGCGCATGCGCGTGACGGAGGTGCCTTCACAACCCCAGCCGGCACTGTGCCTGCACGTGACGGTGGTAGCCTCACAGCCCCAGTCGTTACTGCGCATGCGCGTGGCGGCGGTGCCTTCACAGACCCGTTCATCATCCGCCTTTTGAGAGAGGCCGTAGCTGCTCTCAAAAGGGGAACAAATGTGGGGCTGTTTATTGGTTTTATTGTTTTCTCTTTCATTTTTCTGAGCTGCGCCCTCAGCCTGAGGCCTGGATGCGTCAGCGGAAAATGCTTTATCCGAGAAAACAGAGCAATATTGTGACATGTGTTTTGGTGCACTTGAGGATGGCTTTGAGGCATCTCTCGAGGCAGCGGGAACACATCTGGAGCTGGGGAACCTTCCAGCTCCGTCACCGAGGGAAGAAGAGGAGGCTGTCAGGCCGCCAGCTTCTTCTTCCTCGCCTGCTGGCCGAAATTCCGGGTTGGCTGCGCCTGGGCTGCAGCCGGAACCGGAGACTTTCTGGGCCAATTCGCCCTCGTCTCCTGCCTGGGCTGGGGACTCGGGGCGGGCCGTGACCTCTGCTGTTTCGGTACTTTAAACCGAGCAGCTGAGGTAGCTTGGGCGAGGGACTGCCGCTGTGAAGGCAGCGGCTCGACCCATCGAGGAAGACAGAGGTGGAGGGCCTCGTCTTCCTTCTTTTTGGACTCGCATCTCTTCTGCATAGAAGCGAGCGCAGATCCGAAAATCCCCTCGGGAACGATGGGCATGTCCAGCACATCCTCTCTTTCCCGGTTTTGGGAGGTTGGTGAGGTTGAGCCATCTAGCTCTTTCCTGCACCACCATAATTCCCATTGCCTTTCCCGTGGCCTGGACGGCGCAGCGTTGAACGCGGAGACAGATGTCCGTGATCGCGGCTATCTCGTCCAGTACTGCCGGTCCAGGATTACTCGATAGATCCTCGCAGAGCTCCGCTTGGTAAGCGGTTAGCAGCGAGGAAATGTTCAAAGCCCTGGCAGACAATGCTGCGGCTCTGTAGGACCGTTCAGTCATGGTTGACTGGAACCGGTCCGCCTTTGCCGGCAGCGTGGGGTTCCTGCTTGGTGTAGTCGCCATCCTCGGGAGGAGGTGAGCTGCCACCAGCGGTTCCATCGGCGGTATGCGGAGCAGGCCGAGCCTCTCCATACCGTCGCAGTCTAGGGGAGGAGGCACCCTGGATTGGGGCCTTGTTGCTGAAGGGCCGGTCTCTCCACGAGATCGACACCTCATCCAACATCTCCGGGAAGACCGGCAGGAGTTGCCTCTTTGTCCTCGTTGCTTGGGGCAAATTTTTCCCCTCGTAACGGGACCTGTAGGTCTCCTTGGCCATTTCGGGCCATGGGATGTCTAGGCTGGCTGCGGCACGCTGACACACGGCCTGCAGGTCTATACTCAGACAGGGCAAAGCTGGTGTGCTATCGCCCGGGAGAGCAGCCATCGCTCCCGGCTTTGCAGCCTGAGCTGATGACACGAAGACATCATCGTCTTGCTCATCAGAGTCGGACAGGAGGAATCCAGAGGTTTCATCCTCTTCGTCCTCCATGTAGTCCAACTCCGGGACATCATCCGCGGGCGAGACCATGGTGAGGTCCAGTTGGGAGCCCCAGCTTGACACAGCGCGGGGCTCCGCTCGCACGTCCCTCGCTGCCACCGAGTCCCAGCCTGACACGGCGCGGGACTCCGGTTCTGCAGCTGCCACTACTGATGAGCCCCAGACCGACACAGTGCGGGGCCCCATCTCTGTGGTGGACGCCCCCGTGTCCTGATTTCCGTCCGGTAAATCAGAGGACATGAGGGAGTCCTGACCCGACAAGCTAGCTTGGCGTGCTAGCCGTCGGCGGAGGCTCTTGATGGTGAAGCGGGCACAATGTCCGCACGAGCCGGGGTTGTCGATAGCCTCCTGGGCGTGTTCCAGCCCGAGACAGGACGAGCAGACCTGGTGTGAGTCTGTGCCTGATATCTTCAACCCGCAGCCACAGAGCCGAGCCTCCGAGTCCCTGACTCCTCTGGTGTGAGGGAGAGAAGCGTCCATCTCGGTCCCCGTGGTGACGGCGTGGAGAGGACCCGCTCGTAACAGGTACGTTGCTGAGAAAAAATACTTCCCCAACTGTCGTTAATCCGGAGAAAAAACGACGGTGTAGAATTTTATTCTCAAAGAATATTAACTGGTGTGTTAATACCCTTTTTATCTTCCCCTCCTCTGGTGTGAGAGAGAAAAAGAAAAAACGTCCTCGCTACCGTAGTGTCGGTAGTGAGGGAAGACAAGCTAGCAACACGTGTGTTGCTAGCTTGAAAAAATCAAAACCTTACCTTTATTCCCGAGGAGAAAACGGCGAGGTCGATTTGCAATACTAACTGGTGTGTTGGTATTAACAGTCTTCTTGCAGAAGTATATATAGAAGTAGCCGGCGAGCGCCCGTCGACCGAAGGTTAGCTTCGTAAATCAGTCTGTGGACCGTTAAGCTAGCTAGCTACTGATCTTTTTCGAGATGTGCTCTGAAGCGAGAAGAGGTGTTTGAATGACGCATGCGGCGTAGCGCAAGCTACTTATAGGGGGTGGATTCCCTGACGCTGACGTCAAGATCACCAGCCAATCAGGATTGGCGTAATGAGATTAATGCTTCTGTTTGCTCCGCGATGAGGCGCATCCCATAGTGAGACATCGAACGGAGTGTTATGAATGAGAACTCTCTTCTCAAAGACCGCATTGACCAATCTCGATGTATATTGCCACCGCGTTGGTGCAACATTAGGAAGACGACGCTTGCAAATGTCATCCAGCAGTTGCGTGCGCTTAGGGGATCTGGAGAAAAATGCTCCAAGGCCATTGAGGCTGGCAAAAAAGACCTTGCATTCTTTAAGCTTTGAGGCCCCTTGAGTCAGTACTAAATTTAGTCGATGTGCATAGCAGTGAATGAATAAGGCCATAGGTGCCCTCTCCTTAACTTTAGCCTGCACCCCGTTTAGTCCAGATGCCATGACCGCTGCGCCATCATAACACTGTGCCACAACTTTATCCAGACTACATTCATATTCCTCCATGAAACGGAAAATAAGAGCGGCAATGTCATCAGCTCGCTTGCCGCTTGTAACATCTTCAAATCTGACAAACCGCTCCTTGACACCTGTGTCCGTCACATAACGCAGGACAAGTGCCAGTTGTGCTACATTACCCACGTCTGTCGTTTCGTCCACCATAACAGCGACAAAGGGTGCTTTTTTAATCTCCATTTTGATCTCTTCTCCCATCACTTCAGCAATAGCATAAATCAGGTCGTTTTGTATTTTGCCTGACGTCCCAGTAAACACTTTGTTTGTGGACAGGTGGTAATGCAAGTCTGTGTTGTTCTCAGCAAGCAAAGAAAGAAGCTCCACGTAGTTTCCTCTGTTTCTGGACTCGGCGCTTTCATCGTGTCCCCTAAATGAAAGTTCCTGTTTACCCAAAAACAGGACACAATCAATCAGTCTTTTCAATATTTCCCTATTTTTGTTCACCCTTTCGTTGTGGAGCTCCGTTTCCCGGCGCACTTGTTCGTTGAGCTGTAGATCCACTCGGGTGTCCCCAAAGGTTTTCAAAAGCACCATTGCTTGTAAGTGCCCAGCCGTGCTTTGGTGTCTCGTTGCTGCCTTGGTTAGACAACTCAAGTTTGCAAATCCAGTGTGGCTCCAAACACCAAATCGATCAGTTGCAAATAGCAGGCATTCCCAGCAGTACAATTTGCAGTGCCTCTCGGAGGCTGTGAGCCAGGGGTACCGCTCGTAGTTAGTGATTTGAAAGTGGCGGACAAACCCTTTCCCCCGCTGTGATAGGCTCGCTAGCGTCGGGGTTGGCCGTTCTCTTCTCACGATGTCTAGCTTTTCTTGAAAGGTTTGTCTTGAAAATGGCGTTGTAATTATATCTGCGACCAAATCGATCTCTTCTCCTCCTTCAGCCATTGTGGGTTGAAAAAAAACAGCTTGTAGAAATCTACACAAATTAGCTCGTTCAAATTCAAGTTCAGTTTGCTAGCTCTACATAGCTCTGCCTCTCAATAGTGCGTATCCAATCAAAAGACGTGCACGTGCTAACGTCATCGTACGCCTGCTAGCTGGCCCGTTGTCGCCAACTCAAAATCTGATTGGTTAACGCCACAGTTTTGTTTCCGTTCACTTTAATCTACAGGCGCCCGCACTGTTGATTCTGAAGGCCTAAGGGCAGATTTCTTGGACCCTGGCAACACATTATGGCTGAAATATGATTGGATAAAAGCTCTAACATAAAGGCCAACCCTCCAAATCTCGTTCTGAGGCTGGAAGCAGCGCAACCAAGAGGAAAGCTATGAAATGAAGAGAATAGACTACAGGGAATAATTTAATACATATTTGTGGAAAAAATATACCAAAATTTAATTTATATTCTGATGATGTTTAGGCCAGCAGAGAAGGCCTTGCTGGCCCTGACGGCCCACCACTGGTGGATAGGAGAATTCAAAAGGATTTAGGAGAAGAGACTGCGGTGCTTTGAGAATCCGAATGCACTTTCACGATCCGACGCGTTTATGATGCGCCAGCGGATGTCATGAATGTGCGTCTGCTGTTGTGGGGAAACTATAGAAACTACAGTTTCCTATACAGCGGACTATATGGATGTTTAATAAGAACGAGGGACTACTGTAAACTCATCTAGAGACTCTGCACCATGCTCTGGTGCTGTTGCTTTATGCTTTATGAACGTGGACAACAGAGAAACATATTCTTCATGACCAAAGTTGGAATTGAAATAAAAAAGGAAAGTTAAACTTATGCTCGTCACCCTCTCCCTCCGGTCCACATTAATACAAATGATCCCAATACCTATTATTGTATGAAAATATCTTAAAAGAAATACAAATGTATTTATTATAAACGTTAGTCCGTAACACCTATCAATGTGTATATCACCATTCAAACATCTTTTAAAAGTTGAACAAACCCCACACAGCTCTGTGAAATGTTGACTTTATTTGATAATTTCAGTACAAACTAACGTTCATATTTCTCTTTTTGATTATAATACTGATGAACGTTCAAAACAAAGCATTTTGGCAACTTACCACATACGTTTTAAAATGCTTAATAAGCCAACCCGGTATCACGGCAAGACGTGAACATGTGACGATTTACCATGCTGGGAGACGTGAAGATGTCACGATTTCGTCCCTTCAAACGTGATTCTCAACAAATTCTCAACAAAGTAACGACATGACTCCCAATATTAATTGAAATGCTTTTATGGATTTAGAAAATGTTTTTATTGATTTAAAAAATAGTTGTATGTATTGATTTAAATTGACATATAGAAAAATAGTCCGTTATTACCGTTTTTTAAACAGTCTGAATGAAACGGCAGCTCTCTCCCCCCTCCCCCCCTGATCTTTCTTCTCCAGCAGCTAAATTAACTGTAGGTTACTCTGAGTGACCATAGACTGTATGTGACAAGCTTACAGTTAGTGACGTAACAACACCATAAAAAATGGTGGGTTGAAAGCAATACGGGAGGTACAAATAACTAGAATAATTGTGATTTATTTATTGTGGCTTTTATGTTTTTCGGTATAAAATGTTATGTAATTCAGGCTTATAATGCACCCTTCTCTAAAAGCCTTCAACAATGACAATATTCATTGTAATTTAATAAATCCTTCCAACACACATTGTAAAGAATAGCCTACTGTAAGTTAAGAAATCATTCCAATATGTACATCTTCTGATGTAACAACAATAACATTATAAATAGTAACATAGCTGAACATGGTATTGCACATTTAGCTTTGAGTGTTACTGACCTGAGATGTTTTTATTACATGAATTAAGGTGACTGAGGCTTTTTAACATACAGGGATGCAAACTCATCAGGTATGAAAAAGGTGACAAGGATCCGAGCCCCCTGCTCCCCCACCCCACGGAATATCGGCTTTAAAATGAGGAATAACAGAGGATTTTAGCAGTCAGAACAACTAAAGCAGCAGTGTTAATAATAACAAAAACGCCAAAGTGTCACATGTAATAGAAATATATAAAAGCATTTATTTTAATTGTGTAGCAGTCAGTTTATAATTTTGGCAGCACTCTTGAGCATTTTGAAAATGTATTTTCATGCCTCTGTGCAAGGCTTAGTCTTTCTATCTTTATAGCCACATGGTGTAAAGTAACTAAGTTCATAAACTCAACAAGTACTGTACTTGGGCACAATTTTGAGATACTTGTACTTTATTTAAGTATTTCAATGTTTTGCTACTTTGTTCTTCTACTCCACTACAGTTCAGAGGTACATGGTGTACTTCTACTCCCCTACATGTATTGCATACCTTTAGTTACTTTACAGATGTGGATGAATGATGTGAAATATAATCAAGTGTTAAATCAGACTTTAGTTCCACCTGGAGTAAATCCTCAAGCTACCCTGCAGTATACGAAGTAATTCAAACTAGCTGCACCTTTACCAGCTTTGAGAACACTTTCATGATCAATCATTATAAAACATATCATATCTATTATTCTGAAATGGACCAATCTGCACAATGACTACTTTTACTGTCGCTACTTTAACTATATTTTGAGGATAATACTTTTCTACTTTTACTTGAGGAACATTTTGAATGCAGGACTTTTACTGTAACAGAGTAGTCCTACACTCTGGTACTATTACTTTTACTCAAGTACAAGATCTGAGTACTTATACTTATACTCAAGTACAAGACCTGAGTACTTATACTTTTACTCTAGTACAAGATCTGTGTGCTTCTACTTATACTCAAGTACAAGACCTGAGTACTTCTACTTTTACTCTAGTACAAGATCTGTGTGCTTCTACTTGTACTCAAGTACAAGACCTGAGTACTTCTACTTTTACTCTAGTACAAGATCCTTAAATAATATTGCCACAGAAAAACGTTTCAGTTCACATCACGCTCTGCCGCTCCGACAGGGAGCTCTGCTCTGAACACCTGAACAGCCCGTTCTAACAGCTGTTCACCAGCGGTCCAGTCTGTGCCACAGTCACTCCAGACGCACAGTTAATATTAACGAACGCACGCGTAGGCAGGGGCGGACTGGAACTGTAAATCAGCCCGGGACTCTCGACCGGCCCACTTCATACCGCTAGTAAATTGTCGACGGGGGGACTTACCGGCAGGGGTAGATATTAAGGTAGCGTGACCAGACGTCCCCGTTTTCCGGGGACAGTCCCCGTTTATATTAGCCTGTCCCCGGTTGAAACTTGTTAGACATTTAAAATCAATGTTTTGATGGTATAATGTAGTTTAAACATACTGTCAAGTTAAATGCTCTTTTATACTGAAAAAACAGAAATTCTTGTGCACAAGCAGTTAAGCTTTTATTCTGAAAATCCTTCATCTACGGTTAGCATTTAGCATGTGGCTAATATACGATTTCCTAAAGAGGTGACTTGAGTAGCGAAATGACATGGTGTGGTGAAAACCGAAACCTACTGATTTAACACTACAACTATAGATGTCGAGATACTACCATGCTGAATATTAAATTAAAGTACAGTTTATTTGAATACATTATTGTTTACAGACGAGAGTAGCATGTGACAACATCCGGAATGACCGGAAACCAAACCAGCCGTGAAGTATTTTCTGTATTTTTTAGAGTATTGATTACAGCGTTTAGAATGTGTTACATGAAAAGTGATGAAAGAGAATATGAGAAGAAAAGGCGTGTTAAGCATATGTTCTATGTGAAAAGTACCAATCCTCTGTTTAAATGCAACAACGGACATTAGAGACGAGGCGAGCCGGCTGGCGGGGAGGAGCCAGCAGAGGATATATAACAGCACCAGACGAGGGATTCGCTCTTCTAAGTATCCCATTTGAATCTTCTCAGAGACTCCATTTAGTCTCATTTTAAAGCTTCTCTCCTGGACGCGAGAATAAAGAACATATTTAACAAACTGTCCCTGGAAATGTCCCCGTTTTTTAATATACGTTAAAAACACATAGCAAGGTGAAACAAAACGTTTCATGTCAGGAAACACTGGGTAAACAGACTGTGGTCAAGCCAGCCCCCAGTTCGGAAAACACAGTCAAGCCAGCCCACACGTTCTATTGCGGTGCGCAAATATCCTGACCTATGCATTACGGTAGAGGCCTGTAAAAACTGCCTTCAAAATAAAAGCGTTTACTCGGTCAATAACAAATATACCTAAAAAACACACCAAACACATTCATATATACTGGAGCTTAAATTTAAAAATATGTACTATATAATTTGATCGATAATAAATTAAAACAAACTACGTATAACTACCACATTGTAACTGAGTGAATGTAAAATGTAAGGATACAGTTATGAAGACATATCTAACATTTCCACTGGGTGACTCATTTCAATTGATGTTGACACCATCTCTCAACATTCCTAAAATAACATTACTTTCTGAAGCACAATTTAAAATGTATGCTGTTTAAAATCTCAAATTAGATCTATTGTCCATCTATATTTTGATTATTATTTAATGAAAACCATCCATAATCAAAGAGTCATTCGAAGTCAATCAAATACTTATTTCACTTCAGGGAGACCCCATCTAATCAATCAGAGAAAAATCAGGACATTCTGATGTAGAGTTTCAAAATAAAAGACCTTTGAAGTCTCATATATGAGCTAGTCCATCTGTTTGTATCCAAGAATAAATAAAAAACTGTCAAATAATCAAATACTTATTTCACTCCAGGGTGATAGCAGGACACCCCATCTAGTCACTCAGAGAGAATCAGGACAATCTGATGTAGAGTTTCAAAATAAAAGACCTTTGAAGTCTCATATATGAGCTAGTCCTTCTGTTTGTATCCAACAGTTAAAATGTTCGAATTACATTGAACCAGAATTGTCCCACTTTTTTCTTTAACAGTGAAGAAAATTGGTTATGTTAATGATATATTGACGGCAAAACTCAAAATGTCCCCGGTTTTAATTTGGAAAATCTGGTCACGTTACATTAAGGGTAAAATGTCACTGGCCCTCCGTGCCGGTGGAATTGTATTATCACTGGCCCCACCATCGTAACCACTGGCCCGGAGAATTCGTCCACCAAAAGAAAAATCGACTAATAATGAAGAATATTAACACATTTGTTGCAATAGTAGCCTACATTACTACTTGTACTACAACATTTGAATCATCAGTTCTTCCTCATTTTCCTCAATTGTTCATATTTGGTTTATTAAAATAATGATATTGTGGTCATTGTTAAAAAATGTCTGCTATTATTATTAGTATAATGCACTTTCTGCCTTCCTGTCATTAGGAGTTAGACATGTAATGGCTATGTAATGGATTAAATTAGAACCTTCATTATCCTAAACTGCTGGGACATTTCGCCAATACCTTTTATATTGTCTACTCTTCACTTACTTGTCAGCATAGGTCGGCATTGATGTACAGAGCCGACAGAAGACCTTGTTTATATTGGCATCATATTGAGAGGTGCAGTGACGCGTCCTAAAACCAGGAAGTAAGCCGCTGGTTCCCTTGACAAAAAGCAATGGGATTTCTCCACAGGGTTTTGGAAAATAGCTGGAAATAAGGTCTTTGGAAAACAAACCTGTTTGATAAATGCACGTTTTGTTCAGCCGGATAATCTCCACATGTCTATCCTACTTTTATAATTTTCAAATCATAAATCTAATCGATAGATTTTAAAAGGGTTTTAGGACGCCAACTCCATCGATCAAGCTGGCTGAAACTTCCTCTCCCTCTTCTTCTCATACTCCCTGTCACTCTCCTTTAACTCCTCCGGTGACTTTCTTTTATTTGAAGATTGTTTTTTGCCCGGTTACCGCTGGTATTAAAAACATTTTGGCGAATGGTTAGGTGGCGCGATAGTCTGTAGTGAAGGAGCGCGCTCACGCTCACGAGAGCCTGCTCGCGCTGCGCTCCGCAGCAAACAGCTGTTTGCTTTTCACCCAACAACAACAACCGACACACGGAACGCTATGTTGTAGCGTTGATAAATGAAACAATATAATAAATTGCTAGTCAAAATACCAATACCACAGGACAATTATTTTTTTTAAAGCAATATTTTTAGTGGCCCGAGCGGGCAAGTGGAAAGTACGTTATGCTGGCCCGGGGTGTCTAAATAGTGCTTCCGGGCCAGCGGGCCATTTATAATGTCGAGCCCTGCCGGTTACCGGCCGGCCCACATCGTACGACCGGCCCACTTCAGTACCGGCCCATCGGGATTCGTCCCGAACATCCTGATGGCCAGTCCGCCCCTGCCCGTAGGTAATGTAGCTGCTGAAGCTAGACCATCATCTCGGAGCAGCAGAGCCTTATTATACATCCATGAGTAGAGCCGACAGGCAGGAAGACTCGAGCACATAGCTCCCACTTCATTATAATATATAAAAAAAGAACACCATGCGTGTCATGATGGCACATAACAGCTCACGGCCGCAGATTACTCCGAGTCCCAGACCCCCTCATACCCCAAAAATATTTTTATTGCAGATCTACATGAATCACACAACGACCTATTTTGGATTCAAAAACGGCGAATTTCGCCGAAAGGTGACACATTTGCATCGCTGAACATAGACAGAGCACAACTGAAACATAACATCTGAAACGATGTAACAACATAATACACTTTTTGGGGATGCATCTTGGGATGTGAGGAGTGAGGGACACGGCTTAGAACGGGCGTGTCGCCTGGCAGGACAGGAGAGTCTGTGCACCAGTCTGCCTTGATCTATGAATTCATGTCCGTGACACTCACTGCTGCCCACAGCTGTTTTATAGAAGGAAAACCTCCTTCACTTCATGAAAGTGTTTTAACCACACACATCTCTACACACACACACACACACACACACACACACACACACACACACACACACACACACACACACACACACACACACACACACACACACACACACACACACACACACACACAATTGACATGAAATCACTGACAAATATGAATATACTGTATTCAACTTCATTAAAACGTTATTAACGTGCCTGAAGTCAGTAATTCACTAAAAATATGTATATTTTAATGGAGCCTCGTCGGCAGATCAGGATCCCAAAGCGTAGCGGAGGGATCTTGATCTGCATGAAGGGTGTTATTTTCCCCATAAGGAACAAGTCGCTGCAATTTATCCCGCTTATTACATGGCCACATTCTCAACAAAGTAACAACATGACTCCCAATATTAATTGAAATGCTTTTATGGATTTAGAAAATGTTTTTATTGATTTAAAAAATAGTTGTATGTATTGATTTAAATTGACATGCATCCACTAAGAAAAATTGTCCGTTGTTACCGTTTTTTAAACAGTCTGAATGAAACGGCAGCTCTCAGCTTTGTATTTACACAACTAATGGCCCATCAGCTCTCTCCCCCCCTCCTCCCCTGATACTTCTTCTCCAGCAGCTAAATTAACTGTAGGTTACTTTGAGTGACAAGCTTACAGTTAGACACAACACTGTCATTGCAAGTGACCCTCAGTTAGTTGACTTTTATGTTCAATTGCTAAATTCATTACTGATAAAAAAGGGCTTCTAATGTACCTAATTACATTAACACTAGAACCGCAAGAGGTTTTTATATAGGCCTACCTAAACCCGTCAAATCCCGCTATTAGAATGCAATTTTTAACAACATAGGGTGCTACATAACACACTTTCAGGAAAAGTCACGGTCTAGGAGACTTTAACATTTTATTGGAAAAAAAGTTACATTGCACACACACAACACACATCACACAAATTGACCCAATTGGCGGTTCTAGTGTTAAATAAACTCACTAATTAATTAAACCAGTTCAATACGCATTATTCTTATTCTTATCATTCTTTATGAGCTCAGAAATAGTCTTAAAATCAGATCTGTTTTGTAAATGAAATCTGACAGCAGGCAGTTAGCTCTGATCACCTATGATAAATGCGCCACACTTAATCGCTGGCCATTCAGCCAAAAAGCTCCCTCTATACAAATCAAACTGTAGACGGTGTGAAAGCACCTATTGTTTTAAATAATGGTCGGAATGTGACCTGTGAGCCTTCTGAATTACCGTGGGACAGCACATTCTAAACTAAAATGTTCAATCAATAAAGTAACATCTTATCTTAATAATATCTTCATATTAATAATAATAATAAATCATACAGTATGTGTCCGAAAGGGAGCAGGAGGAAGCAAACAGAAAAATATACTGAATATTAAAGCAAACGATTGTAAAGGTAAAAGTATGAGCATAACAAATAAAGAAGTGTAATGTAAACATTTACATTATTATTATGATTATTTAATATATAAAGACTTCGTATTATTGAATTACAAGATTAGATATACTTTAGTTGGTCTAAAATATTGATGTGTTCAAATGCTCTTCAAAACACAACTGAAAGTCCATGAAACTTGTCTTTCTGTATCTCCTGGTTAAAACCATAGACTGTATATATAAATGGACGTAGGGTCCGTGACGTCACCCATAGGATTCTGCAGAGTTGCCGAGAAGCCCTTATTAGGCGGAGTCGGCCACTAACGGCTCGACACTGACGTCAGAGTTCAACTCCCGCCTGCTCCAGCCTACTCCAAATAAGGGCAAAGAGGCGGAGGCGGGACATGCTGCCACCGAGCTGAAAGTTCCAGAGCTAGCTGAAGCTACCAAGCTAAGCTAACATCCTCCCCATCGGGTTATGGCTAGAAAGGATCCGTCTTGTGTAAAACTCTCACGAGAGTTTGGCTGAATGTCACATGGCTGAATGAGCGCCGTATAGATAGAAGAGTTACGACAGCGGAAGTCCAAAAACGGTTATCGTCACGTGGTTCATGCAGACGAGAATCGTTCCCCGGAAGTTCATGGCGGGCAATGTGAATGCATTGATAACAGGAGATAGAACTTCGACTTTTGGTAATTATTAGTGAATAAAGGTTTTGATTTGCAATATTTATACAACAAATCGATATGTGTATGTATTTACATCAATATGTTTTAAAAAATAAAATAGAATTTGCTAATATTAAGTGATAATATTAGGATTAGTGTGAACAACTAGTTTACATGTTAGGCTAACAGTGCCTTGGTTAAAGAGCCTGTTGCTGTTTATTTATAGCTTTGAATTCTTTCAAACCAATATTATCTTCTTAAACTTGTATAGTAGTCAGGAGCATCACTTTCTAATGTTTATTGATATATTTAGAGGGAGGGGATCTAAAGGAATGCTTCAAAATTCAGATTAGATTACATTTCTACCATTTTCTTAAATTCATGGTAGTTTCAGTAATCCCATGGTAATTGAGGACACAAGTTATCGAAATGACTAATGTCATCTTTATGGCTTTCAGAAAGGACAGGAGACCGACAGGTGACTATCAAAGGACTAGCAGCAGCAGCAGCAGCAGCAGCAGCAGCAGCAGCAGCATGATGATGATGTTAAATGTGTTGTTTTAGGAACATCCATTGCAAATACATGGAATTCAATAAACATTGAATAGCATATCATGCAGTTTGTCTGTGCCTTTTCCTCCGTGTTGTCCTGGTTTGCTGCCTCCTAGTCGCCACCATGGTTTGCTGTGCTGCCTGGGGATGCTCAAATCGCTCCGAGAAAGGAGTACGAATGTACGGCTTCCCCACTGACACAGAGCGGAGGAAAAAATGGCTGGCTCAAGTCAGCAGGAGCAATTTCACGACCAACAGCAAAAAAATATGTGAGGTAATTATATACAAACACTGCATTTGCACTTTTTCACAAAACGAAAACCACACCATTGGGAAAGCTTAATGTTTTGTTTAATACAAAAAAACAGGGAAAGGCTTGAAAAACACAGAGTTGAGACTCAGGGTGCAGGGTGAGGGTCTCAGTGCAGGTATTCAGGCTCCATTGAATCCCCCTCTGGTTCTTGAGCTGAAAGAGGGAGTAACAGACAGGAGAAAGGGTTATACACACCTATATAGCACACCTATTGGATGGGAAATTGCCTTGGGAAGATAAGGTGTGGTCTTTGTTCCCAACTGAAGTTATGGAACTTTATTATTTGTGAGTTTAACAAAGTATGACAAATGGCATCAGTAACAGATGTGATATTAATTTCTATAAAGTTGTCTCACATTCTTGGTCATATTTTATATACAGTATGTAATGAGTATAACATGTCCAGTAAGTATAAAGTGTTGTTCCATTGTGTGTGTTCTTCCATTTTGGAAGCAAGAGCCAATCCAAAAAGGTGAAAAGGAACAACAGCAGCCAAGCTACCACATCCAGCAACCCCCAAACAGATCCACAGCTGCAATCATTTCCATTAGTCGTTGCAATGGAAATATTTGGACTAAACATTGCTCTTCCACCTGTCAGCACCCAGCTAACATCACTGCCCCTCCACCCGTAACATCACTGCCCCTCCACCCGTAACATCACTGCCCCTCCACCCGTAACATCACTGCCCCTCCACCCGTAACATCACTGCCCCTCCACCTGCCAACATCACTGCCCTCCACCTGCCAGCACCCAGCCAGAGGAGCGCAAACAACAAAAACAAGCAAGGTGTCCCGTCATGTACCTGGAAGTTTGGGTTGGCAAAATGGATTGAGAGAGGGACTTGAAAAACCTTGGTGGCTCTCTACTCATGTTGTTACAGTTGTCTTGGTTACACCTCTCAAGTTTTTTTTGTGCCATTTCTACATCTTTAGAAAATATGAAATAAAAAATTGAAGTGAAATCAACCTCTTCTCTGGAGAACAAACTTTGATTTCTCTGTCTTGTGAGTTTGCAGTCTTGCTCCTCCACCTGTAACATCACTGCCCCTCCACCTGCCATACAGTAGGTTACTAACAAGATTACTTATATAATACAGTGATAGAATACATGTTTAGTATGCTTACTTATATAAAACAGTAGTATTAAACTTACCTTGTGTTTTCACTCTCACTTAAGTCCCTCTCCCTTTGACATCAATCCAAAATCAGCTGAGCTGCAACATAATACAGACAGGTAATAATCAACATAATCACAAGGACACAATATGGCTCTGCTAAAAACACTCACTCTTACACGCACCAAACTTTATATTTATCTAATATTTAACTCCCTCCACCCCCGCATACAATCCCGTTTATAAGCCCCTCTTCTCTAATTCAACAATGTTGGACAAAATGACATTAAGAGAACGGAATTTACAATTAAAAGGCTGTTCAACGTGTGCTGCTAACTTGATCCGGTAGCTTTATCCGTTATCTGTAAACGTT
The DNA here is from genome assembly GCF_949606895.1 of Notothenia rossii. NCBI lineage: Eukaryota > Metazoa > Chordata > Actinopteri > Perciformes > Nototheniidae > Notothenia > Notothenia rossii. The sequence continues at coordinate 48,784,389 of NC_136905.1, read as the reverse complement.
CCCTAAATCTACTAATTTAGGGATAACCCACTGACATCCTTTAATACAAATGTTAATTTGAATCAGATGTACTGATAATATCCGCAATATAAATCTTTAAACTTCTTCTTACCTTTCAAAAGTCCGTCACGAACGGTCTATTATGCTGCAACTCTACAGCTCTGCTATGGCGCTAACTTCCGGGGAACGATTGTGAGGCTCCACGATCCGCCATTGCTGTAAAAAAGTGGTCCATTGGAGTGAACGGAGATGACATAACTCTCAGTCTATACGGCGCTGGGATGAATGTTTACGTTTGGCAGGCAGCCTTTCAGTTACGATCGTTAACATCAGTGGGCCACAGCAACTGATGATGAGAAGCTAAACTATCTATTAATTATGTCAATTACAGGGAGTGTGATTGTTGAAATAGGGTGTTAGCGATCTTGCTGGTGTTCAAAGAAGAATGACAACACTGTAGATCACCAACACTATGGTTTATTTTTTTTTCACAGGCAAGTCAACGTTGTCGCAGTAAAAGTCCCAAGATAGCTCCTGGTGCAATAAAATGTTCCCTTGCAGTGTTTTACTATTAAGTCTGATGTTTCTCTATTAATATTGCTGCTGCATTAATTTGTATGTTGCATCATGTTACTGCTGTAGATCTGTTTCCGAGCCGCTCCGATTACAACGAGTTACAACAAGAACGTGACGTCATATTTACACTAGACGGATCCTTTCTAGCCATAACCTCCCCATCGGCACACTGCCGTGGTATTTTACGTTTCTAAGGTAAGCGGACATGCAACTATTCAGCAAAACTATAAATAATAATCTAAGTTATTGAGTTTTTAGCATAATACTTCAGAATCTTAAAATCCCTTAACGTTTGTATGCAATTGTGCTAAATTCAACATTGGAATCAAGCAAATATTAATATGTTTGCATGACATTAGTTATTTATATTTTGATATCACTTAATTATACGTTTAATACATTTAAGTCAAGCTAAGGTACATGTGATGGTAGCTAGTTAGTGCTCTTACCTGTGAGGCCTCCTCCAAACAGCATAATAACCAGACTGTATCATTAAAACTAAGTACCAGTTCTGGATCCTTGACTTTAGACAAACAATTCAAAAGACAACATGTATTTAAAGACCAATCTTTATTTGAATGTGTCTCTTAACCTGATATATTAGTTATACAGTAATAGTATTGACAATCTAAAAAAACTGAGCAACTCAACAGTCAACTTTATATTTCTTATTGTCTAAAGCATTTTTCATTTTCCCCCTCTCATATTCAGTGTGGATGGATTGAGACAGCGTGGTGTCCAGAAAGTTGCAGAGACTTCAGGGAGAAACCTCCGTGTGATGGACGTCCTGTCTGTTGGTTTGGAGAGGACTGAGGGTCTTTCCTCCGCAAGGGGGACTGGGAGGACTGGGGGGAGGGACTGATGGAGGAGCCCATGCTGGGCAAAGCTGATACCAACTGCACAGGCCTAATCTGTCACTTTATTTGACTAAATGTGTTTACTTATACATTTAATAGGTTTACACCTTCTGTCCATATGTGCTTTTAATTTAAAACATTTGATTAACTTTTGGTTCACATTTCAACAAATTGTATTTGTATTTGCACTCCTTTTGTCCATTATTCTTACTGAAAATGTTAGATTACACTGAAGATTGGCCCCATTTATTTGTGACGTTGCAAACTCTGCGGTACAAGGCACAAGTGATGTGAAGCTCATAAAGCGAGGCAAATAGAAATAATCAGCTGATGGAGTGTAGATGTGGAAATAGGTGCATTCGATTAGCTGACTGTTTTTACAATAAAAGTAGTTTCTTAGTGTACTGGTCTTAAAATCTCATAACATCAGCTTTTAATGTTCCTCTTGGATGTTCTTCTTGACCCTCAGAGAAGGAGAAAATGTTGTGTCTTTCAGGCATGTCCTTTCCTAACAAAAATTACAGGAAACATAAAACATATAATTGCAGAACAAGTGTGTTATTTATGAAAGCAGTGTGTTTGTGTGTTTAGGGGCTGTAGATATAATTATTTTGTAATTGTAATGTTTTTTTTTTATTTCAACAGTGAACTACAAAGACAATCAGATTATGAATGAACAGTATGAAGTTCATCAACATTGAAATATATGTTATTATCAAAGTAATATTGAACTGTTATCAAAACGTAGTGCAACTGTAGAAGCTTGCTCTGTTGTCTCACTGAAATAATAACTTTTACCACGTTTTTTACAGACAATATTGAGAGATATATAGTAGCAGTTCTCACTATGTGTTAAATATCTTTGCCTTTAATACATTAAATTAGAAAGCTGACAAAATCATATTGCTTGTTAACATCTAAATGTAACTTTTTGCACAGAAAAACCCCTCAACTTCACTGGTGTTTAGGTGATCTAGTATTGTTTAATGGAATGTATATCAGTGTATTAAAGTCAATACTTTCTTGATTCTTTGTACAGTATGAAAAAAATAGTATTTGCACCTGTGCTGAAGTTCACTGCTGTGAGGAGTCCAGTTCTGTCTCTCACTCTCTGGTCCAGCCTGTGAGCATCACCTGGACACCTTAAACAAACAGATATATATGTAAAGTACCATGTGTACAAACAATATAACTGATTCTCTTCTGATGAACATGTTGGATTGTGTATTGTCCGAGTCAGGGTCCTTTTTATTTTACTGTAACTTTGGAAGTTGAGTTACCAATGCTTGCTGTTTATTTGATACAAATTTGGTAATGCAATTCATTAAAACAACAAGGTTTGGGTTTGTTCTTCAGATGATAATAATGAATAATGAACTCCAGCTCAACCAACCATATTGTAATATCTAAGTAATCATCTTGAAATATGACATTAATAATTGTAATATACACACATCTTGTTGTGAGGTTGATTTCACATACACTACTTCGACATTAGCTTGTCTACATACTTGAGCATAGCCAATTTAAATTAACCTTAGCGATGCATACAGTTCCTACCTAAATAATAATAATCTCTCTAAGTTACAAGGATGACCTTATTTTATCAACCTCAAACAGAAGCCGTTTGTTGTACAGTATTATCCTACTTAACACTTGTCTATTTCGTTTTAACCTTTATAAATATAGTCTATGATTTTAACTTGGAGGCTACTATTAGCATCGTTAGCACCGATGTAGCTACCACTCGCTTACACGCTAACCCAAGCCATAACATTAATTACGTAGCTGATTAAAATCATTAACACATAAATAAGTACTCAAATTTCACTTACCGCAAAACCGCATTCATGCACCGTCTGTTTCAACCGCAGAGCGAGTCACAATAGTCCGATATATAAGCATGAAGAACAAACAAACACGGCCGGGGGCAAGTTGTGTTCCCTGGATGAGCTGAACAGGCAGAGTTCCTGTAGCTTCACGGAGCAGCTAGCAGAGAGACAAGAAGCTAACAGCAGCAGTCACTTCACAGAGCCGTCACTCAATGTGACCACGCCCTAATTTATGCAAAAACTTTAAGACCTGATATAAATAAAAGGGTTGTGTTAGAAAACAATTCAATTACAGATCCATAATCATGAAGGTGGAATCTAACTATATTCATGATAATATTTATTGCATCCATGGGTAGAAACATGTTTTTTTCTGCTGTAAAGTTGGGCATTTTAACATGGGGGTCTATGGAAATTGCTCCTTTCTGCAGTCAGTCCCTATCGGACAATATATGAACTGCAGTGTGTGCCACTTCCGTATTGGCGTCCCGGCTCTTCCACAGAGTTTGCCGCTTGGTTAAAACCTGAAATTGAAAATCTGGCAACGCCCTCTTGGAAAATAGTGGGAGGGCTTAACATTCCTCTATATTGGTCTAAGGCAGGTCGTAGGCAGGAAGCTGTAAGCTGGAGTCTGAAATTAGGTGCTACATCTGTAGGCCAGATCCTCAACTCGATGATTGGATGGTTTAGCCGCAATCTATGCTCGGAGTTGGTGTTTATGTGATGTGAAATCTGAAAAGTTTTTTTAAAATAAAGTAATACTTTATTCAAAGTGTGCTTGCTTTTCTCTTTGAAAGTCATCACATAACGGCATTGTAATACACGGTTCCACTGCATTAAATATTACACATCTGCCGTAGTTCTCTATTTATAGAGCCCTGATTAGAAGACTTCTGGACAAACAGGAAGAACTGCCACCAAAACTGAAAACGTGACGTGGATCATAAATTTATAAGCAATTAAACAGCATCTTACATTTCTTTTCACACAATACGTCTCCTTGCAGTATCAACACTAATTCGGCTGACTTTTATATTTGATCCAATTGGTAGATAGGCTGTATTTACACCATAACGGTGCAGAGCTGATAGAAAGGGACATCGAAGGAGATGCCCAGTCACCAAGGCGCATGATGTGTGTGTGTGCTCTGCTCAGCTCTGTGTGTGTGTATTCGGTGTGTTTGTGTCTGTCCGACAACAGCATTTGTTTTCAAATTACCATGAACAGTCATTTACACACATCTGGCCAACGCCATAGGTATATGTGGGTGTTCCCAAATAAAATAAATTAGTTTAATCTTAATCTCGATGTAGTGCTAAGTGTACTGTCTACACCAGAGGTTACGCTAGACTTTTTCGTTATTTTGACGGGCAGGATCGTAACATTTCCGTCCATTTGACTTGACTTGCTTGACTCTCACCAAAGTGACTTGGGACTTGCTTGAGACTTGTAGGTCAAGACTTGAGACTTGCTCATGACTTGCACATGTATGACTTACTCCCACCTCTGGTACCCAGCACTCGGCTGGTGAACACAGAGCCAGCAACTCTACATTTTCTGCAGATTTGAAGTCCTGTATCTTAGTTATTATTTTCATCGATTTATAATCTTTGAAGTGCAGAACATGTCTACAACATTGAGACTGTTTTCATTATCTGTTGCATTAATTATTAATTGTCTTGTCCTAAAAATGTGAATACAAACATTTAGTTATCGTCCCTACGACTAGGGATGGTGCAGTGTCCCACAAAGCATCTTACATTACAAACTATCTAGGGTTAGTATAATTCCATCCTCATACAGTCTACATCATCTACTCGTAGTTTATGGATTGGCCTGAAAGATGCAGCCCCAACAGGAGCATCCAAAAGCCTAGGTTTGACCGGTATACTAAAGATGCACTGATATAGTATGTTATTCTTGAGCGTGGCCTGGATATGATAGTGAATGTAAATCATTATTAATGTCTTCCCGACAATGCCTAAGTTGATTACTTAAAAATAATTAGCCTGTTAGCAGGTTGTCGCCCTCACACTGTTCAACAGTTAGCCTACTTTAGTTATCTGGGACAATGGCAAAAGCCTATAAATGGACACAGATGTGCTGAATGTCGACGATATCATCATTAACAAAAGAACATCAGATAAAAAGATGTCATGCTGTACTTTGTTTTGTATTAGTTTTAAACACATATATACTATGTTAGTTTAGAGTTTCTGATTAAATATTTATCTATCTTTTTTTGTTATTCTGAAGATGTACCTTCCCTCGCTGCAATCCACACCACCAATAAGCTTCATGCAAATGAACACATAATAACATCAGAAAAATGCAAATGTGCATTTTTTGACTGACTTTCAGAGCCAGAACTTCTATTATCATTGGAAAGAGGGTGAATGTTTTCTTGTGAACAGGGACTGTTCTTTTATTTGAAGCCAATGGGCTTGGAGCTGAGAGTCACAGGGAGTAGCACAAGATTGTTTTTTTGTTCTATTCATGGGATTTGTGGAAAGTGAGAAAATTAAGTAGAATAATGTCAGCCTTTTCTTTCTTTAAGACAGACTTCTTAACTTATTTGGAGTTCCTAAATGTGCAAATTGATAACCAAAGTTGAGTGTTTCCTTTAGCTTCCCCTTCACCTACATTTTTAAAGAAGCCAGAGGCGACAGGCAGGTGGAGAGGAGAGGCTGTGATGTAGTCTGTGTATGCCAGTCCAACGCCATTACCAAAGTGTGTACACACACATTAGCATAAAACAGCTTTGCGTATGATCTGAGCGCTTTCTAAGATGCTGCACACGGCTGAGAGGGGAGTTGAGAGGGAAGAAAAATAATGCTCTTGCTGTTTTGCAAGCCCGCAACGATAACATGCTGTCGACAGCACCTCACATAACATCCCCCAGCAACCCACCACCCCCTCCCCCCCCCCCCCCACACCCACCCTGCATCGTCCTATAATCCCTTTCAACACACACTTATACACACATAGAGTGGATTCTTCAGCTCTCATCTCTCAGGACTCTTATTCTAGTGCTGTTCTGGGGCTGATCCAAACAGGAAACATTAAACAGTGCCCCATCTTTCACCAACGGGATGAACTGGGCTGACTGTGAGCCAAGTCAGTCACACAAAATTATGCAAAATCACAAAGAGTAATGCAAAGAGAATGGAGAAGGTAAGGACAAAGGCACAATGTAAAGGCCTAGGCCATCTTCTGAATCATATGCACTCTGTAATTTAAAAGGATTGTACATCTGCAGAGTGCAAGCTTTGATAACAACCTTATCTGCTCCATCTAATACTTTACATTGTTGGCATGAAAATGTTCAATGAATAGTCAATCAGAAGCTTTTCATCAACAATGAGTCCACTAAACGTTTATTTCGCCCTGAGGTGAACTGCTGATAACCAAGTATTTACTCTCTCCCATTCAGCTTCACCCTATGGTTTTATTGTTTAATATATAGAGGTTATGATTTCAGGCCATTCAAACCGTGTCCATGCTGTACCATGCGTGAGGAACTCTCATCACTGGAGGAGTTCAATGCAAACACTTCTTTGAAGCAAAGCACCTGGAGACAGTTCTAACATACTGCTAACTATGCTAACTCCACATTAGGGTGAAAGACCCTTGAAGGTTACTTTTAGGGTCTGAGCTCGACAGAGTCGGAGTGAAGACCTATTGAAATCCTTGTGATTATTTTGTATTTTATTATTATTTTCTATCAAATGAATTGCCTTTTTGAAGGCGTTAGAATACTCAAAAGCGGAGATTTTTCTCCTCTTGGAGTCCCGGCCTGAAGACAGCTGCATGAACAAAGTCACTCATCTACATAGCGCCGCCTGCTGGGACCAGGAAGTAACAACTTTTGGACGTCTATGTCGTTTTTTGAATATTTTCACCATTATCTTTTTTGATATTTTTGACATACTATACTAGCTTATTTTTAAGCTTATAAGTTCATAATAGTTATTTAATTAAGTTCAACTAACATAATTTGTTAACCAATTTCACATTTACAATTGTATTGAGTTTAACCAACCATTTTTTAATAAGTTCATAACAGTTATTTTTATTGAGTTGAACCAACATATTTTTTATAAAATCATAATACTATTTTTTTTTGTTGAACAAACTTATTTTTATTAGTTCACAATAGTTATTAATTAGTTTGAACTGACAATTTATTTTTGATTCAACTCAATAAAATTGCTAATGTGAAATTAATTTCGATACTATGTTGTTTTCGTTCTCACATTTTCGACATTCTTTTTTCTATTTTGTGTGTGTGTATGTTATTGTTTGTGTGAGTGTGGGTCTGCATTAGTGTGTGTGTGTGTGTGTGTGTGTGTGTGTGTGTGTGTGTGTGTGTGGGGGTGTGTGTGTGTGTGTGTGTGTGTGTGTGTGTGTGTGTGTGTGTGTGTGTGTGTGTGTGTGTGCGTGCGTGCGTGCGTGCGTGCGTGCGTGCGTGCGTGCGTGCGTGCGTGCGTGCGTGCGTGCGTGCGTGCGTGCGTGCGTGCGTGCGTGCGTGCGGTCCGGAAAATCTGATTCCTATATAGGGAAATGTAGTGAGGAAATTAGTTCAACCATCCCGCAAAACGAAAGCGGTGGCAAGAAGTAGCTTATTTGTGCACATGCACAGAACAAGTCAGGTTAATGTTACGGATTGGTTAGTGACGGTGGCCATTCAGTATTGAGCATGCAGGGATCCTGGAAGAACGCCAATGTGCGTTGACTTGCGAAGGCCCATTTATCGCTACTTGCAGCTTTAATAGATATTGCTTTGTTCAATCAGGTGGCATCGTTCTGACTTTGTACGTAGGAAAACCTGTCCTGTAAAACTGAATTTCAGGATAATGAAGGTATTTTCAGACCTTGCATATGAGCAGCAGGTCAGATATATCTTTATTAAGAACTTGTAGGTATTTCCTCTCCACTCCTGCCAGTCCCTGCATTCACTTTTTTAAAAGGTGACCTATCATGCTATATTCGAGCAATATATTGTAGGGCCATACCTATATAAAGTATATAAATATTAGGGGTGCACCGAATGGGAAATTCTTGGCCGAAACCGATACCGAAAATAGGAAATAGTTGGCCGAAAACCGAATGCCGAAAGGCCGAAAATGATTAATAGAAATATATATATATATATATATATATATATAATGTATACACTTTTTACCAATGTTGTTCAGCTGCCTGATTATGGAAAAATACATGATTATGGCAAAACTTAACTTAAATAATAATCACTATTATGGGTCCATAAAACATTTATTCAGCACTTTTGAATGCATACAGTACATTCATTCCAAGTCAAGTGTATTTTATTTTTTCTCTGTAGGATAATTACAACAAAGTGCATTCAGAACAAAGCCAAGGTGCTTTAAAACTGCATAAACATCAAGGCCAGTAGGCCTACAACAAAATAGTGTAAATAAAGACTGTAACAGCCAGGCCTTCAACAACAACAAATGCACCTATAAGTGCATGCATACAAATGTGCAAACTGGATACATCCACATGAATGTAACTATTTACAAATGAAATTACAATTGAATTTCAAGAATCTGTAAATAAGGCTGTCTGTCCTCATAAGCAAAGTAGTAAACATTGTATAGATACATAAAGTGAAAACTGGATACAAAATCCACAATCAATTAAAAATTAAATTACAATTTCAAGAATCTGCAAATAAGGTGGTCTGTCCTCATGAGCAATGTAAACAACATTGTATCATTTAGATAACGAAAGTACAATATATTGACCACTGTGCTGCTGTCATTTCCCCCTAATGATAACCTGAGATGTTGAATTATAACTCACAATGAAAATTGTTCAGGAAAGTGGGTATAGAGTAGACATGTAGAACTAGATAAGCTTATGATAAGCCAGCCTTGTCTACTTATTAAGGAAAAGTGGGAGGTTATTTTTAATGAACATTAGCTTCTCTGCTTTATCAGCCATAAGTCTGTTCCTCTTCTCATCAAGCACATGAGAGGCAGCGCTGAACAGTCTCCCGCTGTCATTGCTTGTGATTTGATCTTACTCCGCATATTTGTCCGGGTGTTTTGATTTCAAGTGGTGGAGTAATCCCGAAGTGGTGAAAGTCTTTGCAGTTACACCCCCTCGAGAAATGTCAGCTGAACACGTTTTACAAATCACAATCCACGCCTCTTTCTCTGATATTTTTAAATATCTCCAAACGGCAGACATGTTGGCTGTGAGCCAGCCGCGAGCATGGTCGCGCGCTGTGCTTGTCGCCGCGTTTTGATTACGTCATCACGACAACACGTTAGCTGTTAGGGCTTAGGCCCTTTCGGCCGAAAGCGCCTTTTTAACCATTTTCGGCCGATAATTTTCGGCGGCCGAATATTCGGTGCATCCCTAATAAATATATATATTTTTTCAAAATACCAAAACGATCCTGCATTTTAGCCATGCCTCATTTCGCTCTATTTGCTCTTTCCAGCCCTGTTTTTGCAGAGGGCTGATTCTGTGAGCTGCAGCTGACCACGCCCCCCTGCAGGAGACGGGAGCGTGCTTTGAGATCAGCTGCTAGGCTGCAGCGGGGAGAAGAGGGGGAGAAAAAGAGATCTCCGTCATCCGTGTTTTATTCTTATAGAAGTAAGAAGAGAAGTAATGGGGCAGAAACCCTCCTTTTTACGCAGCGGTCCAGACATCGACATCAAACGGCGACACATATTCAGTTGCCAGTGACTTTGGCATTAGGGCAGGGATATCTAGATACTTTCCAAGGTTTGACATAATGAATTGTGCTACTTTTGAAGCAAGCAACAATGTTTTCAAATCTGTAAACAAAAAGCAGTTCCTGCCGTTGCTACGTTAGTTCAAACAGTAACAACGGACTATTTTTCTTAGCGGATGCATGTCAATTTAAATCAATACAACTATTTTTGAAATCAATAAAATCGTTTTCTAAATCCATAAAAGCATTTCAATTAATATTGGGAGTCATGTTGTTACTTTGTTGAGAATGTGGCCATGTAATAAGCGTGTAAATAACACCTTCATGCCGATCTAGATTCCTCCGCATCGCGTCGGGCTCCTGATCAGCCTGTCGGTGTTCTTTTCCCCATAATGACCGCGCCGCTGCACATTATCCCTTATATATGATTATATAGAGTCATTATTCATTTGTTTTAAAGCAGGAGAGGCAAACGCTTGCCTCGGGGAGGGAGAAAAAGAGCCAAAGCGGAGAATAAAAAGAAGGGCAACCATGGCAACCATGCAAGGGAAGTCTTCTTCGCTGCTTTTGTGGCAGACTATACAGCGTCACTTACAGGCCTGGCATATGTACTACAGCGTCTCCAGCGCTTTCGAGCGGCAATGGCCGGCCGTGGCCCAACCTCTCATTCCCCTGATAGATGGAGAATTGACCAATAGCCGTAGCGCCACCGTCCTGACGTCAGGACAGTGTTCAAATCTGGATCAGTCTGTATCAGATCCGTTGCAGCCCCTTTTTAAGAGATTTGGGTAAGGAGGAAAATAGAGAAAGTTGTGTTTTCTGACACTTGGTGAGTTCCCTGGAACACCGGGGACACATATTCATGTATAAAAGACGTACAAAAGTGCATTTTGCATGATAGGTCACCTTTAAGTCTGCGTTTCTCTTAAACTCAATATCTCAGGAACACTTGAGGATATTTCTTCACATTTTGCTCGGACATCTACTTTGACTCAAGGTTAAATAATTGTTACCCCTTCTTTACCAAAGCGGTTCCAGGGCCGGTTTGAAGCGAATATTGCGAACAAATTCTTTGTGATTCCACTGCAGCTGTCGGGCCTGAAAACTAGTTCATATTTAGATCCAAATAGCTGCTGGGCTGGAACCGAGAACTGCATACGTCAGAGGTTTATGTTGGAGGCTGGGGCGAGATTAAGCTGTTAAATATTTTTAGATTATTATTTGTTAGACCTGGATCAGACTGGCACCCCATTATTAAAAACAGGTTAAACCCGCTTTAAAGTTAGGGTATTCCAGATCATCTGTTTAATGTTATCTGACTCTTTAGACATTAATGAAAGGCAGTGTTTTTAGTAATACTGCCTTTTGAAAAAAAATATATATTGTCACAATAATTAAATTGTTATAACAGTGTATTTGTATATTTTTATGTTTAATAAATGTCAGAAGGGAAAATGGCCCCCGGGCATATTCACATTATCAAATCCGGGCCTCTTTGAAAAAAGTTTGGACACCCCTGACCTAAGCATTTTATCACGCAAATACAACGAGTAGTAGAAAATGTTTTCAAGCAGTAGAGCCAAGAACACAAAGTGACTACAAGGCGACCACACACACCAACCCAGTGTAACGGCATTTCGTGTTATAGTCACAACATTTAATCTGTTTATTCGTGTTCACCAACACCATTTTCCCCTTTTTTTCGTGTCACACAGAACTATTTTAAAAGCAATGTATTTCTATTGTTAGTATGTTTCGTGCCTGTAGCACGTCTTTTTGTTCGGTTGGGTCTTGGAAGACAAGAAGCTGTGGGGTTCATAAAAACATTTTCATCAAGCCACAATTAATGGGGCGAAGCCTGCGAGCTAGTTCAGGCAGTCAACTCGAGCACTTATGCTGCATTCATACATAACGTCCCCTGCCACTCTAAAACCAACCAAACAAAGTCTCCTTAAAGAGCCTGTGACAGCCTCACAACAACTGTTGTGCAATGAAACATTGGGCTACTAGTAATCTCGAACCGTCAGTTTAAAAAAAAGAAGGTGCAATACCGTTCCGATAAATATCAATAATTGCGAATATCGCGGGGAAATTCCTTCGACTCATTTTGAAGTTTTGGGGGAACCCGGAAGTGATGTCAATGCGGGAATGCTTCACTGTGCGGCGAGAGAGCCAACACGGACAAAGTGTGTTGTCATGCTTAGAAATGGTGAATTACTGAGTTTAGGCACGTTAACAACGTTTTAATGAAGTTGACTACAGTATATTCATATTTGTCAGTGCTTCGGCAAACATAAACCTAAATGATCGTGGTGACAAATTCGGCTCTGATCATAACAAAATCGGGCCATTCGTGAGGGCATCTTAAGCCATCGTATGACCGCCGGTGGAGTTTCTCAGGCTCCAGCAGCAACTTCGAGAGCGGTGGCAACATCTTTGGCATCACAAAGCATTGCCAAAGGACCTTGTGAAGGTTCATTTTCGTGTTGACTTTGTGTCTCCATTTTGCCCTTCGTAAGGCTTCGTGAGGGCATCTTAAGCCATCGTGTGACCGCCGGTGGAATTTATCAGACTCCGGCAGCAACTTCGGGAGTGGTGGCAAAATCTTTGGCATGCTAAAGATGGCTTAAGATGCCCTCACGAATGGCCCGATGTTGCTACGATCAGAGACGAATTTGAACATTTCCTTCATCGTGTGTCCATCGGGTTGTTTTATTGCAAGACAAAATCATGTAAACATATTATGTAAATAACCCAATTTGTGTTCTGTGAAACTAAAAAGTATATAATATATTATTTTGAAGGCGAGGAAGTTGTTTTTGCTATGGAAACAACATGATGGAGAAAACTTAATATCTTCTACATATAAAGACGGAGAAAGTAAAGAACAAAGTCGGAAAATATCAGTACAGTATCATAATACATAATTGTTTGTGTTACTTTCGTTGCAGTTGTATGTCTTAAATGTAATATAAATGTTGCCTTCGTGTGTGGTTCGGGGCCATCTTCGTGCGAAACTCACAATTCCATATTTGTGTGTCCATCGGGTGTCAATTTCGGGACAGTGTGATAGGGGCTTAAGGGACAACATGGGTAAAAAATTACCCGTATTGACCCACAATGTTATTTCATGAATGGGTGAGTGTTTCTTAGCTATATTTTTGGAAATGCAGTTATTTAATCATTTAATACTCATCAGGTTTACATCCATGGGTCAAAAATGACCCATGGATGTGTGATAAAAATCAAAAAAATACATACTATAATAATTGTTATTTATTTTACAGTGATTTGGACCAAGCATGTATTCACTCAGGAATTTGATAGGAAGCTATTATTTTTAAACGATTGTCGTTAGGGATGTGTTTACCGTGGACAACTTTTCACATAACAAACTTGTCAGAACTCAACAGGGCGCTTTTGCACTTCTGATTCATGTAAGACTTATTTTACACTTCTTCAACCAAAGAAGATATTTGATAAATTGTGAAAGATAACAGTACATCATATTTACTACACGGACCACTATTGCGGTAAGCATGTTGTAACTTCCGGTTGTTGTTGTCATCTCCGGGTATCCCGTGTGCCTGTTCTGTTGCTGTTAGCTTATTATCTTAACTTAATCGATCGTTTTAAAACTCTTGATCACGGCAACTGCCTGACGTTGTAATCACACGTTACTACAGCTTAAGCACTCACAAACTCTCCTTCTCTTAGCGAAGTAACTCCACAGTTGCCTACACTCTTTTCGGGTTTGCTAACGGTAGCTACTTTAGCTTGATAGCTAGCCATGGCTCTTTCCCCACCCTCAGGTGCTATTTCCTGCTCTAACTGTCTCATGTTTGGTTACTTCCCTACCTCCTTTACTGGTACCGATACATTTGTTAAATGTAGTATAGTTGTTAGGTTGGAGGCGGGAATCATAGCCATAGAAGCCCGGCTCCGCATCTTAGAAAATAACTCAGCTACAGTAAAGCCCATGTTAGCCGGTACGGACCGGCAAAAGGTAGCTCCTCTTAGCCGTCCCCCGGCAACTCCCGAGCAGCAGGGAGATTGGGTGACTGTTCAGAAGGGGCATAACGCGAAACCCGCAGGTCCCCAACAACCCGTTCACGTATCTAACAGATATTCCCCACTCAGCGAGACACCCGCTGGGAGACAACTCTGGTTATTGGTAGCTCTATTATGAGACACGTGAATTTAGAGACCGAAGCGTCCACATTCACATGCATTCCAGGGGCCAGAGCGGGCGACGTTGAGGCGCATCTTAGACTGCTGGCTAAAAATAAACGTAAATACAGTAGGGTTGTTATTCACGTCGGTGCTAATGATGTTCGTTTACGCCAATCAGAATGCACCAAACTTAATGTGGCGTCGGTGTGTAGTTATGCTAAAACAATGTCGGACACCGTAATCTTCTCTGGTCCCCTCCCCAATCTGATCAATGATGACATGTATAGCCGCATGTCATCATTTCAGCGCTGGTTGTCTTGGTGGTGCCCAGCAAACAATGTGGGCTTTGTGAATAATTGGACAGCCTTCTGGGGAAAACCTGGTCTGATTAAGAGAGACGGCATTCATCCTACTTTTGAAGGTGCAAATCTCATTTCGGCAAACATTTCAGGGCTCTGTGGACTTAATCCATGACAAACTGGAGTTGAGACCAGGAGGCAGAGTCGCAGACTTACACGCTTCTCTGCGCTCTCTCCTAGGCAGTCATCCATAGGAATCCCGAACCCAATAAAATACCCAATATTAACGGTGTGTGTGTCTGCCCAAGGACAATTTAAGGTAAAACCTAATAGAGGTGTCATACATAATAACCTAATAAAAGTAAATATAACAACTACTACAGTGCAACAAAACAGGAAGATTAAATGTGGTCTCTTAAACATAAGATCTCTAGCATCTAAAGCAATACTGGTAAATGATTTAATATCAGATTATAATATTGATATATGCTGTCTCACTGAAACTTGGTTGAGACATGAAGAATATGTCAGCATAAATGAGGCCACTCCACCCAGCCATATCAATACTCATATTGCCCGAGGCACGGGCCGAGGAGGTGGAGTTGCAGCAATCTTTGACTCAAGTTTACTTATCAATACTAAACAAAAATTAAATTATACCTCCTTTGAAAGCCTCATTTTCAGTCTTACGCATCCGACCTGGAAAACTTTGCAGCCAATCTTATTTTGTTACAGTGTACCGTGCACCAGGTCCTTATTCAGAATTCTTATCAGAATTCTCTGAGTTTTTATCAACTTTGGTACTTAAAACAGATAAAGTAATTATCGTAGGTGACTTTAATATTCATGTTGACGATGATACAAATAGCCTTACTGTTGCATTTAACTCTATATTAGATTATGTTGGTTTCTGTCAGAGTGTAAATAAACCAACCCACTGCTATAATCACACTCTTGACCTTGTTCTGACTTATGGTATTGAAATTGAGCAACTATTAGTCGAACCGCATGTAGGGGAGGAAACTTATACAAAATGTACACCACCCCAAATTGATCATGTTGTTGATAGTGCTTCAGATGCGCTGCGAATAAAAGTAGACTCTGTTGCTCCTTTGAAAAAGAAGAAAATAAAACAACATAGATTAGCTCCATGGCATAATGCCGAAACCCGCAAAATCAAGCAAAAGTCGAGACAACTTGAAAGGGTATGGCTTTCCACTAAACTTGAAGAATCTCGTTTAATTTGGCATATTACTCTCAATGAATATAAGACAGCACTGCGTAAAGCGAGAGCAGCATACCACTCTTCATTAATAGATGAGAATAAGAATAATGCAAGATTTCTTTTCAGCACTGTAGCCAGGCTGACAGAGAGCCACAGCTCGACTGAGCCTTCTATTCCCATAGCACTCAGTAGTAATGATTTTATGTGTTTTTTTTAACGATAAAATTGTTACTCTTAGAAACAAAATCAATGACCTCTTGCCTTTGACCAGTATAGTGTTATCAACAGCTCCCGGAAACGTAAGTTCTAATATTACACTAGATAGTAAACTAGAATGCTTTTCAGCCATAAACCTTGAACAATTAAATTCAATGATTCTCTCTTCTAAACCATCAACGTGTATCTTAGACCCGATTCCAACTAAGCTGTTAAAAGAAGATTTTCCATTAATTAGCACTTCTTTATTAAATATTATGAATATGTCTTTATTATCAGGCTATGTTCCACAATCATTCCAAGTAGCAGTGATAAAACCGCTTCTTAAAAAGCACAACCTCGATCCAGAGGTTTTAGCCAACTATAGACCTATTTCTAATCTTCCGTTCCTCTCAAAAATTCTTGAGAAAGCAGTCGCAAAACAGCTGTGTGATTACTTAAAAAACTGTGATTTATTTGAAGATGTTCAGTCTGGCTTTAGAACACAACATAGCACAGAGACAGCTCTGGTTAAAGTCACAAATGACATTCTAATAGCCTCTGACAAGGGACTTGTCTCTATTCTTGTCTTGCTCGATCTTAGTCAATCAATCAATCAATCAATGTTTATTTATATAGCCCAATATCACAAATGTTACATTTGTCTCAGTGGACTTCACAGTTTGTACAGAATATCAGTATGACAATATGACACCCTCTGTCCTTAGACCCTCACATCGTACAAGGAAAAACTTCCAGAGAAAACCCACAGTTTAAAGGGAAAAATGGGAGAAACCTCAGCAACCTCAGCAACAGAGGAGGGATCCCTCTCCCAGGACGGACAAACGTGCAATAGATCCATCCATCCATCTCCCGCTTATCCGTGGTCGGGACGCGGAGGTAGCAGTTCCAGCAGAGAGCCCCAAACTTTCTTTTCCCTGGCCACATCAACCAGCTCTGACTGGGGGATCCCAAGGCGACCCAGGCCAGAGAAGAGATATAATCCCTCCATCTGGTCCTAGGTCTACCCCTTGGTCTCTTCCCAGCTGGACGTGCCTGGAACACCTCCCTAGGGAGGCGCCCAGGTGGCATCCTAACTAGGTGCCCGAACCACCTCAACTGGCTCCTTTCGACGCGAAGGAGGAGCGGTTCAACTCCGAGTCCCTCCCGGATGACCGAACTTCTCACCTTATCCCTAAGGGAGACACCAGCCACCCTGCGGAGAAAACCCATCTCGGCCGCTTGTACCCGCGATCTCGTTCTTTCGGTCATGACCCATCCTTCATGACCATAGGCGAGGCTAGGGAATGCTCCGGTTTTTGGACAAAATTAACATTGGATCACTCCGGTCAATGTACGTACTTCGTCTCACTGGAATATTAATGGCCAGATTGAATACAACATCGACCCAATTTCTCCGGTCAATGACAGGAGAGTTTTGAAAGTGACAAAACACTGTTCCACACATTTAAAAACACTTAATCAATGTTTACCCAGGATCCATGCACCTTCCCTGGCTTGTAAAATGTGGTGATGCGCCCTGGAGGTATCCTTCTATTTAAAACATGTATACACTCATGTACACCCTTCATAGGGTTCCCTAACACAATGCACACAGCCTGGAGCAGCGACTCTGCCGTTTTCCCCCGTTTGTCCATTTGCCTATCAGTTTGTTAACGAAATGGACGGAGCCTGCGTTTTCCCCCTAAAAGTGACTTTTAATGGTGGTTTTTGCATTTAAATGATGGGTGTTATCATTCACAGGGTCCCTTAACACAATGCACACACAGCCTGGAGCAGTGGAGCAGCGGCTCGGCCGTTTTCCCACTTTTGTCCATTTGCCTATCAGTTTGTTAACGAAATGGACAGAGGCTAAGTTTTCCCCCTAAAAGTGACTTTTAATGGTGGTTTTTGCGTTTAAATGATGGGTGTTATCATTCACAGGGTCCCTTAACACAATGCACACACAGCCTGGAGCAGTGGAGCAGCAGCTCGGCCGTTTTCCAACTTTTGTCCATTTGCCTATCAGTTTGTTAACGAAATGGACAGAGGCTGCATTTTCCCCCTAAAAGTGACTTTTAATGGTGGTTTTTGCGTTTAAATGATGGGTCTTATCATTCACAAGGGTCCCCGACACAATGCACATAGTCTGGAGCTCACTGGGGTCCTGCATATGCTTTAATCACACTTTTGTCCATTTGCCTATCAGTTTGTTAACGAAATGGACAGAGGCTGCGTTTTCCCCCTAAAAGTGACTTTTAATGGTGGTTTTTGCGTTTAAATGATGGGTGTTATCATTCACAAGGCCCCCTGACACAATGCACATAGTCTGGAGCTCACTGGGGTCCTGCATATGCTTTAATCACACTTTTGTCCATTTGCCTATCAGTTTGTTAACGAAATGGACAGAGCCGGCGTTTTCCCCCTAAAAGTGACTTTTAATGGTGGCCCTTGCGTTTAAATGATGGGTCTTATCATTCACAAGGGTCCCCGACACAATGCAAATAGTCTGGAGCTCACTGGGGTCCTGCATATGCTTTAATCACACTTTTGTCCATTTGCCTATCAGTTTGTTAACGAAATGGACAGAGCCTGCGTTTTCCCCCTAAAAGTGACTTTTAATGGTGGCCCTTGCGTTTAAATGATGGGTGTTATCATTCACAAGGGTCCCCGACACAATGCACATAGTCTGGAGCTCACTGGGGTCCTGCATATGCTTTAATCACACTTTTGTCCATTTGCCTATCAGTTTGTTAACGAAATGGACAGAGGCTGCGTTTTCCCCCTAAAAGTGACTTTTAATGGTGGTTTTTGCGTTTAAATGATGGTTGTTATCATTCACAAGGCCCCCTGACACAATGCACATAGTCTGGAGCTCACTGGGGTCCTGCATATGCTTTAATCACACTTTTGTCCATTTGCCTATCAGTTTGTTAACGAAATGGACAGAGGCTGCGTTTTCCCCCTAAAAGTGACTTTTAATGGTGGTTTTTGCGTTTAAATGATGGGTGTTATCATTCACAGGGTCCCTTAACACAATGCACACACAGCCTGGAGCAGTGGAGCAGCGGCTCGGCCGTTTTCCAACTTTTGTCCATTTGCCTATCAGTTTGTTAACGAAATGGACAGAGCCTGCGTTTTCCCCCTAAAAGTGACTTTTAATGGTGGTTTTTGCGTTTAAATGATGGGTGTTATCATTCACAAGGCCCCCTGACACAATGCACATAGTCTGGAGCTCACTGGGGTCCTGCATATGCTTTAATCACACTTTTGTCCATTTGCCTATCAGTTTGTTAACGAAATGGACAGAGCCTGCGTTTTCCCCCTAAAAGTGACTTTTAATGGTGGCCCTTGCGTTTAAATGATGGGTGTTATCATTCACAAGGGTCCCCGACACAATGCACATAGTCTGGAGCTCACTGGGGTCCTGCATATGCTTTAATCACACTTTTGTCCATTTGCCTATCAGTTTGTTAACGAAATGGACAGAGGCTGCGTTTTCCCCCTAAAAGTGACTTTTAATGGTGGTTTTTGCGTTTAAATGATGGTTGTTATCATTCACAAGGCCCCCTGACACAATGCACATAGTCTGGAGCTCACTGGGGTCCTGCATATGCTTTAATCACACTTTTGTCCATTTGCCTATCAGTTTGTTAACGAAATGGACAGAGGCTGCGTTTTCCCCCTAAAAGTGACTTTTAATGGTGGTTTTTGCGTTTAAATGATGGGTGTTATCATTCACAGGGTCCCTTAACACAATGCACACACAGCCTGGAGCAGTGGAGCAGCGGCTCGGCCGTTTTCCAACTTTTGTCCATTTGCCTATCAGTTTGTTAACGAAATGGACAGAGGCTGCGTTTTCCCCCTAAAAGTGACTTTTAATGGTGGTTTTTGCGTTTAAATGATGGGTGTTATCATTCACAAGGCCCCCTGACACAATGCACATAGTCTGGAGCTCACTGGGGTCCTGCATATGCTTTAATCACACTTTTGTCCATTTGCCTATCAGTTTGTTAACGAAATGGACAGAGCCTGCGTTTTCCCCCTAAAAGTGACTTTTAATGGTGGCCCTTGCGTTTAAATGATGGGTGTTATCATTCACAAGGGTCCCCGACACAATGCACATAGTCTGGAGCTCACTGGGGTCCTGCATATGCTTTAATCACACTTTTGTCCATTTGCCTATCAGTTTGTTAACGAAATGGACAGAGGCTGCGTTTTCCCCCTAAAAGTGACTTTTAATGGTGGTTTTTGCGTTTAAATGATGGTTGTTATCATTCACAAGGCCCCCTGACACAATGCACATAGTCTGGAGCTCACTGGGGTCCTGCATATGCTTTAATCACACTTTTGTCCATTTGCCTATCAGTTTGTTAACGAAATGGACAGAGGCTGCGTTTTCCCCCTAAAAGTGACTTTTAATGGTGGTTTTTGCGTTTAAATGATGGGTGTTATCATTCACAGGGTCCCTTAACACAATGCACACACAGCCTGGAGCAGTGGAGCAGCGGCTCGGCCGTTTTCCAACTTTTGTCCATTTGCCTATCAGTTTGTTAACGAAATGGACAGAGGCTGCGTTTTCCCCCTAAAAGTGACTTTTAATGGTGGTTTTTGCTTTTAAATGATGGTTGTTATCATTCACAAGGCCCCCTGACACAATGCACATAGTCTGGAGCTCACTGGGGTCCTGCATATGCTTTAATCAGGCGTTTTAACACTTTTCCCCACGAAAATGATTTTTAATCATTTTTTCGGGGCTATATAAATCAAATTCCGGTTAATGCAGAGCACAATTGTACCTTTTATTATTTTAATGCATTTGCATTATATATCTTTGGGCTATAAAAGCGACATATTTGGATGACTTTGTCAGTTTATGGAGCTTATCCCAAAAATCCCGGAGGATCCGGGCCAAATTTGGGAGATCATAGGCGGCCTGCCATAGGCCCCCGCCCGTGGAAAGAAAAAAAATTAAAGAAAACGGTCAATTATATGTTAAAATAATCAAAAAATGAAGTTTTTGAAATTACAACGGAGAAGGGGCTCAAGTGTTCGGCGCTTCGGGACGAAGCCCCGAACACTTTTCCCCTCCCCCGTTGCAATGTACAACGGAGAGGGGAATCCAGACTTCCCCTTCTCCGTCCTAAAAAAACGTTCATGTTTTCCAAGCTTCTGTCTGCACGAAATCGGAAACCCGGTTTTTGAGAGGACTCAGAAAAAAAACGGCTGTGTAACTTCATGGAGGAATTCATCCGCTGTATGTGCACTCTGGCTCGGATACATGTTGTTGCCCGGAGACCCCCCAGCATGGTTCTTACCAAACTTTAAGTTTTTGAACTGGGCTCCGGAGGAAGGCAAGGGGAGTTGACAGAGGACTCAATCCGCCTCATGAGGCACTATTTTCGGATACATTTTAACACTTTTAGCCCTTTTTGATGGTTCTCCAAAAAATAACTCTGACTTTTTCAGAGTGTGGAAGAATGCGAGGGGAGTTGTCAGGGGACTCTACCCGCCTCATGTGGCACTATTTTAGGATACATTTTAACACTTTTAGCCCTTTTTGATGGTTCTCCAAAAAATAACTCTGACTTTTTCAGAGTGTGGAGGAATGCGAGGGGAGTTGTCAGGGGACTCTACCCGCCTCATGAGGCACTATTTTCGGATACATTTGAACACTTTTAGCCGTTTTGTACGGTTCTCCAAAAAGTAAAGTGTTACTTTGTGAGTGTGGAGGAATGCGAGGGGAGTTGACAGGGGACTCTACCCGCCTTATGGGGCACTATTCTCAGATACATTTCAACACTTTTAGCCGTTTTGTACGGTTCTCCAAAAAGTAAAGTGTTACTTTGTGAGTGTGGAGGAATGCGAGGGGAGTTGACAGGGGACTCTACCCGCCTTATGGGGCACTATTCTCGGATACATTTCAACACTTTTAGCCGTTTTGTACGGTTCTCCAAAAAGTAAAGTGTTACTTTGTGAGTGTGGAGGAATGCGAGGGGAGTTGACAGGGGACTCTACCCGCCTTATGGGGCACTATTCTCGGATACATTTCAACACTTTTAGCCGTTTTGTACGGTTCTCCAAAAAGTAAAGTGTTACTTTGTGAGTGTGGAGGAATGCGAGGGGAGTTGACAGGGGACTCTACCCGCCTTATGGGGCACTATTCTCGGATACATTTCAACACTTTTAGCCATTTTGTACAGTTCTCCAAAAAGTAAAGTGTTACTTTGTGAGTGTGGAGGAATGCAAGGGGAGTTGACAGGGGACTCTACCCGCCTTATGGGGCACTATTCTCGGATACATTTTTTCATTTTCACCCATTTTTTATGGAACTCCAAAAAGACAAGTTAGTCTTTTTTTTCCCTTCCTCTTCTGATTTCTCACTGATTGAATGGCAAACACGACCCGCCATCGGAGGGCCTCCGCCGGCCCGGCCTCGTGCCATTGCTCTGGCGGTCGGTTCCTCCGAACTGCGGGTTCGACTCTGATGGCCGGGAGGGACGAGGGAAACATCGGGGGGGTCTGCTGGAGGCTCCTGCTGGAGTCTTGCGTTTCACCGGAACATGGCTCGAAAAACTCGAAACCCTGACTCCAGTGCGGTGTTGCGGCCATGCGCCTCCGGGTACCAGACTCCCCTGCCTCCTCCGTGTTGCGTGGGCTAGGTGGGGGTAACCCTGCGTGTCCGTTACCCTGCGTGTCTCTTACCTCCCAGGCCGACCGATATGAAGCGTTTCCAAGATGAACCGTCTGACTCAGGGGTCCCACCACGGGTTCCGTAGCGGGGTGGAAGTTCCACCTCCCCACTTTGCCGCGGAATGCAAGACAAACACCTGTTTCTCTCATCCTCCACTGTGGCATAGCGGCCTTAGTCGGCTGCGGTATTCAGCAATTGGCCTTGCTCCGGGCACAGGACCCTACTTCATCAAACTACCTGTTTGATCCTGCGTAACAACCACATATGTCTGCAAAGACATTGATCGAATGGCAAACGCGACCCGCCATCGGAAGGCCTCCGCCGGCCCGGCCTCGTGCCGGTGCTCTGGCGGTCGGTTCATCCAAACTGCGGGTTTGACTCTGCTCCTGGGGTGGAGTAATATATGCGGCGAATGCCGGAGTGCATATATGCTTGTCTACAAAGAGGGACATGCCTGGTCCCGCCCGGGTGTTCTTCTACGGCTAGTGTCCAGCCAGCTGCGGTATCAGCAAATTTGACCCGCCATCGGAGGGCCTCCTCCCCGGGTCCAGCTTCCGGTGTTTGGCGGTCGGTTCATCCAAACTGCGGGTTTGACTCTGCTCCTGGGGCGGACAAATATATGCGGCGAATGCCAGAGCGCATATATGCTTGTCTGCAAAGAGGGACATGCCTGGTCCCGCCCGGGTGTTCTTCTATGGCTAGTGTCCAGCCAGCTGCGGTATCAGCAAATTTGACCCGCCATCGGAGGGCCTCCTCCCCGGGTCCAGCTTCCGGTGCTTGGCGGTCGGTTCAAACTGCGGGTGCTCCTGGAGCGGACAGAGATATGTGTATTTGCCTGAAGGATGGAAATAAACAAAGAATGATATTTTACAGGATATGTGTTTTTTCCAGGCTTTTTGGAAATAAACCAAATGTGATATTGCAGGGCATTACGTAGCTCATTTAACGATATGGTGTACCAGGCGAAGTGGGATGCTGCCATGTCCCAACTGGTCTCCGGAGGAATATAAGGAGAGTTGACAGGGGACTCTGCCCAGTGCTCATGAACCAAATGAGGGGTGTGTTAGAGGGGAATGCTCTGGCTGTTTCTGCAGCCTCTGCTTCTACCTTCTCTCCCCACCCCGATACCAGCGCGTGCCTGCTGTAAAAGGCAGGTGCACGGGCTCTCACTGCCACTAACTCTGAGCCTGGCTCCCGAGCAGCACGTTCTCCCCGGCAGTCCGCCAGCAGATGAAAAACACCCACCTCTCCGCCTCTTCCGAGGGACGAGGGAACCGCGCGGGGGGGTCTGCTGGAGGTTCCTGCCGGGTGCTCCGTCCTGCATTTCACCGGGACCTGGCTCGAAAAACTCGGAACTCTGACTCCAGTGCGGTGTGGCGGTCTCGCCCTGGCCGTCCACCGTGCGCCTCCGGGTACCTGACTCCCCTGCCTCCTCCGGGGGCAGGTGCGAGGGGTTCAATGCCTCCTCCCCCCGCTTTGGCGAAAGCCGGAGCGGGATCGCCCAGAAGTACTGTTATCCCCACGTTTTTGTACCCAAAACTGTCTTGTGAGCTCGTGGCAGAACCATGAAACAAAAAACAATCAATGTATCGGACCCATCACCAGCCCCGCGTTGGTGCGGAGGTGGGACCATTTTAACCGGGTGGTAACCCAAGTCCTCCCCTTGGTCCGTGTTCCCTGCATTGAAGCATCGGACCCATGGTTGCAATCACCAGTTGGCTAACGCATATAAACGAAGAAACAGAAAACCATTTAAATAGAATTCATTGTGTGTGTTTTGGGAAGGATGTTGACCGAATGCCCAGTGTGCAGACTCTGCTATCTGGCTTTGAATAAGCATCTTAAGCACAAACATGCAGTGCGGAACCTGGAGGAAAGAGGCATCATTCTTAAAATGGACAGTGGTAGAATAAATGTTCGGACCAAACCCTGTCCCATCACAGGGTGTTCGTATGCTGGGAAGAAACTACACCGTCATGTAACTCGTGACCACCCTGAGTTCTCCCGAGATGAGGCACATCATGGCAAGGCTGAAGCATAGTGTGGCCATGCAGTTGCTCCATGACCTCCGAGAGACTAATCCCATCATTGGAATGGCTACAGTATTGGATATAGACAATGAGGAGGAATACCCGGTGCACCCTCCACCCTTCTCCCCACATACCGAGTGTGACGAAGAGGACTGCATGCAGGTGAGGCTGGAAAATGTGGCATTGAGGGCTCAGAAGGATGCCCTCATTGATGAGGTGAAGACCCTGCGCTCCAGGCTAAAACAGGGTCTAAAACCCAGGAAGCAGAATGCCACTGCTGCTCTGCTTGAGGAAGACGAAGAATGTATACGATTTAAGGGCCTAGCAATCTCAAGTACCCCCGGCATGAACACAGTAGCCTCCGGCAGCAATACCCCTCTCAAGATCCCGGTGAAGACTGTCATGCGGTCCCCAGAAGCCTCCGGAAGCAAGACCCCGGTGAAGACTGTCATGCGGTCTGATGATACCGCAGCTGGCTGGACACTAGCCGTAGAAGAACACCTGGGCGGGACCAGGCATGTCCCTCTTTGCAGACAAGCATATGCGCTCCCAGGAGCAGAGTCAAACCCACAGTTTGGAGGAACCGACCGCCAGAGCACCGGCACGAAGCCGGGCCGGCGGAGGCCTTCCGATGGCGGGTCACGTTTGCCATTCGATCAATGTCTTTGCAGACAAGCATATATGTGGTTGTTGGACACTAGCCGTAGAAGAACACCTGGGCGGGACCAGGCATGTCCCTCTTTGCAGACAAGCATATGCGCTCCCAGGAGCAGAGTCAAACCCGCAGTTTGGAAGAACCGACCGCCAGAGCACCGGCACGAAGCCGGGCCGGCGGAGGCCTTCCGATGGCGGGTCACGTTTGCCATTCGATCAATGTCTTTGCAGACAAGCATATATGTGGTTGTTACGCAGGATCAAACAGGTAGTTTGATGAAGTAGGGTCCTGTGCCCGGAGCAAGGCCAATTGCTGAATGCCGCAGCCAACTAAGGCCGCTATGCCACAGTGGAGGATGAGAGAAACAGGTGTTTGTTTTGCATTCCGGGGCAAAGAGGGGAGGTGGAACTTCCACCCCGCTACGGAACCTGTGGTGGGACCCCTGAGTCAGACGGTTCGTCTTGGAAACGCTTCATATCGGTCGGCCTGGGAGGTAAGAGACACGCAGGGTAACGGACACGCAGGGTTACCCCCACGCAGCCCATGCAACACGGAGGAGGCAGGGGAGTCTGGTACCCGGAGGCACATGGCCGCAACACCGCACTGGAGTCAGGGTTTCGAGTTTTTCGAGCCAGGTCCCAGTGAACGCAAGACTCCAGCAGGAGCCTCCAGCAGACCCCCCCGACGTTTCCCTCGTCCCTCCCGGCCATCAGAGTCGAACCCGCAGTTCGGAGGAACCGACCGCCAGAGCACCGGCACGAGGCCGGGCCGGCGGAGGCCCTCCGATGGCGGGTCGCGTTTGCCATTCGATCAGTGAGAAATCAGAAGAGGAAGGGGGAAAAAAAAGACTAACTTGTCTTTTTGGAGTTCCATCAAAAATGGGTGAAAATGAAAAAATGTATCCGAGAATAGTGCCCCATAAGGCGGGTAAAGTCCCCTGTCAACTCCCCTCACCTTCCTCCACACTCTGAAAAAGTCAGTTATTTTTTGGAGAACCATCAAAAATGGGTGAAAATGAAAAAATGTATCCGAGAATAGTGCCCCATAAGGCGGGTAAAGTCCCCTGTCAACTCCCCTCACCTTCCTCCACACTCTGAAAAAGTCAGAGTTATTTTTTGGAGAACCATCAAAAATGGGTGAAAATGAAAAAATGTATCCGAGAATAGTGCCCCATAAGGCGGGTAAAGTCCCCTGTCAACTCCCCTCACCTTCCTCCACACTCTGAAAAAGTCAGAGTTATTTTTTGGAGAACCATCAAAAATGGGTGAAAATGAAAAAATGTATCCGAGAATAGTGCCCCATAAGGCGGGTAAAGTCCCCTGTCAACTCCCCTCACCTTCCTCCACACTCTGAAAAAGTCAGAGTTATTTTTTGGAGAACCATCAAAAATGGGTGAAAATGAAAAAATGTATCCGAGAATAGTGCCCCATAAGGCGGGTAAAGTCCCCTGTCAACTCCCCTCACCTTCCTCCACACTCTGAAAAAGTCAGAGTTATTTTTTGGAGAACCATCAAAAATGGGTGAAAATGAAAAAATGTATCCGAGAATAGTGCCCCATAAGGCGGGTAAAGTCCCCTGTCAACTCCCCTCACCTTCCTCCACACTCTGAAAAAGTCAGAGTTATTTTTTGGAGAACCATCAAAAAGGGCTAAAAGTGTTGAAATGTATCCGAGAATAGTGCCCCATAAGGCGGATAAAGTCCCCTGTCAACTCCCCTCACCTTCCTCCAGAGCCCAGTTCAAAAACTTTAAGTTTGGTAAGAACCATGCTGGGGGGTCTCCAGGCAACAAAATGTATCCGAGCCAAAGTGCACATACAGCGGATGAATTCCTCCATGAAGTTACACAGCCGTTTTTTTTCTGAGTCCTCTCAAAAACCGGGTTTCCGAATTCGTGCAGAAGGTAGCTTGTAAAACATGAACGTTTTTTTACAACGGAGGAGGGGAAGTCTGGATTCCCCTCTCCGTTGTACCTTGCAACGGGGGAGGGGAAAAGTGTTCGGCGCTTCGTCCCGAAGCGCTGAACACTTTTCCTCTTCTCCAATTTTCAGATCCCCTCTCCCATGTAATTTTAAAAGTTCATTTTTTGATTATTTTAACATATAATTGACCGTTTTCTTTCATTTTTTTTTCATTCCACGGGTGGGGGCCTATGGCAGGCTGCCTATGAGCTCCCAAATTTGGCCCGGATCATCCGGGATTTGTGGGATAAGCTCCATAAACTGACAAAGTCATCCAAATATGTCGCTTTTATAGCCCAAAGATATATCATGCAAATACATTAAAATAGTAAAAGGTACGATTGTGCTCGGCATTAACCGGAATTTGATTTATATAGCCCCCAAAAAATGATTAAAAATCATTTTCGTGGGGAAAAGTGTTAAAACGCCTGATTAAAGCATTTGCGGGACACCAGCGAGCTCCAGACTATGTGCATTGTGTCGGGGACCCTGGAGAACGATAAGACCCATCATTTAAATACAAAACCCACCATTAAAAGTCACTTTTAGGGGCAAAAAACAGCCTCTGTCCACTTCGTTAACAAACTGATAGGCAAATGGACAAAAGTGTGATTAAAGCATTTGCGGGACCCCAGCGAGCTCCAGACTATGTGCATTGTGTCGGGGACCCTGGAGAATGATAAGACCCATCATTTAAATGCAAAACCCACCATTAAAAGTCACTTTTAGGGGCAAAAAACAGCCTCTGTCCACTTCGTTAACAAACTGATAGGCAAATGGACAAAAGTGTGATTAAAGCATTTGCGGGACCCCAGCGAGCTCCAGACTATGTGCATTGTGTCGGGGACCCTGGAGAATGATAAGACCCATCATTTAAATGCAAAACCCACCATTAAAAGTCACTTTTAGGGGCAAAAAACAGCCTCTGTCCACTTCGTTAACAAACTGATAGGCAAATGGACAAAAGTGTGATTAAAGCATTTGCGGGACCCCAGCGAGCTCCAGACTATGTGCATTGTGTCGGGGACCCTGGAGAATGATAAGACCCATCATTTAAATGCAAAACCCACCATTAAAAGTCACTTTTAGGGGCAAAAAACAGCCTCTGTCCACTTCGTTAACAAACTGATAGGCAAATGGACAAAAGTGTGATTAAAGCATTTGCGGGACCCCAGCGAGCTCCAGACTATTTGCATTGTGTCGGGGACCCTGGAGAATGATAAGACCCATCATTTAAATGCAAAACCCACCATTAAAAGTCACTTTTAGGGGCAAAAAACAGCCTCTGTCCACTTCGTTAACAAACTGATAGGCAAATGGACAAAAGTGTGATTAAAGCATTTGCGGGACCCCAGCGAGCTCCAGACTATGTGCATTGTGTCGGGGACCCTGGAGAATGATAAGACCCATCATTTAAATGCAAAACCCACCATTAAAAGTCACTTTTAGGGGCAAAAAACAGCCTCTGTCCACTTCGTTAACAAACTGATAGGCAAATGGACAAAAGTGTGATTAAAGCATTTGCGGGACCCCAGCGAGCTCCAGACTATTTGCATTGTGTCGGGGACCCTGGAGAATGATAAGACCCATCATTTAAATGCAAAACCCACTATTAAAAGTCACTTTTAGGGGCAAAAAACAGCCTCTGTCCACTTCGTTAACAAACTGATAGGCAAATGGACAAAAGTGTGATTAAAGCATTTGCGGGACCCCAGCGAGCTCCAGACTATGTGCATTGTGTCGGGGACCCTGGAGAATGATAAGACCCATCATTTAAATGCAAAACCCACCATTAAAAGTCACTTTTAGGGGCAAAAAACAGCCTCTGTCCACTTCGTTAACAAACTGATAGGCAAATGGACAAAAGTGTGATTAAAGCATTTGCGGGACCCCAGCGAGCTCCAGACTATGTGCATTGTGTCGGGGACCCTGGAGAATGATAAGACCCATCATTTAAATGCAAAACCCACCATTAAAAGTCACTTTTAGGGGCAAAAAACAGCCTCTGTCCACTTCGTTAACAAACTGATAGGCAAATGGACCAAAGTGTGATTAAAGCATTTTGCGGGACCCCAGCGAGCTCCAGACTAGTTGCATTGTGTCGGGGACCCTCCGCAATGATAAGACCCATCATTTAAATACAAAAAACACCATTAAAAGTCACTTTTAGGGGCGAAAAACAGCCTCTGTCCACTTCGTTAACAAACTGATAGGCAAATGGACAGAAGGGGGAACACGGCCCAGCCGCAGCTCCGCTGCTCCAGACTATGTGCATTGTGTCGGGGAGCCAGGTCAAACCCCTCCATGCACACCGCCAGAACCAGAACCTCACGACCCTGGTGACCTTAAAGGTGTTGTCTTTGTTTGTTTTTGTATTCTACATAGACAGGCTGGGGTTCAGCACCACGCACAGAGCCTACCCGCTACCTCCAGGGCGCATCACCACATTTTACAAGCCAGGAAAGGTGCATGGATCCTGGGTAAACATTGATTAAGTGTTTTTAAATGTGTGGAACAGTGTTTTGTCACTTTCAAAACTCTCCTGTCATTGACCGGAGAATTTGGGTCGATGTTGTATTCAATCTGGCCATTAATATTCCAGTGAGACGAAGTACGTACATTGACCGGAGTGATCCCATGTTAATGTTGTCCAAATACCGGAACATTCCCTAACCCATCACAGGGTGTTCGTATGCTGGGAAGAAACTACACCGTCATGTAACTCGTGACCACCCTGAGTTCTCCTGAGATGAGGCACATCAGGTCATGGCAAGGCTGAAGCATAGTGTGGCCATGCAGTTACTCCATGACCTCCGAGAGACTAATCCCATCATTGGAATGGCTACATTATTGGATATAGACAATGAGGAGGAATACCCGGTGCACCCTCCACCCTTCTCCCCACATACCGAGTGTGACGAAGAGGACTGCATGCAGGTGAGGCTGGACAATGTGGCATTGAGGGCTCAGAAGGATGCCCTCATTGATGAGGTGAAGACCCTGCGCTCCAGGCTAAAACAGGGTCTAAAACCCAGGAAGCAGAATGCCACTGCTGCTCTGCTTGAGGAAGACGAAGAATGTATACGATTTAAGGGCATAGCAATCCCAAGTACCCCCGACATGAACTCAGTAGCCTCATATCAAGCCTCATAGCAATACCCCTCTCAAGACCCCGGTGAAGACTGTCATGCGGTCCATAGAAGCCTCTGCGAGTGAGACCCCCCTCAAGTCTGTGATGCGGTCCCCAGAAGCCTCCGGAAGCAAGACCCCGGTGAAGACTGTCATGCGGTCCGACAAAGCCTCCGGTAGTGAGACCCCGGTGAAGACTGTCATGCGGTCCCCAGAAGCCTCCGGAAGCAAGACCCCGGTGAAGACTGTCATGCGGTCCCCAGAAGCCTCCGGAAGCAAGACCCCGGTGAAGACTGTCATGCGGTCCCCAGAAGCCTCCGGTAGTGAGACCCCGGTGAAGACTGTCATGCGGTCCATAGAAGCCTCTGCGAGTGAGACCCCTCTCAAGTCTGTGATGCGGTCCCTCGAAGCCTCCGGAAGCAAGACCCCGGTGAAGACTGTCATGTGGTCCCCAGAAGCCTCCGGTAGTGAGACCCCGGTGAAGACTGTCATGCGGTCCATAGAAGCCTCTGCGAGTGAGACACCTCTCAAGTCTGTGATGCGGTCCCCGGAAGCCTCCGGAAGCAAGACCCCGGTGAAGACTGTCATGTGGTCCCCAGAAGCCTCCGGTAGTGAGACCCCGGTGAAGACTGTCATGCGGTCCATAGAAGCCTCTGCGAGTGAGACCCCTCTCAAGTCTGTGATGCGGTCCCCCGAAGCCTCCGGAAGCAAGACCCCGGTGAAGACTGTCATGTGGTCCCCAGAAGCCTCAGGTAGTGAGACCCCTGTATGCCAGAAGACCCGTGCGTCTGTCTCCAATAAGCTGAAAGCTAATCTGGCTAAGGACTGGCCCTCTCCCCAAAATCACTAGTCCACTGGGAAGGGACGGGGGAATACCATGCGTGAAATCACGTTGCCTAAAAGCATGGAGACGTACATTCAGACATACAGAGGTCATTGTGAGGGTCTCGCACCGACAGTAAAACGGAAAGAGAATTGTATGTCCAATGTCAGCCGGATAAAGAACTTCCTAGTATTCATGGCCCATGGTGTTGACCGGCTGTCAGACTGGCTGTTTCTAAAAGACACAAAGAGGGTCCGTGGCTGGAGCGAGTATATTTCAGAGTCGGGCCGGGCAGTCACAACATCGCTGTTGTTCCTGAAGACTGTGAACCATTTCCTGAGGTACTTGTCTGCGTCAAAGCTCCGGGGGTGCAGGCTCACCCAGTCTGATATGACCCACATCATCAGAGAGGTGAAAGCCAACATTAACGATTTGAAAAAGTCTGTCACTGTCCACCGGTTTAAGGTGAAGAGGGACAAGCTGGATCGTCTGCCGAGCCAGGCGGAGCTTCTCGCCGCCATGGCGGCCGCTGAGAAGCGCATCCCTGATCTCCTTGACCTGATGGCTAGCAATCCGACCTCAATCACCCAGTACCTGCTATATGGCTTTTTTCCCCGGTGCACCGTACAAGTTAGACGGCTAAAATGGCCCCCAGGCCCCTGTTAATCATGTTGTAATCATGTTGTTATTATGTTTATTTTGTATACTGTTTTTGTAAAAATGGTGTGATAATTAAATACATTAAAAAACATTAGTATAACCTTGAAGTTTCCCAGGGGCAAATACAGTGCCAGGTATCAGACTATTTAAACAATGTGTACCGATGATTAAGACACCTTCCCTGGCTTGTAAAATGCGGTGATGCGCCCTGGACGTATCAGACTATTTTAAACAACTTTTCCCCGCCTTTCAAACACTTGTTCCTGGGTTATAGCCTGTCATTTTGCAGGATATCATTTAACATGGAATCTCTCCTGGAAATGGACATATTCTGTGCATTTCCAGGAGATGTTCAATGTTAAATGATATCCTGCAAAATGACAGGCTACAACTCTCTTCCAGAAATTTAAAAACACTTTCCCCGACCATTTAAACAGTATTTCTGCCTTGTAAAGTGCGGTGATGAGCCCTGGTAGTATCAGACTATTTAAAGGGTTACCAGGAGCATGAGAATATCCTCCAAAGAAGGGGTGGTGGTGTCATGAATAAGGCCGAATATGGATGCCGATGTGCGGACGGTAAAGCACCACAAAATCCACCCCCTTTAGGGTAACCAGGGGCATGAAGTTCTGTATTGTGTGAACATCTGGGTTTAGTCCGTGGGGGAGTGCTTAAGTCCGGGGGCCCGGGGTCTCACGGTGCACGAGGTTATGGAAGTACCACTGTTGCCGGAGGTCCTCAGTCCGTCCTTTGGGGCTCTGTCAGGGGCTACAGAGAGGTGGTTTTCCCGGTCCCTCTCCTGGAGGTATGAAATAACCTGAGCTCCATGTGAGGGAGAGAGGCTGGAGGTCATTAGGCCGTCCTTTGGGGCTCTGTGAGGTGCCCAAGAGAGGTGCTTTTCCCGGTCTATTTTAATGGAAGTCTGACATGAGCAGAGTCTGCATGTGAGGGAGCCGTGCTGGAGCTGCTTAGTCCGTCCTTTGGGGCTCTGTGAGGTGCTTTTCCCGGTCTATTTTAATGGAAGTCTGACATGAGCAGAGTGTGCATGTGAGGGAGCCGTGCTGGAGCTGCTTAGTCCGTCCTTTGGGGCTCTGTGAGGTGTTTTTCCCGGTCTATTTTAATGTAAGTCTGACATGAGCAGAGTGTGCATGTGAGGGAGCCGTGCTGGAGCTGCTTAGTCCGTCCTTTGGGGCTCTGTGAGGGGCTAAATAGAGGTGTTTTTCCCGGTCTATTTTAATGTAAGTCTGACATGAGCAGAGTGTGCATGTGAGGGAGCCGTGCTGGAGCTGCTTAGTCCGTCCTTTGGGGCTCTGTGAGGGGCTAAATAGAGGTGTTTTTCCCGGTCTATTTTAATGTAAGTCTGACATGAGCAGAGTGTGCATGTGAGGGAGCCGTGCTGGAGCTGCTTAGTCCGTCCTTTGGGGCTCTGTGAGGGGCTAAATAGAGGTGTTTTTCCCGGTCTATTTTAATGTAAGTCTGACATGAGCAGAGTGTGCATGTGAGGGAGCCGTGCTGGAGCTGCTTAGTCCGTCCTTTGGGGCTCTGTGAGGGGCTAAATAGAGGTGTTTTTCCCGGTCTATTTTAATGTAAGTCTGACATGAGCAGAGTGTGCATGCTTTGAAACTAATCCACCCAGGCTTAGCATGCTATTTTAGGGTATAAATCGTACCTTGTCACCATGCATGTAGCTGCATTTAAAAAAAGCTTACAGCACCGGGTATTCCCAGGCGGTCTCCCATCCAAGCACTGACACGGCCCGACCCTGCATTACTATGGGTCTCTGAAACAATCTGACTTTTACCACACTGTGAGCAGGGTTTAATCCGATTTTCAGCCCTCTTTCCCACGCAGAAACTAGTTTAAATCACCGTGGTCACCATGGTGGGGATTTAGGAATGTACCTGTGTGTGGTGTGGAGCTTCCACATTTAAAAAACGGTTTCTGCCCTGGAAATCATTTCTAATCATTATTTCCGTTGTGGAGGGGCTGCAGGAACACTTTCCCCGCCTTGCAAACATTTATTCCTGGTTAAAATAATCAATTTGTTCCGCCTGCTTTCCGTCAGCACCTCTGCGGCTGTCGGATTAACACAGATGAATGCACTTTTAACACTCACGCAGCCAGAATTCCTGCTCTTTTCCTGGGTTACAAAGTGAGGTGACGCAGCCTGTCCTCTGAGTCTCCCCGCCTCTCAGAGACTTATTTCTGGGTAAAAAAAGCCATGTGCTCCGCCCCCTGGATCTCTGCATGTGTGTGTGCCTGTGAGTCTCTGGCTACTGTCCACATGCCCTCATTATGAGGCACTATTTTCGGATACATTTTCTCATTTTCACCACATTTCATGTTTTTATTATGTATATTGTTATATTATTATTATTGTATATATGTATACTGTGTATACTGTTTTTGTAAAAATCATGTGATTATTAAATAAATAATAAAACATGAATATAACCTTCAAGGTTCCCAGGGGCAAATACAGTGCCAGGTGTCAGACTATTTAAACAATGTTTACCCAGGATTCAGACACCTTCCCTGGCTTGTAAAATGCGGTGATGCGCCCTGGAGGTATCATACTATTTTAAACAACTTTCCCCCGCCTTTCAAACACTTGTTCCTGGGTTATAGCCTGTCATTTTGCACGATATCATTTAACATTGACCCTCTCCTGGAAATGGACATATTCTGTGCATTTCCAGGAGAGGTTACATGTTAAATTATATCCTGCAAAATGACAGGCTACAACTCTCTTCCATACGTTTAAAAACACTTTTCCGACTATTTTAAACAACTTTTCCCCGCCTTTCAAACACTTGTTCCTGGGTTATAGCCTGTCATTTTGCACGATATCATTTAACATTGACCCTCTCCTGAAAATGGACATATTCTGTGCATTTCCAGGAGAGGTTACATGTTAAATTATATCCTGCAAAATGACAGGCTACAACTCTCTTCCATACGTTTAAAAACACTTTCCCGACTATTTTAAACAACTTTTCCCCGCCTTTCAAACACTTGTTCCTGGGTTATAGCCTGTCATTTTGCACGATATCATTTAACACTGACCCTCTCCTGAAAATTGACATATTCTGTGCATTTCCAGGAGAGGTTACATGTTAAATTATATCCTGCAAAATGACAGGCTACAACTCTCTTCCAGACGTTTAAAAACACGTTTCCGACTATTTTAAACAACTTTTCCCCGCCTTTCAAACACTTGTTCCTGGGTTATAGCCTGTCATTTTGCACGATATCATTTAACATTGACCCTCTCCTGAAAATGGACATATTCTGTGCATTTCCAGGAGAGGTTACATGTTAAATTATATCCTGCAAAATGACAGGCTACAACTCTCTTCCATACGTTTAAAAACACTTTTCCGACTATTTTAAACAACTTTTCCCCGCCTTTCAAACATTTGTTCCTGGGTTATAGCCTATCATTTTGCACGATATCATTTAACATGGAATCTCTCCTGAAAATGGACATATTCTGTGCATTTCCAGGAGAGGTTACATGTTAAATTATATCCTGCAAAATGACAGGCTACAACTCTCTTCCAGACGTTTAAAAACACTTTTCCCGACCATTTAAACATTATTTCTGGCTTGTAAAGTGCGGTGATGAGCCCTGATAGTATCAGACTATTTAAAGGGTTACCAGGAGCATGAGAATATCCTCCACAGAAGGGGTGGTGGTGCCGTGAATAAGGCCGAATATGGATGCCGATGTGCGGACGGTAAAGCACCGCAAAATCCACCCCTCTTTTAGGGTTACCAGGGGCATGAGGTTCTGTAGGGTGTGATCATCTGGGTTTAGTCCGTGGGGGAGTGCTTAAGTCCGGGAGTCCGGGGACTCACGGTGTGCAAGGTTATGGAGGTGCCCATGTCAGGGACACATGCTGGAGGTCTGTGGTCCGTCATTTGGGGGTCTTGGAGGGGCCACAGAGAGGAGATTTCCCCGGTCTCTGTCCTGGATGAGTGAAATAAACAGAGTCTCCATTTCAGGGACACATGCTGGAGGTCTGTAAATAGGGCTAACATTAGGTCTGTCACTTTGGCTAACCGCACCACTGTCTGTCGTCTCCCGAGAGTGGACATCTATTGCCCCTAAATAGGGTAAGGACTCATTCCCTACTTGGAGTGAACAGTCCATCGGTTTCCTGCTGAGAACCATGGCCTCAGATTTGGAGGTGCTGATCCTCATCCCAGCCGCTTCACACTCGGTTGCGAACCGATCCAGTGAGTGCTGAAGGTCGCAGACCGATGAAGCCATCAGAACCACATCATCTGCAAAAAGCAGTGGTGCAATCCTTAATCCACCGAACTGCAGACCCCCTCCCCCACGACTACGCCTCGAAATCCGATCCATGTATATTACAAACAGGATTGGTGACAAAGCGCAGCCCTGGCGGAGGCCAACCCTCACCTGAAATGGGTCCGACTTACTGCCGAGGACCCGGACACAGCTCTCGCTTTGGGAGTACAGAGATTGGATGGCCCTGAGTAGAGACCCCCTCACCCCATACTCCCGCAGCACCTCCCACAGTGACTCCCTGGGAACCCGGTCATACGCCTTCTCCAAGTCTACAAAACACATGTAGACTGGATGAGCGTACTCCCAGGCCCCCTCCAGGATCCTTGCAAGAGTAAAAAGCTGATCCGTCGTTCCACGACCAGGACGGAATCCGCATTGTTCCTCCTCAATCTGAGGTTCGACAATCGGCCTGACCCTCCTTTCGAGTACCTTCGAGTAAACTTTCCCGGGGAGGCTGAGTAGTGTGATGCCTCTGTAATTGGCACACACCCTCTGATCCCCCTTTTTGAAAAGGGGAACCACCACCCCGGTCTGCCACTCCTTCGGTACTGTTTCCAACTTCCACGCAACGTTGATGAGACGTGTCAACCATGGCAGTCCCTCAACACCCAGAGCCTTCAGCATTTCTGGGCGGATCTCATCCACCCCGGGGCTTTGCCACTGTGAAGTTGTTTGATGATCTCAGTGACCTCCCCCCGGGAGATTGGTGTCGATCCCCCGTAATACTCCAGCTCTGCCTCTAACATAGAGGGCGGAGTTGTCGGGTTCAGGAGTTCCTCAAAGTGCTCCTTCCAACGCCCTAACACTCCATCAGTTGAGGTCAACAACGTCCCATCCTTACTGTACACAGCTTGGATGGTTCCCTGCTTCCCCCTCCTGAGGTGTCGGACAGTTTTCCAGAACAACTTTGGTGCCGCCCGAAAGTCTTTTTCCATGTCTTCTCCGAACTTCTCCCACACCCGCTGCTTTGCCTCGGCCACGGCTGAGGCTGCTGCCCTTCGGGCCTGTCGGTACCTTGCAACTGCCTTGGGAGTCCCCCGGGATAACAA
The DNA here is from genome assembly GCF_949606895.1 of Notothenia rossii. Taxonomy (NCBI): domain Eukaryota; kingdom Metazoa; phylum Chordata; class Actinopteri; order Perciformes; family Nototheniidae; genus Notothenia; species Notothenia rossii. The sequence goes on along the minus strand of NC_136905.1, from coordinate 48,747,203 downwards.
ATCCCTGAAGGCCTCCTTCTTCAGTCGGACGGCTTCCCTGACCACCGGTGTCCACCAGGAGGTTCGAGGGTTACCGCCCCTTGAGGCACCTAGGACCTTGAGACCACAGCTCCCCGCCGCGGCTTCGGCAATAGAGGCTTTGAACACCGACCACTCTGGTTCAATGTCCCCAACCTCCACAGGAATGCCCGAAAAGCTCTGCCGGAGGTGTGGGTTGAAGGCCTCCTGAACTTGGGCCTCCTCCAGACGTTCTCAGTTCACCCAAACTACACGTTTGGGCTTACCAGGTCTATCCAGAGGCTTCCCCCGCCACTCGACCCAACTCACCACCAGATGGTGATCAGTTGACAACTCCGCCCCTCTCTTTACCCGAGTGTCCAAAACATACGGCCTCAGGTCCGATGATACGATAACAAAATCGATCATGGACCTTCTGCCTAGGGTGCTCTGGTACCACGTACACTTATGAGCATCCTTATGTTCGAACATGGTGTTTGTTATGGCCAATCCATGACTAGCACAGAAGTCCAGTAACAAACCACCACTCCGGTTCAGATCAGGGGGGCCGTTCCTCCCAATCACTCCCCTCCAAGTGTCTCCATCATTGCCCACATGTGCGTTGAAGTCTCCCAGCAAGATTAAAGAGTCCCCTTCAGGAGCCCCATACAGGACTCTTTCCAGGGTCTCCAAGAAGGCCGTATACTCTGAACTGCTGTTGGGTGCATAAGCACACACAACAGTCAGAGTTTTCCCCCCCATAAGCCGCAGGCGTAGGGAGGCAACCCTCTCGTCCACTGGGGTAGACTCCAACAACGAAGCACCCAACCGGGGACTTGTGAATATCCCCACACCCGCCCGGCGTTCCACGTCCCCAAAGCCAGCTTCTGTCGTCCGGGTCTGGTCCGTCGAGACCCTCTGCCTTCAATGCCACCCTTCTGGCAGCGCACCCGACCCCATCGCTGTTTCCCGTAGGTGGTGGGCCCGCGGGACGGAGAAGCGGAGGTGTTGCCCACGTGGCCTTTTCGGGCTGTGCCCGGCCGGGCTCCGTGGCAAGCCCGGCCACCAGACGCTCGCCGACGAGTCCTCCTTCTGGGCCTGGCTCCAGAAGGGGACCCCGGGCTTCCTCCGGGCCGGGTATCCTCACTTCGTGTGTCGTCTTTCATGAGGTGTTGTGAACCAACTTAGTCTGGCCCCTTGCCTGAGACCAATTTGCCATGGGAGACCCTACCAGGAACACAAGGTTCCAGACAACACAGCCCCCAGGTTCATCAGGGCACACAAACCTCTCTACCACGGTAAGGTGCTGGTTCTTCAGAGAGGGTGCTATAGATGCCGTGTGCAAATTGAAAAGATAATACATTTGCAACATAGGTAGTCAAAATGTTTGGAAATGCATGTGTGTATAATAGGAAGATGAATCCACGAGGATATCCATCCAGGACTTATGATCCAGGACCACAGCCACGACTCAAGATCCAGGACTCGCGATCCAAGAAACAGGACCGCAGGATCATCCATGACTCCGGATCCCGGCGTATATAGACACCAAAAAGAAAGAAATTTGGGGAAGCTGGGTTAATCGGAACATGAGAGTACACAGGTATCGACAGAGAGAAGGAAGAAGTAAGATGTCCCCCGACAAACTAAGCCTATATCAGCAAAACTAGGGGCTGAATCTAATCAGCCCTAACTATAAGCTTTATCAAAAAGGAAGGTCTTAAGCGCACTCTTAAAAACGGATAGCTGAAGCTGATTCCACAAAAGTGGAGCTTGATAAGAAAAGGCTCTGGCTCCCATTGTACTTTTAGAGACTCTAGGAACAACCAACAACCCTGCATTCTTGGAACGCAATGCCCTAGTTAATATATCTTTAGATAATTTGTTTCGTAGATTCTTCGGGCCAAGTACAATAACTTCAGTTTTGGTCGTGTTTAACATCAAAAAATGTAAGGTCATCCACGTTTTTAAGTCCTTGAGGCAGTCTTGAATTTTATTTAGATGATTAATTTCATGCATTTGATACTATCGACCATGATATCCTATTGCAAAGACAAGAGCACTTAGTTGGCATACAGGGAACTGCTTTAGGCTGGTTTAGGTCCTATCTATCTGAACGCTCTCAGTTTGTACGTGTCAACGATGAATCTTCCATGCAAACCAAAGTTAGCCATGGAGTGCCACAGGGCTCAGTGCTTGGACCTATTTTGTTCACACTATATATGCTTCCGTTAAGCAATATTATAAGGAATCATTCTGTAAACTTTCATTGTTATGCGGATGATACTCAACTATATTTATAGATCAAGCCTGATGAAATTAATCATCTAAATAAAATTAAAGACTGCCTCAAGGACTTAAAAACGTGGATGACCTTACATTTTTTGATGTTAAACACGACCAAAACTGAAGTTATTGTACTTGGCCCGAAGAATCTACGAAACAAATTATCTAAAGATATATTAACTATGGATGGCATTAATTTGGCCTCCAGTGGGACTGTAAGGTTTCTTGGTGTTATATTTGATCAGGATTTATCCTTTAACACCCACATAAAATCAATTTCAAGGACCGCCTACTTCCATCTACGTAACATTGCAAAAATCAGGCATATCTTGCCTCAAAACGATGCAGAGAAACTAGTCCATGCATTTGTTACTTCAAGGCTGGATTATTGTAACTCCTTATTATCAGGGTGTACCAAGAATTCAGTCAAGTCGCTTCAGCTGATTCAAAATGCTGCAGCTCGTGTACTAACCAGAGTTAGGAAAAGGGACCACATTACTCCTGTTCTGGCTGCCTTACACTGGCTCCCTATAGAACACAGGATAGAATTTAAAATTCTTCTTCTCGCCTACAAAGCCCTTAATGGGCAGGCGCCATCTTACCTTAAAGAACTCATTATACCCTATTGTCCTACTAGGGCATTGCGTTCCAAGAATGCAGGGTTGTTGGTTGTTCCTAGAGTCTCTAAAAGTACAATGGGAGCCAGAGCCTTTTCTTATCAAGCTCCACTTTTGTGGAATCAGCTTCCAGTTTGTGTTCGGATGGCAGACACCCTATCCGTTTTTAAAAGTGCGTTTAAGACCTTCCTTTTTGATAAAGCTTATAGTTAGGGCTGATTAGATTCAGCCCCTAGTTTTGCTGATATAGGCTTAGTTTGTCGGGGGACATCTTACTTTTTCCTTCTCTCTGTCTATACCTGTGTACTCTCATGTTCCGATTAACCCAGCTTCCCCAAATTTCTTTCTTTTTGGTGTCTATATACGCCGGGATCCGGAGTCATGGATGATCCTGCGGTCCTGTGTCATGGATTGCGAGTCCTGGATCTTGAGTCGTGGCTGTGGTCCTGGATCATAAGTCCTGCATGGATATACTCGTGGATTCATCTTCTTATTATACACACATGCATTTCCAAACATTTGGACTACCTATGTTGCAAATGTATTATCTTTTCAATTTACACACGGCATCTATTGCACGTATGTCCGTCCTGGGAGAGGGATCCCTCCTCTGTTGCTCTCCCTGAGGTTTCTCCCATTTTTCCCTTTAAACTGTGGGTTTGCTCTGGAAGTTTTTCCTTGTACGATGTGAGGGTCTAAGGACAGAGGGTGTCGTATTGTCATACTGATATTCTGTACAAACTGTGAAGTCCACTGAGACATTTGTGATATTGGGCTATATAAATAAACATTGATTGATTGATTGATTTGAAAATGACCTGACCTTGTCATCCATTACTAGTCAGGAAGAGAGTTCATGTCTATGTCAAATTAGGAACTGGTCGCAACATCACAATGGACAACTTCAGGTCCCTGTTGTCCCCACATGTTTTAAACACTCCACCATTGTTCCTGTCCCCAAAAAGACAAAAATCACCAGCCTCAATGACTACCGCCCAGTAGCACTCACCTCCATCATCATGAAGTGCTTTGAGCGGTTAGTCAAAACCTTCATCACCTCCTCCCTCCCTGACTCTCTGGACCCCCTGCAGTTTGCCTACAGAGCAAACAGGTCCACAGACGATGCCATAGCCCACACCATCCACACTGCCCTCTCACACCTGGACCAGAGGAACACATAGTATGTGAGAATGCTGTTCATTGATTACAGTTCAGCTTTCAATACCATTGTGCCCTCCAAGCTGGCCATCAAGCTCAGAGACCTCGGGCTCAACAGCGCCCTCTGTTACTGGATCCTGAACTTCCTGATGGGCAGACCCCAGGCAGTGCGGGTGGGAAACATCACATCTTCCACCCTGATCCTCAACACCGGAGCCCCTCAAGGCTGGGTGCTCAGCCCTCTCCTCTATTCCCTGTTCACTCACAACTGCGTGGCCACACACAGCTCCAACACCATCGTGAAGTTTGCTGACGACACGACCGTCATCGGCCAGATCACAGACGGCGACGAGACGGCGTACAGAGAAGAGGTCGAAAACCTGACATCTTGGTGGCAGGATAACAACCTCCATCCAGTGGCGGTTCTACAGGGTGGCACGGGGTGGCAGCTGCCACCTTAGAAAAATGCCTTGCTACCCCAGCTGCCACCCCATTTGGCAGCTTTGTTTTGAAAGAAAAGTTGTGGCTCATCGGACATTTATGAGAGAAAATCTCTAATGTCCGAGTGCAAGTGAATGCAGCGCAAGACGCGAGCCTTGCAACCCCTCCCCCCCCCCCCGCGAGCTTGGAAATATGATTGGCGGCGATTTCATTTGAACGGGAGGACAGCGCAAAAAGAGAAGCATTTCGGATACAAGTAGACATAAGGAATGAGGTATTTGCGGCCAGGGTATGACTGGGGTAGGCTACAACCATACCAATAAATGGCTTAGCCCCACCATGAAAAATGATGTTAAAGTAAGCAAAATAAAGTCTGCCAACTCGCGCGGAGTAAATTGCACAGACAGCAGTTAGTAAGATTGATTTCAGTAGCCACTTGTCTGGAAATACCGAAGACTAGAAACGGTTTTGAAAACTTTTGTCTTTGATAATGTCTTCTGGCCAATCAGAATCACGATAACGGCGTGGTGTTGTTGCAGGAAGTCCCGACGGAGAATACTTTTGCTGTAGTACATCTATACATCGATACAACATTACGTGTTGATAGAAATCAACACGTAATGAAATAAGACCCCACGGTTTGATGATTGATAGGTGTGTGGGCTGTCTTTCATTTTGACACACAGAACAATAGGGGCTATCCACCTTTATCCACAATGTAAAGTAATTCACACAGCCTTTTCCCTCTCCTATCTGTGAGGAGCAGCAGGTTCAGCTTTCAGAGCAAAGTAACAAAAAACTAAAATGGCATTCATTTTTTTAAATACGTCGTGTAGTAATATATATTTATTTATTTTTCCTCTTCTCAAGAGAGCACCAGAATGTGTATTTGATGTTAGTATTTCAAAAAATCTCCTGGGGGAGAATCCCTGCAGGGGTTGGGTTTTCAACTCTTTCACCTGGGGGGAAATTGCAGGATTGGCTCCAGGTCGCCCTTTTTATTTACTACAAGACAAATGTGCCTTTTTATTTCATACAGTTCAATTTGGATTGAGACAGGGAAATAATCTAAACCTCACGCGTGGCGTTTCACTGTCAAGGGGAGCGTGTATGTAATTACATTGCAAATATTGACTTGAGCCCCACCACTGTATGGGTTAGCCCTACCATAGATTACCCAACACAAATACTCTGGCGCCGCAACTGTTTGCGGTCTACTATGACAGAGAAGAGCCTGTCAAGTTTGGTTGTACTCAGCATTGAATCAAAACGCACCATAGCTTTAAATCTTAATAACTTTGTGTGGCGTTTTGATGATCAAGATGGTAATCGCCACATTCAGCTGTTATAGACATGCCAACTTCATGCTCTGCTCACGGATGAGTCGATGAGAATAATAAACTGTTTAAGAAGATGACCTTACATGTGTAAATATATGTTTCTTCTTTGTGGGGGTCTGCCCCCAAAAAACAGTTTCAAGTCCTGAGAAAGTCAAATAAGACGGTGTGTAAAACTTCACTGCCCAGCCAAAAAAAAGTAACCACTTTGATTAACTAGGCCAGTAGGTAAGGACTTTCCACTGGATAATAACTGCAGCAATGTATGTTTTAGCTGAATACACATTTTTTTTAACCCTAACTGATGCAGTTAGTCATTTCTTTAATGTTTGTTCTTTCTGATGTAACGTCAAGGTTGTAACTGTTTGCAATGAAGTTGTGGGGCGCTGAACTGTTCCTTTGATTCTTTTGAATTATGATAGTAATTACTGGTCTTTCAAATTTGAAGGAGGGTGAGCAAGCATCTTGAGGAACATTCATCACTAACTCCTCCAAAAAATATAGTTTATTTAATAATAACACTGAATATGTGAATCATAACAGTGATTGACAGCTGATAGGAATAATATGATTGTTAATATTATCATATTCATAGGACACACATCGATGAGACAGTTAATGTACTTATTGCAGCAGTCTGCATATTAGGTACCCCTGCTGGTCTAAGAGTTAAACCAACTCATTCAGTTAAAATTCATTAAATTACGTGAGCCACCTTATATATTTATATTTAAGGCTTTACTGATGTGCCACAATAATGTCACCTAATGTTATTGAGTTAAAATATCAATATTGTGGCTTTCCAAGTTAACATTGATTGATATGACTGCGATTAAATCAGCATATACTTCTGCCAGGGGATGCCACCCCTGAAATTCTCCTGCCGCCCTCTTGCCACCCCATGAATATTTGTCTAGATCCGCCCCTGCCTCCATCTCAACGTCAGCAAAACCAAGGAGCTGATTGTGGATTACAGGAAGCAGCAGAGAGAGGGACACGCCCCCATCGCCATCAATGGGACTACGGTAGAGAGGGTCAGCAGCTTCAGGTTCCTCGGTGTCCACATCAATGAGGACCTGACATGGACTCTTCACACCACCAACATCACCAAAACAGCTCGACAGCGGCTCTTCTTCCTCCGCAGGCTGAGGAGGTTCAACATGGACTCCAGGATACTCTGCAACTTCTACAGGTGCACCATAGAGAGGATCCTGACCTTCTACAGGTCCACCATAGAGAGTATCCTGACCTTCTACAGGTGTACCATAGAGAGTATCCTGACTGGCTGCATCACGGCCTGGTACGGTAGCTGCACCGCCCTCAATTGTAAGGCTTTACAGAGGGTGGTGAAAACTGCACAGAACATCACGGAGGACGGAGCTGCCACCCATGGAGGACCTCTACTCCCAGCGGCTCCGGAAGAAATTCCTCAGGATTATAAAAGACCCCCATAACCCCAGCCATAAACTGTTCAGTCTGCTGCCGTCTGGCAGGCGTTTCCGCAGCATCCGGACTAAAACCACCAGACTCAGAGACAGTTTCATCCCACAGGCAATAAGACTGTTAAACACCTGAGCTGTTGAAACAACATCCATAACATTCATCTGCTACTTAGTAATTATTTATCTATTTATCTAATATATCATTCCAATAGCTTGGATATAGACTCTTATTTCACTATTTTTAAACTATTTTTATTTTTGTATTTACTTTTTAATATTTACTTGCACTATCATTTTCAGTTTTTCTGTAATATTGTGTTGCACTGTTGGAGAAGCCTGTGACCTAAGATTTTCATCGACATAATTACTCTGTAGCTATGTTCGTATGACAAATAAAGAACCTTGAACCTTCTCCACCAGTATCCCTATGGCTGAGAAGCTCCTTGAGAAGAACCTGACAATTGTGGGGACTCTTCGCCAGAAGAAGCCGGACATACCGCCTGTCATGAAGCCATCCAAATCGAGCGAGTAGCATAGCTCAGAATTTAGATTAATTGGCAACATGAGTATCGTGAGCTACTGTCGGTGCCGAAAAAGGGGAAAGCTGTTGTCCTGCTGAGCACCATGCATGATGACAGAGCAGTGGATGACAACAGTGTAAATAAGAAACCAGAAGTGATTCAATAATATAACATAACTAAATCAGGGATGGACTCAATGGATCAGATGGTTCCCTGAATGGTTGGTGCCGGAGGAGGCCCATGGTGCTCTGGCAAAATGTGCTCGATGTTTCATCAAGGAGCTGGCCAAAGAGCTTGTCGTGCCACATACACTATATGAAAAAAATATTAATCATTGAATTCAGGTGTGTCATTCAGTCCCATTGCCACAGGTGTATAAAGTCAGGCGCCTAGCCATGCAGTCTGCCTTTACAAATATTTGTGAAAGAACGTGGTACTGTAATAGGATGCCAGAGTTGCAACAAGTCAGCTCTTGAAATGTCTTCTCTCCTAGATATTCCACGGTAAACTGTAAGTGGTATTATTGCAAAGTGGAAACATTTAGGAACCACAGCCACTCAGGCAAACCACGTGACGTTATAGAGCGGGGGGGGGGGGGGGGGGGGGGCACATGCTGAGGAGCGTAGTGCGTAAAGGCATTAATATCAGTACCAAAACTGTGCGCCGGGAAATTCATGGCATTTTGGACAATTCTATGCTTCCAACTTTGTGGAAACAGTTTGAGGAAGGCCCTTTTCTGTTCAAGAATGACTGTGCCCCACAAAGCAAGGTGCATAAAGTCCTGGTTGGTTGAGTTTGGTGTGGAAGAACTTGACTGGCCCGCACAGAGCCCTGACCTCAACCCTATTGAACACCTTTGGGATGAACTAGAATGGAGAGCAAGGCCCTCTCGCCCAACATCAGTGTATGACCTAACAAATGCGCTTCTGGATCAATGGGCAAAAATTCCCACAGACAGACTCAAAAATCTCGTAGAAAGACGTGGAAGAGTGGAAGCTGTTATAGCTGCAAAGGGGGGGACCAACTTTATATCTTTCCCGCTGCTGGAGAGGACGCTGGCGTTGACTGTTTGCCGCTTCTCCGCCTATGTCACCCTCTATCACCCTCAACTACCATTCGTTCTTCAATCTTTCGACTTAGACCACTGCCCTGCATTTACACATCTTTAATGCAATGCAAATTGTTTTTAATATATATATATATTTTTTTTATTTGTTTAACTTATTTTGGACTTCTGCCTCCGTTGCTGGCTGTAGCCGGCTGCCCTCACGTAGCCATCAACGTGCCGGGTGGCTATTGCTATCTGCTACATCGCCTACTGTCTGTCTCCTTCCCACGCAACAACCGTGGACTCTCTCTGCCTCCTGCCTTCATCTCTGGGGTGCATCTGTCCCGTCCCGCTGCTCACATCCTCCTGCCATGTCGTGGATCTTCCTCGTCTCCACAACAATCCTCCACCTCTGTGAACCTAGCTAGCCCGCTAGCTGCTATCTGCTGCTATCTGCTGCTATCTGCTATCGCTGCTATCGCTGCCATCACACTGCTCCCAGCCATTCCGCCTGTCATCATGCTGAAATACTCCATCTCACAGCTGCTGTCATTGACCAACTCCTCCACTCCGTCTTCCATCTCAGTCATCAGACATCTTGGACTCCTTCGTCGACCCCGCTACATTCACCAAAGCACCCGCCGCAGTTTTGTTTACCTTCAGCACGGACAATCCATTGCATCCATCTGCTCCACGCAACGCACTGTTGCACACCTGACACGTCATCAGAACGCAACTCCTACTGCTTCTCTTACACTCTCCCCGGCTCACCTACACTCCCAGCTGCACGGAATACCTGGAGCGGATCCCACTCCCCTCCGCCTCCCAACACATATAACAAGCCATTTCTCCCCACCATCAAGCCCCCCTCCTCTGCTCCACTGCCCCCCCTCTCATACCCCACCCCCGTGCTGCTAACCTAGACAACCTCATACCTCTCCAGCCTGCCACCACCCCTACAACCCCCCACTTGACCAATTTTGCCCTTCTAAATATACGGTCACTCAACAATAAAGCCCACATCCTTCACGAACTCATCCTGGACAAATCCATCGACTTCCTTCTGCTCACTGAAACCTGGCAACAACCCAATGACTTCTTCTCGCTTAATCAAATATCCCCCCCTGGTTTTAATTACATCACTAAACCCCGCCCCTCACGCCGTGGTGGTGGGCTGGCTGTCATCTACAACCAGAACATCCGGACTACAGAACTCACCCTCCCCTCAGTACCATCCTTCGAATTTCTCGCCTTCAAAACCCCTCCCTCACTGACAGTTATCCTCATTTACCGCCCCCCTAAACCACACCCCTCCTTCCTCTCTGATCTCACTGAACTCCTAACCATTGCTTCATCCCTCTCCCCACGTCTGTTACTCCTCGGCGACCTTAACATTCACATGGACTCCACCACCTGCACACACGCCTCTGAATTTTCCTCCCTTCTGGACAATTTCTCATTTACACAACATGTCACCTTCCCCACCCACGATAAAGGACACATCCTTGACCTTGTCTGCTCCACCAACCTCAGAGTACTCGACCTCCACCCCTGCCCCTTTCCCCTCTCTGACCACAAACTCATACAGTTCACCACCGCCTCCCCCGTCCGCCGCCCCCCCCCCCCCCCCCCCCCCCCATCCAGGAACATCACTTTCCGTAATTTAAGCTCTGTTGATCCCCAGCACCTCTCCGACCTGCTATCCTCTACTCTCCCCCTGGACTCGAACCTCAGCTCACCCGATGATCAACTCAACCACCTTAATTCAACCCTACTCGCCTCCCTCAATAGCTTGGCCCCCCTCAAAAGGAAAAATGTCACCTTTAAAACCTCCTCACCCTGGTTCACCCCTGCACTCCGTAAACTGAAGCAAACCGGCCGCCAGCTTGAACGCCTAACCATGAAATCATCCCTCACAGTTCACCATGATTCCTACAAACTCCATCTCACTACCTACAGAGACGCCCTCAATGCCGCAAAATCTGCTTACCTCTCCACCATCTTCATCGACCCCTCCCGTAACCCCAGGACCCTCTTCTCCACCGTCAACAAGCTCCTCAAACCCCGTGCTGACACCCTCTCTTCCTCCACTTCCACATGCAGTTCATTCCTCCAGTTTTTCTCTGACAAAATCACTGCCATTAATCACTCCCTATCCGCTGCATCTGACACACAAACATCTCCCCCAACATCCACCGCCACAATTCCTCCCTCCATCTCCCTTGACCTCCCGAGCCCTCCTCCCCACGGCATTCTCTCCCAGTTCACTCTGGTTACCCCCCCTGAAATACTCCAACTGATCAGCTCCTCCAAACCCACAACATGCTCGCTTGACCCTCTACCCACCCCTCTTCTGAAGTCCTGCCTCCCCGTCCTTTGCCCCTACATTGTCAACCTTTTCAACTCCTCCCTGTCCCAAGGAACCGTTCCCTCTGCCTTCAAAACTGCTGCTGTCACTCCCATCCTCAAGAAACCCGGTCTGGATCCCTCCTCCCTCAGTAATTACCGCCCCATCTCCAACCTCCCCTTTCTCTCTAAAACAATAGAACGCATCATCTCCAAACAACTCCACCGCCATCTCCAAAAAAATTACCTTTTTGAACCCCTTCAGTCTGGTTTTCGTCCTCACCACAGCACAGAAACGGCACTCATCAAAGTCCTCAATTCCCTCCTCACCTCTGCTGAGACCGGTTCCCTCAACATCCTCATCCTCCTCGACCTGAGTGCAGCCTTCGATACCGTGAGCCACACCATCCTGCTTACCCGACTCCGGGATATCGGTATCGAAGGTACTGCACTCAGGTGGCTCCAGTCCTACCTCTCCGACAGATCCCACTTCATCTCCCTCAACAATCACTCCTCTACCACAGCTTCAGTCACCTAAGGTGTTCCCCAAGGTTCAGTACTCGGCCCCCTCCTCTTCATCATCTACATCCTCCCCCTTGGTCAGATTCTCCGCCATCACAACCTGGACTTTCACTGCTATGCTGACGACACACAGATCTACCTCAGCACCAAATCCCCCCACAACCCCCCTCTCACACACATCGAATCCTGTCTGACTGCAATAAAATCCTGGATGCAACACAACTTCCTCAAACTCAACAGCAATAAAACTGAACTCCTCCTCATCGGCTCCAAATCCACCCTCAGCAAAACCCCCAACCTGACACTCACCATCGATGGCACCCCTGTTTCCCCCTCCACCCAGGCACGCAACCTTGGCGTGATATTCGACCCCACCCTCTCCCTCGACCCCCACATCCGCCAAGTTGTAAAAACCTCATTTTTCCACCTCCGCAATATCTCCAAACTCCGTCCCTCTCTCACCCGCCCCGCAGCTGAGCGACTCATTCACGCCTTCATCTCCTCCCGCCTTGACTATTGCAACTCACTCCTCTTCGGCATCAGCACAACATCCCTCAACAGGCCCCAGCGTGTCCAGAACGCAGCCGCCAGACTCCTCACCCACACCAAATCATGGCATCACATCACCACGGTCCTCAAAGAACTCCACTGGCTTCCCGTCTCACACCGCATTCACTACAAACTCCTGGTCCTCACCTATAAAGCCCTCCACCATCTGGCCCCCCCTACCTCACTGACCTCCTCATCCTCTACCAACCACCCCAGTCCCTCAGATCCACCTCAGCCGGTTTGCTCTCAATCCCCAAGGCCAAACTCCGGAGCTTCGGGGACAGAGCCTTCTCTGTGGCAGCCCCGAAGCTCTGGAACTCCCTCTTCCAAGACCTCCGTGAGTCTGATTCCCTCACCCTGTTCCAGTCCTGTCTCAAAACCCACCTCTTCAACTCTGCTTATCCTTAAACCCGCCCCTCCCCCCTCTGAACCAACATCCTCCTGACTGCTTTTCTGTTTTTGTTTTGTTTTTTGTTTTTGTTTGTGTTTTTGTTCTTGTTTTGTTTGTCGACCTGACTCATAATGTAAAGCGTATTTGGGTCTAGAAAAGCGCTATATAAATCCCATTTATTATTATTATTATTATTATTATTATATTAATGCCTACGAATTGGGAATGGGATGTCATAAAAGCTCCTTTAGGTGTAATGTGTAGGTGGCCCAATACTTTTGTCTATATAGTGAATGAAGAGGCGCATGGAGGGTATGCCCCACCTCCAAAAGCACATGACAGGGGCAATGGAAAGATGTGGGCTAAAAACACCAAACACACACCACCCACCCAAATGTATTGTTTGGTCAAAATCACTGATAAAATAATTATTTTTAACAAAATGATTATTATAGTATGTGTTTGTTATCATTGTTATCACACTTGCACACATGGGTCATTTTGTACCCATGTGTGCAAACCTGATGTATTAATACAACAACTGTTTAAGTTCCTAGATTTTGAAGGATTGATTGAAAATAATGTGTGGTAATAAAAAACAAGATATTTAATGAATACTTGGAATATTAAATGATCAAATAAATGGATTTCCAAAAATATAGCAAATAAACACTCACCCATGCATGAAATAACATTGTAGGTCAATACGGATCATTTTTTACCCATGTTGTCCCTTAGAAGGGGTTTGCATAGCTTGTGTATCAAAGGGTTAATTCTATAATCTCTGGCTTTTTTGGCATCCGTCAGGAACTGAATTTCAAAATAAAATAAAAGGGAACAGACGTAGGCCTATAAGGGACATTTCGAGCATCATTGCGATACACACCCACTGAACTGATTACCCAAGATCCTCATCTATGGTTTAAGCTCTGTGATTGGATGTTTTAGCCGCAATGCACGTTGGGATATGGTGTTAATGTGATATGAAATTTGAGTTTAGGATGGCCGAAGACACTACACTACCCATAATCCTCAGATATCATTTGGGACTACAGTCCCATTGCTTGACAAACCCTGTGATTAATCTTCAAGCTCTGGGATTGGATGTTGGAGTGGCAGTGCGCCAAGGTTACGCCGAGCGTCAAACAGCTCTTTGAAATCGAACAAACCCTGGCAGACTAACCAAAACTAGACTACCCATTGCGACCATTGTGCCTAAACAGGCAAATATGAACAATGCCATCGTTTTAAATGAGACAATTACAATCAAAATATGAACAAAACATTTACAAGAACAACTCAATTGACCTGCTGTAGCCTAGCTCGAACGCTGATTTCTGCATCGTCGTGCACCCTCAAACAAATCCGTTACTCATCTTAGCTTTTCTACAGATGTCGCAGAACATTTTTGCCATCTTCCCTCCTCAGCCACTTAAACTCTTGCTCCCACTGAAACCGGTAATCCCGCTTGATCTCCTTGCCAATTGCTTGCCCCTCTGCCGCTGGCTGAACGTTATCAGTTTTAGTCTTACTGGCTTGTCCTTCATCCTCCACCGCATCAATCCCTCTTTTTTCACCTCGTTTATCCACACCATCCCAATTACTGGGCTTATTAAAAAAGCTTCGGAAGATCAGCTGCCGTGACATTTTGTGATTGCTAAAGCCGGTTAAACAACGAGGTCAAAAACAAGACAAGACAATAGCTGAAGACAAGACAATAACTGAAGTATTATTTGAATTATTTGAAGGATTAAAGTAACGTGTTATGGCAGGAAAGTTCAATCTGGTATATTCACTTTAATGTCACCTTATATAGAATGTGTGTTAAACTTGTGATTTCTGCATTGAGTGACTTCTGCCTAGCAGATACCAAAAAGAGGCCCCTAGGGCAGAGTCCTGCATCGAAAACAGTGAATCGCGGGGTGGTATTCTTTCAACAAAAAATATTCGGGTTCGGGTCCGGGTAAAACAAAGAAGATGCGGGTCGGATCGCGGGTGTTGCATAATAAATATATACAAATGATAATTTAATGTAATGTTTAAATCCTATGACCTCTCCCCCGCGGGCCCGCGCATCATCATAACATATGCGCCGCCAATCTGCTGCTGAGCGCGCCACATTCAAAATGACTGAGCCGGTGAAGGCAAAGCTCTCCAGCGGAGAATAAAGTATTGCCGAAAACTCTTCAGCAAGAGCGAAATCCATTGTCTGGGAGGCTTTTGGACTCATCCTAGATGGAGAACACAACCAGGTCGCTGGGTTCGCTGCTTGCAAGAAGTGCAAAAAAGTGTTGGCCTATGATAGCCGCAAGCTAGGTACTTCATCATTGAAAAAATATATGGAGTCGAGCTGCTCTGCCAATGCCACAGGTACAAGACCAATCAATCAATACTTCACCAATAACCGTGATCTTAAAGCACCCAAAAGGGAAGACAAGGAGACGGTGTCCAAATTAGCATTACAATTTGTCTGCAGTGATGTTAGATCATTCGAAACGGTGTGTGGCGATGGTTTCACTGGATTAGCACAGGGATTGATTGACATTGCTGTGTTGATGCAATGCAGCTGTTACCAGATCCGACAACAATATCTCGCAGAGTGACAAAATATGCAGAAGACATACGCCAAAGCATAATTCCTGAGCTGAGAGAACAGATGAGTGAGTACAATGGAGCAGTGACTTTAGACATGTGGACCGATGATTATCGGAAAATAACCTACCTTTGTCACACAATACATTACATCAATAGCAAGTGGGAGCTAGTCAAAAGGGTGCTTTCTACGTCGGAATGGGATAGTACCTTGCGTAAAACGTCTGATAATATCAAACCAGCAATAATCCAAGCCCTGCGGAGGTACAGCATTTAGGATTTCTTCACCAAACTGGTGTATGTGACAGACAGGGGTTCAAACATAGTGGCAGCCCTTCGCTCCGTCACAAGACTGAGCTGTGCTGCACACATCCTTAACACCATGCTTTACACTACGATCGGGAAACCAAGCCAAGAAGATGCGTTCGGAGAGGAAGTGACTACGCTTGTCACGGGGGCAAAGTCACTCGTAACTTACTTTAAGCAAACGAGTCTCCAGAATCGCCTTAAAAAGACGTTAAAAGCATCAGTGGAAACACGCTGGAACTCAGTCCACACAATGCTCGAGTCGATCAGCTGTCAATATGAGGACGTTGGAAAGGGGGGAAGAGGGTCGTCTGAACGACTTGAGCGAAGACCCTTTGAATGCAATGGTGATGTTTCTTCAGAGATTCAAGGAGGCTACTAAGGCACTGGAGGCATCCAAAACTCCAACCCTTCACCTCACCGCTGTGTGGCTCGATCGCCTCAAACGCCACCTGCAACCATCCTCCACTGACAACCTGACATTCTCCTCTCTAAAGGCAAAATGTCTCACAATTCTGGTTGAAAAGTACGAGATACACCTCCTGCACAAACTGGCCATGTTTTTGCACCCAAAGCTGAAAAGTCTGAAGCTGCTTGTGGAGGAACATTCGATGGAAACAGTGCACAACGAAGTGCGGCGCCTTGTGAACGGTAAGGCCGAAGGAAAAAAGAAAAAAGTGATCTCATAGTTTATTTCATACTGTATTAAAATTAAATTGAGGTAGGTTTGGAAAAAGAGTTACTATCCTAACGTTACAGTATAGCCCACTGTTACTGTATTGTATATGCTTATTCGCCTGCTTGTCTGTTTTCATCATTTAAAATATGAAATGTAAAATATTAGGAAATCTATTTGTAAAGTTTATAACATTGCATATGCTTAATCTTGCGCCCTCTATTCGCACCTCTCTAGACATAAAAGAGAGGTGTGCATCGCCCACACAACGTGTTGCCACTGTCAGTTCAGCACCGCCCAAGAAGAGAGCTAGACAATCGGAGGGATTATCCGACGTCGAGGATTCCTCTTCCAGCGATGAGTGCACTCAGGATGAAGTGAGCGCATACATCGACTTCAAGTCACCGAGGGAGGAGAATTTCGATGTTCTCAGCTGGTGGAAGGAGCATGCAACCAAGTTTCCGAATGTGGCACACATTGTTAGTTCGATTCTTTCCATTCCAGCTTCAAGCGCCGCGAGTGAGCGAGATTTTTCCACGGCTGGATTTGTGGTCTCAGAAAGGAGAAGCCAGGGACAGTTGATGACATTCTTTTTCTGCATAGTAATCTAAAGAAACACTGAGTTGTGAGATGAACATGGCATTAGCCAGCCTGTCTGTAAAAGTCTGCTAAAAAAAAAAGTGTGTTATATGGAATATATGTTGTTTTATATGTACGTTTTATATGTTTTATATGTACGTATATATTTCGTATATTATATAATAATACAGACTCTGTAAAAGGTTATACGTCTGTTAAAAAAAAGTGTGTTAGGTCTTACTATATGTCTGTTGTTTTGGCATTAGCCAGCTTGACTGTTCTAAACAGTTTAAAAGTGTCAGACAGGCCACGGCCGCCTTGTTGCAATTGCACTGGTTTCAGTTGGCTTCAATTTGTTTTATATCGTCAGCCATAATGATTGTAACATTAAACCAAATAAATGCACGTGATTGTTGCATAACAATATGATAACGTTCCGTTTTTAATAAGTCACGTTTTTTGGGAGGGGCGGAGGACCATCTAATTAATGTGTCTACATAAATATAATTAAATGGAATGAACGGCATTGTATTTCCTGGATTAGGCTACCTTCGTTTTAAAGTATACTATCCAAATTTCACATATGAAATGGCCAACAATTATCACTTTAAACGTCGTAGGTTAGGCTACTTGATTATTATTATTATTATTATGTAGCCTAATTATTAACATCCCACGCTTTTTGAGCCAAATATGCAACTGCGTGTATTCATAATTGCATGATTCTCTGCATCATAAGCAGCTCGAATACATCGTCCAGCTGAACATTTATGGGAAACGCAACAAATGAATAGTTTATTGTCAGTAAGTGTTACTGGAAAGCTCCTCAAAGTCCTACAGCTTGTATTTAAGGCAGCGCAGCGCTCTCTCGGGAGCTCCATTTCCCTTTAACCGTGCTCATGTGAATTCTGTAAATTCTTTCACTGCTCATATATACAGTATATATGCCTATATATATATATATATATATATATATATATATATATATATATATATATATATATATATATATATATATATGCGGGTTCGGGTCGGGTTGCGGATCTTGTGCCGACGGGTCGGGTCGGGTTGCGGAACTAATTGGCAATATGTGCGGGTAGCGGGGTAGGTTCGGTATTGCACGTCGCGGGTGCGGGGCGGGAGCGGGTCTTGAAAATCAGACCCGTGCAGGACTCTGCCCTAGGGTCTCTCTGTTAATTATCAATAGTCCTTGCAATTAACAGGGGAATTCCCAGATACATTTTCAGATAATGTAGTTAAAGTCTTGTTAAAGTTAATGATTTGTTTCCTGTAGACCCATGAAGAAGGGTGTCTATTGCAGCCGCTAGATGTGATTATTGCTGAACCATATCTGTGTTGGTGTTTTATTTGATTTTTTGTTTTGTTCTTTCATGTGTGAGTACTGAATTGCTATAACATTTGTGCAGTGGTTAGCTAAAACATGTTTTATTACTCTGTATGAACAGAGAGCAGTTCTGCATTACAGTAGATTGGAAGAGCTGGGGGAGGAGACATTCTTCTTAAAAGATCTCCTGCATGTCAAATATTAGGGAAGTCTACATGATAAATATATGTGTGTGTTTAATTACTTTGTATCTAGAATAGCAGTAATGTTTTCCTCGGTATTGTGGATATTAAGGTAACTAACATGTGCTATTTGTATAATCCAACTATATCTTAAAAGATGCCAAGAGTAGGTGAAACGAAATGTGCTTTAACAACTGAGGGGGGGGATAGGATAGAAACTCTATGCAAAAATGCGGAACAATAAAAACCAGATGGGGTTGTTTTGCTTCAAACTTAAGGGTCGCCTCTGGCTCGCGCTGATTAGGTACGACAGGCCATGTGTTGGTCTCTCCCAATGAGATGACCTCTGGGGGAAGCATCCACACACCTCCTCCTGTGTTTTTAGTATGATAGCCTGTGTTTTCTCTAAGTTTGTTCTCTTTTCCTCCTGTTGCTGAAATGGTAAATCCTTTTCCGGCTGGATGAACCAGAGCCGGAGCATTCTGCATTCTGAAGCTGCTGTTGCAGAGTGCTTCGTGATTAGGTGATTGGGTGATGTATTGTATGTTTCCACCATTAAAGCAGATTATTGTTTAACCCTTATCCTGGTGCTTTGACTTTTCCTTCTTGTAAAACAAACTCATAGAGGGACGCGCGGAGCAGAGGTTCTGCCTCAACACTACTTAATATACATACATTCGCCACCAACTCGACAGGGGTGTGAATGACTAAATAATAGTTACAGCCTACAGTAGAGTACAGTAGATCGCCCCCAGTCTACCTGGCCACTAAGGATGTAATATAATTTGGGCCGCTTGTGGACATTTTGGCGCTGTTCCGAGTTGTGTTCTAATCCGTCAAAATGCCAGTATTAAACACATTGGTGTTATCAAATGTAAAACATATAATTAATAAATGGGTGAAAATTGCTTGTGTCCATAACTGGCAGCATTAATATATACCCACATGAGAGCTCATTGTTACTTTGTAATTCTACTCCACTAAAATTCAGAGGTTAACCTGGTATTTTTACTCCATTACATTTATTTTTGTTATTTTGCAGATTCTGATTAATGATTTGAAATATAAACAACCCTTAAAGCAGACTTTAGTTACACCTGACTAAAATTCAGGGAAGGTGATTGTCAAGTGCCAACAATCAGGAGAGATATTTGATAGTTGGTGCTTGAGAAGACTAAACATTTATCTGCAGATCTCTATAAAGTATATTCATTACTCGTTATTCTCTACTAATAGTTCATTAAAGACTGTATAATTGCTATTTTGCACATCCCTTTCAAGATTTCAAGATTTTCTAAGGTTTATTGACATATCATACACAGAACTACGTTGAAGTTATGCAATGAATGAAAAACTTGGGTTGCAGGTTCCTCAACAGTGCATTACAAGACATCTATCAATATGTGTGTATACCTACACCATTAAACTGTCAAATTCTGCACATTTCTTATTCTATCTACATACATAAGAGTATAATTCATATGTATAATATCAGTTAAAATAAGTGCGTCAACATTTAACATTGAAGGAAAGCTATATATTAGACGTTAAGTACTTTGTCAGGCTTAATATGTATCTGTAGATAGATACCCCCAAAGCTTTTTTCTTATTTAAAAGAAGACCCTAACCTAAAGTATTCTTTAATGTATTAATAAAGTTTTTCTGTTTTGCACATCCTCATATTAATATCTTTGTACATCCTGCACTAAACTGTTTTATTGTAGAGATCACTTACAGTATCTTCTTAATTTTTTATATTCTATATTTCTATCATTGACCTTCTACTTTCCCCCTATGAAAGTATGTACTCTTAATATTTTTTTCATGAAACATAACATATTAAAAAAAGTATTCAATAACGTGCTTTAACCACTAGGTGGTGCACACAAGGTACACACAGCATACAATGCCATAATAACTTTGTATTATTAGTGTAGGACACTTATGTATGTATAACATCTGAAGATGTGTAGTTTTATTCATGTTTTCACATAATTTTACAGGATATTGCTATACTATTTCACATGTTTTACTTCTACACATTAATATCTGATTTGTAAAACATCACAGTCAGAAAGGTATATCCGTCATTTAATGGTAAGCTATTGAAATTGTGATTCCATAGATGTGTCTCCCATCACCCCAAAACCCCTGACTATTCTTTTCAACTCAGTATTTACATTCTTATATTCAAAGAACATCAGTAATATCTTTAAAAACTACAAGTCCTTTTCTATCAGCTGTGCACCGTTATGGTGTAAATATACCGTATCTACGAATTAGATCAAATGTAAAAGTCAGCCGAATTACTATTGATACTGCACAGAGACGTATTTTGTGAAGAGAAATTTAAGATGTTAAATTGCTGATATATTTATGATCCACGTCACATATTCAGTTTGGCGGCAGTTCTCCTGTTTGTCCAGCAGTCTTCTCATCATCTTCTCATCATCTATAAATAAAAAACTACGGCAGATGTTTAATATTTAATGCAGCCGAACCGTGTATTACAATGCCGTTATGTGATGACTTCCAAAGAGAAAACCAAGCACATTCGGAATAAAGTATTATTTTCTATTTTTTAAATCTTTTTCGGATTTCATATCGCATAAACACCATATCCCAACGTGCATTGCGGCTAAACAATCCAATCACCAAGCTTAAACCATAGCTGAGGATCTTGGGTAATCAGTTCAGTGGGTGTGTATCTGTTTCCGGTTATTTTATTTTGAAATTCAGTTCCTGACGGACGCCAAAAATTATGATTATAGAATTAAACAAATAAAAACAAGGATAACTGTGTGTTATTGTTGAGTAAATAACAGTATGTTATTTAGGAAAAAATAACAAATTAGAAGGAAAAAAGTATTAAAAAAATACAGATTTCAGTATTCTGTGGCTCTGAGCCCCATTTCTTTTCCTCACGGACAGCAAAAAAAGTCCGACATTATACGATTTAAAATAAAAAACAATAATCGTGGCTTGATATTGAGTAAGAACATTTTTATGAACCACACAGCTTCCGTTCTTCCAAGACCCGACCGGATAAAAAGACGTGGTGCCGGCACGAAACATACTACCAATGGAAATACATTGCTTTTAAAATCGTTCTGTGTGACACGAAAATCGTGTTGGTAAACACGAATCAATATATTAAATGTCGTGACTATAACACAAAATGCTGCGAGACTGGGTTGCTCACACATACTGTATTTATGTACTGCCACATTACCAAGGCAGACATAGAAATAATATACATTTTTCCACCATACTTTTAATGACCACCCGTTTGCCATCAACAACAGTTTTTAAGAGCAGCACACATTGTTTTTTCTGTTGTTTTTATACTCGCTATCAGGCAGGGGCGGTCTGGGGGGAAAAAGTGGCCCAGGGATTAATTGACAGACAGGCCCACTTAATGCGCGGCATGCATCGGCCGGCCGGCGACGAAAGTATGTTACTTGACAAAAAAACCTATGCATTTTATGTTATTTTTGACCATTATTCATATAGTAATCACATTACCTGAACCCTTGAGTTGCCTAGAGCAAAATAGTTACAGCATATATTTACTGATTTGAATGTTAACAGGTCATTGATGCAATAACATTTCGACCCAATTTGCCTGACTTGACACATGGAATAAAACATGGGTGTAGGAAGCATCCTCAATGCAGGTGAGACAATTTAACAGGGGATGTGGGTTATGGCTAGAAAGGATCCGTCTTGTGTAAAACTCTCGCGAGAGTTTGGCTGAATGTCACGTGGCTGAATGTTTACGTTTGGCATGCAGCCTTTCCGTTACGATCGTTAACATCAGTTGGCCACAGCAAATGATGATGAGAAGCTAAACTATCTATTAAT
Source organism: Notothenia rossii (assembly GCF_949606895.1). Taxonomy (NCBI): domain Eukaryota; kingdom Metazoa; phylum Chordata; class Actinopteri; order Perciformes; family Nototheniidae; genus Notothenia; species Notothenia rossii. Next base: position 48,725,004 of record NC_136905.1, on the reverse strand, counting down.
TATGTCAATGACAGGGAGTGTGATTGTTGAAATACGGTGTTAGCGGTATTGCTGGTGTTCAAAGAAGAATGACAACACTGTAGATCACCAACACTATGGTTTATTTTTTATTCACAGGCAAGTCAACGTTGTCACAGTAAAAGTCCCAAGATAGCTCCTGGTGCAATAAAATGTTCCCTTTCAGTGTTTTACTATTAAGTGACTGATGTTTCTCTATTCATATTGCTGCTGCGTTAATGTGTATGTTGCATCATGTTACTACTGTAGATGTGTTTCCGAGCCGCTCCGATTACAACAAGAGTTACAACGAGAACTTGACGTCATATTTACACAAGACGGATCCTTTCTAGCCATAACCGGGGATGTGGGCAGGTGGTGGACCTCACCTCCTCTAGGGGGGTCCGGGGCAAGCTCCCCCGGGAAGATTTTTTTTTTTAAATGTTGAAGTTAAATGCATCAATCTGGTGCACTTTGAGAGCAAAATTAGGGACTAAATCTATGATTACATCTCTCAACACCCATATGAAACAGAACTTTCAACGTTTATTTGAACAGCAAGTGGAGGCAAAAGTGACTTCACCCAAAACAATAAACCTGCTTGCTAACTAGCCTAAACTCAGTAACAGAATGTGGGCAACACGTTTTGCTCCACAGCCGCGCGACCTGAGTCAGACGTCACTTCCCCCTTTTCTATCCTATGGGTACAGCCACTCCCCCTGAACCCCGTTTCCCTGCCAATGCGGTGTGTGTGTGTGTGTGTGTGTGTGTGTGTGTGTGTGTGTGTGTGTGTGTGTGTGTGTGTGTGTGTGTGTGTGTGTGTGTGTGTGTGTGTGTGTGTGTGTGTGTGTGTGTGTTAGGGCTGCAACGATTAGTCGACATAATCGACGACGTCGATCATAAAAATTCGTCGACGCGGAATTTTAGTGTCGACGCGTCGTATAAAAACAATCAGAAAGCCGGTAACGTTAATTCAAAACTGCGCAAATGTTCATTTGTAACTGCAATGCACTACAGGAAGTGCTGGGGGCAGTATACTCTCCATTGTCTGCCATGACTGCATTCTGTACTAACAACAAAGAAGAAAGAATACGAACGATGGCGGAAAGGAGAGAGAATGAGGGTGATGAAGAGCTTAAAAAAGCGAGACCGAGAGTTTCGAAAGTGTGGGAGTATTTCACAGACGACAAGCCAAAGAAGTCAGTGAAATGCAGAATTTGTAAAGGGGAATTGGCATTCCACGGCAGCACTACAGTGATGCACGAGCATTTAAAACGCAAGCACCCTGGAACCGTGAGGACTGCTACTTTGGATCATGGGTAAGTTTGAGCAAGTTAGCCATAGTCATGTTTACGTTAGCTTACATGTTGGAAAACAGAACGTCTCATGGTTAATGCTTGCTAAGCAAACGCTATTTCAGTTATGTTGAGGCTGCGTGTCCACCAACGAGCTGCTAAACAGCGCCAAGCTTACAGCGTAGTAGAGCGCACTAGAGCTTTATGGACGCTGTAATTAATTCCAAACTTAAAATAATAATTAACAAGGGTCTGCGAAATGACAAGAATAAAATGCGATTGAATTTGTATTATTTTTTTGTTTTCATTATGATTTTTTTGTATTTATGTTATTCAAATACATTTGATTAAACAAGTTCAAAGTTCAAATTCAAATGTTTCATGAGTCATTATTTTAATTTTCTATGGGATCATGTTATGTTAAGGCAGAGGGACTGGACAACAGGGTGACATTCACAGGTGTGCAGACTTGAGGTAAAACATGCACTGGAGCCCAGAAAAGGAGCCGTGCCCACAGGAAGCAGAGATGGAGGGTGTGACAGAAATAATCGTTTGATTAGTCGACTAATCGAAAAAATAATCGACCGATTAGTCGACTACCAAAATAATCGTTAGTTGCAGCCCTAGTGTGTGTGTGTGTGTGTGTGTGATACTTGCCAACCCTCCCGATTTTCGCGGGAGACTCACGATTCCATTGCCCTCTCCCGGTTTCCTCCCGGGGTCATATTTCTCCCGCATTTCTCCCAATTTCTCAATCAGATTTACTCACGACTGTTTGCACTCGGACTTTAATACAGCTACACCATTGTTTGGTTTCCATGGTCTTTACCGAAGAAATTAAACAAACACCAAAAGTGTATCATGTGATCTCATTGTATGCTCTGTTTGTAGATGTAATGCATCTTTGTGCCAAAAACAGAATACACATGAATACTTTTGGTGTTTGTTTCATTTCTTCGGTAATGTCACAGAATGTTTCGGAAAATGAAGATTCCAGAGGCCTGTACTACGAAGCTGGTTCAACCTAACCTGGATATGTTTGAGTTAGCTGGTTGGCCTAATCCAAAACATACGCGCTCTCGCTAAACTGTACTACGATTTGGGTTATCAAGTGGATCGCTCAAGCCAGCCGTGTCCTATCTAGTTAGGTGCGCGTTCACATGAAACTGGTGGAATTTTGGAGCATTCGACCAATCACAAACATGGAGAAGCGTACTGACAGCGCAGCATCATACTTCCTGAAAGAAAAGTGAACTATAATATATGAGATATGAAGAAGTTAAACTTTAAACATCCATGACTTAAACACTTTATCCAGGATAAAAGCCACCTGCAAGGTGAATACAGCTGGTAAAAGAAAAAGTGTTTGAATGCGTACATTAACAGGTTTATGATATCACTTCCCCGTCAAAGACACGATCTGACTTTAATTACATTTGTCTCGAGTGTTTCGTCAACTTAATGTGTTGCTTAAAATAATACTTCTGCATACAGTATGTGACACTGTGAGCCAGATACGGCTCAGCTGACTCAGATAAGAAAATATATGATACATTATGATGTGATATGCAGCAAAATGTACTTAATGTTACTTTGATCTGGTTACTTATGTTGTAGCAGATATTTAAGTAAGCTTTCTTAACTGTTACGTTCCCTGCTGAGCTAGGGGAATCAGAGGGAAATAACACGACCAGAGTGGAATTGGTATAGTTGGTTTATTTTAAATAGCAGCGGTAAACAAAATGGCAGGCAAGCAGCCTGGAACAAACATAATGCCACAACACCGGTTTAACTAACAAACAAAGAGGCCACAAGGACGTAAGTTTAAATAGGCAACCAAATTAAGAGAGGACTCTAAAAAGGGAGCCTGTGTACATACAAAGAAAATAGGTAATAATAATAACAACGAAAACCCTCACTATCAAAGTGGTACAATCTAACTAAGGGAAGCTGTAAGGAAACAAAGCTGAGGTAACTATTACACAAAACTAACCACACACGAGTTAACCCCTGTTAACAGAATTTATCACAAACACTACGACCACCCACGTTAACCACAGAATGACAAACAAATAGCGAGAGGCGTCTGTTCCTCAACAGAGCCTCCAGAGTGATGACAGTCCGCGGCCTTTGTACTCCTCCCCAGCAGGTGTGCGCCGGCTGTGCGCTGCGATAGGCTGTCGTCGATCCAATCACCCTCTTCAGAGGCGGACCAGGAGATGACAGCCAATGACGTTGGGGCAACCACACAGCTCATTTACATATCACACACACGCACACAGCTGGAAACATTCACAGGCAAATTAATGAGCAGACAGAAACAGCAGCCATAACACTCCCCCCCTTAAAACACAAACCCACAGGTTTTGAACTAAACACACTAACGAACTCCTAAGGACACACATTCTAACATCACAAACTCAACCTAACACACTAACATCTCAAACTCAACTTGGACAAGCATCGGCCAACACATTCTCTGAACCCTTTAATGACGGGTGTCTACTGTGGTAGTCCGAACAATCAGAGCCCATTGCAAGAGACGCTGGTTGTGCTTGGACACGCTGGGGCAGAATATGAATGGATCGTAACACACATGACAATTGGCCAAAGGCTGGGTCCAACATCAATCTTAACATGTTGTAGAGCCAACACTAACACTAAGATCCGATACACGAGCTGACGCTCTCGGGTTACCGGGAACGTCGAGAAGTCTAGCAGCTTGTCTGAGCCGGCGTGTTGTGCCGGTCTCGCGACATCCTCACGAGGAGGAGGGGGAGCCACAATTCCTGGCTTCTCCCCGGACACAACTTCATCTGAAAGCACAGGCACAATCACAGACTCAGATAATGAGACATCAGGAACACTTTTACTCGCCTGTGCACGGGTATGGGTGATCAGGCCAATACCGTTTGGCGGGGACATTTTCTGCCGCTGTTCCTTACGCTTCAGCGCTGCACAGTTGGCGATGGCATGTCAAGGTTGGTGACAGTAAATACACCCCCTCTCTTCTCTGTTCACTTTACACACATTTGATGGCTGAGTAAATGGTGCGGCTGACACACGGCGCAATCTCTCAATAGAGACCGGGGAAAACACAGATTTATGCGTCAGCATCGGCTAACACAGCAGCAGCAGAGAGAGAGTTTACCTTTTGTTCATTTACGTACTCAGCAATGCTATCCGGCAAACACTTCTTAAACTCCTCCAACATGATCAATTCACTCAGAGCAGAATAATCCTCCGCTTTACATGACGTAACCCATTTAGCAAAAAACATTTCCTTTTCCCTGGCGAACTCAGCATGAGTTTGATTAAGAACCTTCCTGGTGTCTAAACTTTTGCCGGTAAGCTTCAGGAACGAGTTTGTATACTCTGAGGATGGCAACCTTCACCAAAGCGTAATCTAAACTGTCCTCCAACGTAAGCCGTAACATTAACGCTAATGTTATAATAGTCAGATTGCTCTGAAGATGGGAGGTGATATTCTATTAATGTTCACGTTCACACAGCCGGCCGTCTTTCCTGCAATGGCAGCTTTTCTGTATTTCCTTTCTCCTGTAATATGACTTGATCGCTTTAAGCTCCGCACACTGAGCTCTGATTGGTCAGCAGGCAGTGCTTTCACTGAGTTGAGCTCTTAGCCTGCAACATAACTTGGTCCTGACCAGGTTAGCCGCACAGCATAAGTTACCATGGAGATCTAGCCTGCTAAAAAGAGAACCAGCTTCGTAGGACCGGAAACCCCAAGTTTTCCCTGAAGTTAGCCGGCTAAGCGAAAATCCTGCTTCGTAGTATACCCCCCTGGTCCCGACCAGGTTAGCCGCACAACATAAGTTACCATGGAGATCTAGCCTGCTAAAAAGATAACCAGCTTCGTCGGACCGGAAACCCCGAGTTTTCTTGAAGTTAGCCGACTAAGCGAAAATCCTGCTTCGTAGTATACCCCCCTGGACCACTTTAAATGTTTTGTTTACAATCGTTTCCCAATGACCCGGAATAGTACTGCCAGAACGAACGATATCCAAAATGTCTTTGTTACGTCCCCACTAGGGATGAGGAAATGCAACACACACCAGTTGGAATTGGTAATAATTCTGAATAGTTTTAATGTATAACAGGTAGACAAAATGGCAGGCAAGCAGCCTGAAACAAACAAAGTGCCACAAACGCACCGGTTTAAATAACAACCAAAAGTGTCCACAAGGGCGTAAGTTTAAATGGGCAACCAAACAAAGGGAGGACTCTAATAAGTGAGCCTACTTAAATACAAAGGTACAGTATATACATAACTAAACAGGAGAACCCTCACGATTGCAGTGGTACAACGTAAGAAAAGGAGACTGTAAGAAAACACAGCTAAACTAAACAACTACAGTCAACGTATAGGCTAAGATACTCTAGTCACATTAAGTCACATCTAATCATATCAACACTACCAAACACAGACCACCCAGCTAGCGGGGAACGTTCTCACAACTTTGGCTAACGTTACCTATTGGTTCTAATAAGGTTTTAAAGAAACATTTTAATCTGATGTTCAAAGAACCTTTTTAGGATGTTTATTTTTTCCAATAATGTTCCTATAAGGTTTAAGGTTAACTAAGACATAACGTTTTAACTGCAACATTCAGAGGATGTTTTGAGGATGTTATTGAGGCCTGAGATGACAGAATGTTTTTTTATAAAACGTTCCTTTAACACTAGAACCGCCAACGGGTACATTTTACATGCAGCTGTTTTTTGATTGTATGTAACTTTTGCTCAATAACATATTAAAGTCTCCCAGTCCGTGACTTTTCCTGAAAGTGTGTTATGTAGCACCCTCTGTTGTTAACAATTGTCAATATGAAGTCAGATTGAAAAAATCGCCAAAAAAAATTCCATTTATACCTATATCCGCCAGCGGGTAATATTTACCTCATAGAAAATGCAGCGTAAACATGACGTGTTGCTATAGCAACGCCTTTTGTCTACTGCGGTTCCTTATAGATGGAGAGATAGATTGAGAGAGAGAGAGATAGATAGATAGATATATTGATAGATGGATAGAGAGAGAGAGAGATAGATAGATAGATAGATATATTGATAGATGGATAGAGAGAGAGATAGACGGATAGGTAGTTATAGATAGTGTAACATCTTGGAGAATACAAGATCTTGGATGACTGAGCTCACGTTGAGGACCTAATGCATGTGTGCAGGTTACGTGCCAGTTGAATAAAGATGGACACTCGGAATGAGAGAAGTAGTCCGCGTCGTCTATTTATGTAGACAATTATATGTTCATAGAACAGAACATTACAGATATATCGATAGAGAGAGATAGAGAGATTTGTACCTAAACAAAACACAAGTCTAACACCAAGCGTTTAAATCAGTTCCCTTAGCGATATTTTAAACTTCATGCTATCTGCAAAACCTATATCATATGAAAAGCTGAGAGTCCACAGATTCTATTGGTATAAATTTCATCCCTGTGCGATCAAAGCCCACTGTTCTGTATGATAAATAAAAGAACATTGTACCTTGAAAATCTATAGCGGGTACATTTTACCCGTTGGCGGTTTTAGGTATACAGCGACCTCTGGTGGTCCTAGTGTTAATGTGATATGTTAACAAAGGTGGAACGTTTTCCTTGCAACATTCTAAGGATGTGTTTTGGACGTTGTTAGGTAACACATTAAAGATGTTCTTTATAGAACGTTCCCTCAATGTTACATGATAACAAATGAAGAACATTTTCAAAGCAACATTCTGAAAAGATTGTCAGGATGTCATTGAGGCCTGAGATCACAGAAAGGGTTTTATAAAATGTTCCTTTAATTCGACATGATAACAAATGAAGAACATTCTCCAAGCAACATTCTGCAAATGTTTTCAGGATGTTATTCAGGCCTGAGATGACAAAGTGTTTTATAAAATGTTCCTTTAATGTGATATGTTAGCAAAGGTGGAATGTTTTGCCTCCAACATTCTAAGGATGTGTTTTGGACGTTGTTGGGTAACACATTAAAGATGTTCTTTATAAAACGTTCCCTCAATGTTACATGATAACAAATGAAGAACATTCTCCAAGCAACATTCTGAAAATGTTTTCAGGATGTTATTGAGGCCTGAGATGACAAAGTGTTTTATAAAATGTTCCTTTAATGTGATAAGTCAGCAAAGGTGGAACGTTTTGCCTGCAACATTCTAAGGATGTGTTTTGGACGTTGTTGGGTAACACATTAAATATGTTCTTTATAAAACGGTCCCTCAATGTTACATGAAAACAAATAAAGAACATTCTCCAAGCAACATTCTGAAAATATTTTCAGGATGTTATGACGCCTGAGATGACAGAAGGTGTTTTATAAAATGTTCCTTTAATGTGATATGTTAACAAAGGTGGAACGTTTTGCCTCCAACATTCTAAGGATGTGTTTTGGACGTTGTTGGGTAACACATTAAATATGTTCTTTATAAAACGGTCCCTCAATGTTACATGAAAACAAATAAAGAACATTCTCCAGGCAACATTCTGAAAATGTTTTCAGGATGTTATTGAGGCCTGAGATGACAAAGTGTTTTATAAAATGTTCCTTTAATGTGATAAGTCAGCAAAGGTGGAACGTTTTGCCTGCAACATTCTAAGGATGTGTTTTGGACGTTGTTGGGTAACACATTAAATATGTTCTTTATAAAACGGTCCCTCAATGTTACATGAAAACAAATGAAGAACATTCTCCAAGCAACATTCTGAAAATGTTTTCAGGATCTTATTGAGGCCTAAGATGACAGAAAGGGTTATATAAAAGTCTCAAGGAGGCAAGAGTAAACCCTCTCCTAAAGAAACCCACTCTCAACCCGTCTGATGTTATAAACTACAGGCCTCCTCCCGTTCCTGTCAAAAACACTTGAACGCGCTGTCTTTAAACAACTCTCCTGTTATCTCCATCAGAACAACCTTCTGGATCCGCACCAGTCTGGTTTCAAGGCAGGTTACTCAACAGAAACGGCTCTCCTTGCTGTCTCTGAGGAACTGCACACTGCTAAAGCAGCATCCCTCTCCTCTGTCATCATCCTTCTGGACCTGTCTGCTGCATTCAACACGGTGAACCATCAGATCCTCCTTCACACTCTCCAAGAACTTGGAGTTTCAGGCCTGCCCTTTCCCTCCTCACCTCATACCTCAAAGACCGCACCTACAGGGTAACTTGGAGAGGGTCAGAGTCCGATCCTTGTCAATTAACTACAGGGGTCCCTCAGGGCTCTGTTCTTGGTCCCCTCCTCTTCTCCTTGTACACAAACACGCTCGGATCTGTCATTAGCCCGCATGGTTTTTCATACCACTGCTATGCTGGCGACACCAAACTAATTCTGTCCTTTCCCCGCTCAGAGAGCCAGGTCGTCGCACGCATCTCTGCTTGCCTAGCAGACATCTCTCGGTGGATGTCTGCTCATCACCTCAAGCTCAACCTTGACAAGACTGAACTGCTTTTCCTTCCGGGAAAATATCTTCCCACTCTTGACCTAACAATCAACATCGGCATCTCTGTTGTTTCCCCGACTCAGACTGCAAGGAATCTGGGTGTGATCCTAGATAACAAACTGTCCTTCACTGCAAAGATTGCTGCTACAACCCGCTGCTGCAGATACACGCTTTACAACATCAGGAGGATACGTCCCCAGCTGACTCAGAAAACAGCGCAGGTTCTGGTCCAGGCTCTCGTCATCTCACGCCTAGACTACTGCAACTCCCTCCTGGCTGGTCTACCTGCATGTGCCATCCGACCTCTGCAGCTCACCCAGAATGCAGCGGCTCGTCTGGTCTTCAACCTTCCAAAATTCTCCCACACCACGCCGCTCCTCCGCTCCCTTCACTGGCTTCCGGTAACTGCTAGAATCCACTTCAAGACACTGGTACTTGCGTACCATGCTGCGAATGGATCTGGCCCTTCCTACATCCAGGACATGGTTAAACTGTACACCCCAGCGTGTGCACTCCGCTCTGCATCAGCCAAACAGCTCCCTGCACCCGCACTGCGAGGGGGACCCAAGTTCCCATCAGCAAAAACACGTGGGTTTGCTATCCTGGCTCCAAAATGGTGAAATGAGCTCCCCATTGAAATCAGGACAGCAGATAGCTTTCACATCTTCCGGCGCAGACTGAAAACTCATCTCTTTCGACTCCACTTCGAGCGACATAATTACTAACAAAGCACTTATATACTAATAAAGGTCTGGCTTACCTAAAGCCAGTTGAGTAGCACTTGAAATGTTTGGCTCTATGAAACCTGATGTACTTCTATGATTCTGTTTTCTTCAAGGTTGTATCGTCCTGGACGAATGTACTTATTGTAAGTCGCTTTGGATAAAAGCGTCAGCTAAATGCAATGTAATGTAATGTATAAAATGTTCCCTCAATGTTACATAAAAACAAATAAAGAACATTCTCCAAGCAACATTCTGAAAATGTTTTCAGGATGTTATTGAGGCCTGAGATGACAAAGTGTTTTATAAAATGTTCCTTTAATGTGATAAGTCAGCAAAGGTGGAACGTATTGTCTCCAACATTCTAAGGATGTGTTTTGGACGTTGTTGGGGTAACACATTAAAAAGGTTATTTTATAAAACTTTCCCTCAATGTTACGATAACAAATGAAGAACATTCTCAAAGCAACATTCTGAAAAAGTTTTTAGGTTTATTATTTGTTATAAATGTTCATGTGACAACATCCATACATTCATCTTGCTGCTACTTAGAAATTATGTATCTATTTATCTAACATATCATATTCAAATAACTTCCGTATTGACTGTTTTTGCACTATTTCACTTTTTTAAACTATTTATTTTTGTATTTAATATTTACTTGCACTATGTTTTTCTGTTTATCTGTATTATTGTGTTGCATTGTTGGAGGAGCCTGTGACCTAAAGGTCCCATGTCATGGCCATTTCCACTGATCATAATTCCATTGTTGAGGTCTACTAGAGTAGATTTATATTGTGCAATTTTCCAAACTCACATTGGTTTCTCATACAGCATCTCTGTAAACTACATGTATTCACTGAATTTCACTCTCTGCCTTTAACGGCTCGTTGTAGCTCCAGTAGCTCCAGCCCCCACCCTCCCTGTGAGCACAGTGTGCTCTGATTGGTCGGGACGTTGTGAATCGCGCTAAGCTCTGTGGAGGTGTTGTTTCCTTGTTTAGGGATACACAGTGAAACACAGCCAAACTCATCCTGAGCACACACAAAGTCACAGCCGAATTAAAAACAATAAGTGTGGCTTGATATTGATTAAGAAAAAGGTTGATAAACGCTGTGAGAATGGGTCTGCAGAGATAATTTCGCCGCGATCCCAACTGTCTGTTATCAGCCTGCAGCCAGGGAGGAGAAATCAGCAGAGCTGCTTGCACTGAGTGTGTGTGTGAGGAAGTCCGTGGATTGGTCAATTTGGACCGCTCAGCGAGGGCTTAACGTAACGGCTCCGCGGACGTAACGTAACGGCTCCACGGATTGGTCCATTTCGTTCCGGGTACGGTTGACATCATGCGTACCCGGAAGAATCAAATGGACAATGACGTATCCCCAACGAGGTGTTTTGGGGAGGTATTTTCTGTGTTAGAGTTTTACTCACTACAGGGTGTACTTTGAGGGTTTGTGACTCTGCAGACCGTTTACATGCATAAAAACCTTCATAACACAGAAGGGGACGGGTAATAACCAGAAAAGCATGACATGGGACCTTTAAGATTTTCATTGTCATACTACACTGTATTGTTCGTATTGCAAAAATGAAAACCTTGAACGTGATGCGAAATATTAACAGTACAACAAATAGGGCTTTCCACTCTGCACTAACCCCACCTCTGCACAAAACAACTAATGTTCTCAAACACATTCAGAAGGCAAGGGATTCCCCAAATTGACTCTTGACAAGGCACACCTCTTACTTGAAAACCATTCCAGGTGACGACCTCATGAAGCTGATGAGAGAAGCCAAGAGTGTGCAAAGCTGTCATCAAGGCAAAAGGGGGCTACTCTGAAGAATCTAAAATAAAAATCATATTCTGGATTTTTTTACACTTTTTTTGTGAACTAGATAATTCCTATGTGTTCTTTCATAGTTTTGATGTCTTCAGTATTAATCTACAACGTAGAACAACTTTTCAATAAACACAAACCATTGAATGAGAAGGTGTGTCCAAACCTTTGACTGGTAGCGTGTATATACAGTATACATATAAACTTTATTGAAATTAAGATGGAAAATGTCAGATTTTGGGTCAGTTTTAATGGGTTTAAGGGTGAAGGGTAGCGCTGTCATTGGTTCCACTGATGTGTCAATCTCATACACCATATCATAGAGAGAGAGCGCAATTATGTCCCGCCCATGGGAGAATTAATTTCTACCGCATGGACAGGACTACAAAGCAACTTGTGCTACATAAAGGTAAGATAATGATGTAACTCAAATTATTTACAGTAAATTAAACATTCAGAAATGAGGCAAATTGACATTTACCACATCTCATAATTTTTATTCTGCCATTATTTTAAGCACATTTTCTTTGTGAATGCCATACAAACAAAAGATAACGTTTAAAGAGCAACTTGCAGGTTAGAGACCCCAGTGAATAAATGTGTAGGAAAATGATGTAAACACTAGCTTTTCAAAAAAATAGACATAAATATACACTACAGTGACATCTGGCGTTGTTTTTGTAAGACATTTTTACATTTTTACTTCCATATTAAAGACCACATGAACGTCACATGAACGTATTAATAAACATGGATCACAAATCACAATGCTAGTTTTGACACAGAAGAGGTTGAAAATGTATATTTGTATGCATATGACGGACCACAACCTTATAATTATGAGCCTGCTAGGCGCCCAATAGACCATGATAATATAGTAACGTTACTGGCAGGACTGTTGATACTGATCCATAACAGAAACTAATGCGCAAGTATCAGCCGTATCTCGCGTTACATAATGCAACGCCACACTACGTACGGTGCTGTTTACCGGAGGGGAGAGAGAGAGCAGCGAAGGGGGGGGAGAGAGAGGAGCGAAGGGGGGGGGAGAGAGATGTAATATGGTTTCCTGATAAACGTTTTGTTTGATAGGCTTCAGCTGTGGAGAGTATGTGCTGCAGGGAGGTGGAGGTGCACCTCGCACAACGCACCCAGGAACGAAATCTAGCTCCGGTCCTTTTCCTGTTAGGGAAACTGTGGACTCGATGTCCTGACAGGCTGGAGTTTGTGCAACCAGCTCACCATGATTACAAATGGTGAAATGCAATGTAAAATGACCGAAAAAATACCAGCTCACTAAATCACAACCGCTCAAAACAACTACAAACTACTACCGCGGATTGGGCAGAGAAGGAGTCCGAGAAAGTTGCTCCCCCATGTGACGCATGACGTTTTAAAAAAAGCAGTTTTTAGTAGCAGAGCTCAAAACGGCTCCTTTCCCTCTGAATTCCTGCCCTTATGTCTTGTAAAACATTAACTTTTTTTAATTATAATTTCCAGGCAAGGTTATGCATAAATCTAGAAAAAAAAAAAACTAGAAAATACTAAAGATTAATTTGACCTTCTCTTAGTTGAACAAAAGGAACACGGAGGGAACAGAAAATCACTGTAATATGAGCCTTATCCTATAAGATCATACCTTTTCTGTATTGTTTCTCTTTTCAGATTAATTTTCTTTGTCTCTTGGGAGGTAAAACTCCAGGTGACACAGTGAGGACGATTATGAGACAAATTGGGACAAATGGCCTGTGGGCCAACTACAGTTTAAAGGGTCGCAAGGGGAAGAAGAAGTTTGAGGACCTGGCTATGTATCCGGTCATAGTCCCTAAGTTTGTTTTTAATGTTTCTAGTGATCTCACAACAATCTTTTGACCCAACAAAGATCTTATTGTTATCATAGAACTTTAAGAGATATGTGGGTTGATCTTCAAATATTCAAACTGCTATACAACTACTAATTAAAATAATTATATTAATCAGCTACTTCAAGCATTGCTTTATGTACATGTAAAGCAGTGGTATTTCCACTGCTGCTTCAAGTATTTCAAATTATTGCTTCCACAAACTTTAACTACTCCCTCAATAACTTACAGTCTTTCTTCAGTTACATCAAGTAGGCCTACTGCTTTAAATACGTTCAACTTTTCAAGCTGAAGCAAGCAAACATATTTTCTTCAGAAAATGTTGCCTTTTCCAATTCTTTTTTTTTGTCCTTTTTTTATCTTTAGAGGCCTGTACCAAGAACCACCCCAACATACAAAATAAGACTGTGGAAGACTGTGTGGCAGACACATTAAAATATGCTCCCCACAGAGGGACTCAGGTTAGTGTTAAGCATTTGTTTGAAAACGATGTTAAATGTCATAAATATCTATTATGCACATGTCTCTATTGTCATATTGATAGAATAACATTTAGAAAACCAAATAGGTTTATTTTTGTATTTTTTCATGTCAAAATCCACTATTAGTCGCCAGGAATATCGCCGATTAACGTTGATACTCTCCTCCAGCAGCCGAGTTGGTGCATTTGCATAATGGCCGTATGAGCGCATTGAGACAATGAATAGGTGTTACGGTTCGTGAAGGAAGCAGGACCCGAATGCAGATATAAACTGAACAAACTCCTTTATTTCAAGGCTATATAATATAAACAAAGACAAAACAGAACACTCACCGAAGAACTAGTCATGACACAAGACGAACCGACAAAGACAGACAGAAAACCCAGAACTTAAATACCCAAAAGACTAATCACACAACAAGACACAGGTGAGGAGGGAGGAGGAAACACAGGGGCCACAGGTGAACATAATCAGACAATCAGGGAGGGAAAGCAGACAGACAGCAACAGGCAAGACAGGAGGTGACACTTTACAAAATAAAACGGGAAACAAAAGACAGAAAAAGACAAGACAAAACACAACACCGACAGATTGTGACAATAGGACGTATAAAAACGAATTTGCATGCCAATATTCACTCACATGCACTTATAATCGCACTAAAGTATGTAGGCCCACAGTATTCATAATATCATATTTGTAAAATATCAGAAAAAAAGCACACTTTTTTTTCTGACTATAACGGTTGTGTCTCGTATGTAGTTTATAACTGTTAGATATGCTATATGGCTGTCTGTGGTTTGTGAGGGCTGCGTATAAACAGCTTCTGCTGTTTAAAAAAAAAAAAACTTCTGTTAAATCAGAAATGATTCTCATTTGAATTTACATTTTTTTCATAATGCAGGTTGAAGGCGGATCATCCGTCCATCTGCCAGATCCGTCCATCAGCTGTTGTCACAGTCCGTCATCTGAATATATCAAGATTAACGATGACAATTTTTTGTTTTTCCTTTGAAACGTTTGTGAGGCAGCATTTGTTTTTATGCTTATCATGCACTGAACATTTCTTTCAACTGCGTCATGTTAATATTATGTTAACTGAAATTGCTGATATCGCACAATGAATAAATGAAAAAAAGTAATAATGTTGAATACTTTTTAAGATGTATGTATTATCATCCTTTTAGATGTGTTAATAGTCAAATTCCAAAAGTGAAGTAAATTATCAAAAATAATCCTAGTGCCCAGCTAGCAGGGAATGTTCTCACAACTTTGGCTAACGCTACCTAGAGGTTCTAATAATGTTTTAAAGAAACGTTTTAATCTGATGTTCAAAGAACCTTTTGAGGATGTTTAATATTTCAAATAATGTTCCTCTGAGGTTTAAGGTTAATTAAGACATACTGTAACGTTTTGCCTGCAACATTCTGAGGATGAGTTTTGGACGTTGTTGAGGTTACAGATGTTCTTTTATAAAACATTCCCTCAATGTTAAATGATAACCAAAGAAGAACATTTTGAAAGAAACATTTGGATAATGGTTTCAGGAGGTTATTTTTTTTATGAAATGTTCCTGTGATGCGAAATATTAACAGGGTCATGGTCAACGTCAGATTTTTTTGTAGTGCGCTTTAAAAAACAAATTTGCTGCATTTTTTTGAAAAGGATGTTTAAAATAAATCTGATGTCACCACATTTTTTGAAAAAAACAAACACGTAATTCATGATATTGCATGTTTGCGTAGGCATGTCTGAGTTCCCAGCTAGACATTGTTGGTTCTAAAAACATTCTGAGAATGTTCCCATTCATTGTTCCAGGAATGGTTTCATCGAGAAGTTTTATTTTGGTTCCTAGAATGTACTTCTGAAAGGGAGGATAACGTTCTCTAAAACCATTCTTAAAATGTTTGGTGATTACATTGTTCGAACATTATACCCCAAGTGTTTTTGTTGTTTATGTACATATCTCTATTGTCATATGGATCGAATAACACTTAGAAAACCAAAGACAGACATATAGAAGAATGGACCGACTATCACTGCCCGACCCTGAAACCCCTGTTAGTGGGTTAGTGCCCCCCCACACCACCTGCCTGCTGGTCTGCTCTACACGGCTGGGAGCAATCTCCAATCAACCACACCTGCAACCTGCTCATTGGCCACACTATGACAACCTACTGCATGCACTCATTCCCTGCCGGATTGTTGCCGTGAACAGTTTGTTGCGTGCCGCGCTACCTTTTTACCAGCATATTCTTTGACAACTTTGCCTGCTTTTGCCTCACACTCATTTTTGTGTCTCTCCCAGGAGGAATCCAATGCCTTCCACACTCCCAAGACCAGCCAGGCCTCTATACCCACCCTGGAACAACTGTTTCCCACTGCCGCCATAACCAACCTCCACTCCCAGCTCCCATTTTCTAATAAACAAACTTTCACCAGCTGATTCCGAGTCATAATTTTACATGTGTTAATAGTCAAATTCCAATAGTTAAGTAAACTATCAAAATCATCCTAATGACCACAGTGGTCAGTCCACTTGCCCAGGAATTTTGAGTTGAACAATCACAGGAATATTATGTCTTTATGTTCTAATAATGTAAACATATTTTAGTAAATTCTTACCACAGAACATTTGCATACTTTAACATAAACCATGTGATCCTTCTCTAAAATAATAACATTCTGACAAAATAAAAAAATCTAACTTGGAGCTGAAAATGTTTTAGGAACAGTAGGGCATAATGTTCTAACAATGTCAGCAAAAACATTTCAAGAATGTTTTTAGAGAACGTTATCCTACCTTTCATTCTGGGAACCAAAATAAAAGCTTCTGCTGAAAACGTTTTAAGAATAGTAGGGCATAATTTTCTAACAATGTTATCAAAAACATTTGAAGAAGGTTATCACCAAACATTTTAAGAATGTTTTTACAGAACTTTATCCTACCTTTCAGAAGAACGTTCTGGGAACCAAACAAAAACTTCCCGCTGAAAACCTTCCTAGAACAATGACTGTAACATTCTCAGAGTGTTTTTAGAACCAAAACGTTCTTGCTGGGCACACAAGTTAACCAAAGAACGAGCGAGAGGCGTCTGTTCTCTCAACAGAGCCTCCAGAGTGATAGTTGTCCCCAGGCTTTGTAATCATCTCCAGCAGGTGTGCGCCGGCTGTGCGCTGCGATTGGAGTGCGTCGGGCCCGGCGTGCTCCAATCCCAATCTTCAGGGGGCGGACCAGGAGATGGCAGCCAATGACGTCAGGGCAACCGCACAGCTCATTTACATACAACACAGATTAACACCCTTAAGAGGACCAGGAAGGCAGCAGCCGTAACAGTCTTCTAGTTTACAAACTTCAGCCATTCTGTTTACACAGGGATCACTACTCATTCTGTTTCAATCGTCCTCATCACCACACTTATTAAAAGGGTATTGACTACATTCTGATCAATATATACAGAGCGTTTTGCGTAGTAGTTCCCTATTTTTGTTTTACTTTAAAGAAAGTCTAAGTCCTACCGAAAAAATCAATTGCTTCATTCAACATCTTGTTATTGGGTGTCGTCTTCTTCTTTACCCAGCTCAGCACGGAGCGAGGGGCAAGGAGAGGAACCTGGTGAAATCCATAGTGACTCTGGTGACTCTGGTGGAGTAGATGGTGGTTGATACAAATCCCACCAAGGAGTAATATCAGCAGCAGTAGTACTGAAATATTCGGGTGTCCAAAATGGTGGTGATGATGGTAGTCCAGGAGTTTGTTCCTGGCTGCAACTCGCTGGGGGAGACTTGGTTTTTCTCAGATCCATAGCTAGTTTTCAACGGTCGTCTTAGTGGGGTCCTTAGTTTTGAATTATTTGCTGAGTGGAGGGAGGGACTTATTGCGTTG
The DNA here is from genome assembly GCF_949606895.1 of Notothenia rossii. Classification (NCBI taxonomy): domain Eukaryota; kingdom Metazoa; phylum Chordata; class Actinopteri; order Perciformes; family Nototheniidae; genus Notothenia; species Notothenia rossii. The sequence goes on along the minus strand of NC_136905.1, from coordinate 48,707,448 downwards.
AGTGGGGGGAGTCATCTGTAGAATTGAGAGTTTCTTTCACCAGTATAATGTCCCTCCTTGTTTGACTCTTTTTAAAAAGTTCTTTAAGCTTTGTAGCTTTATCATCTATCATTTTCAACCAAGCAGCAAGAGGTCAAATGTAAGAATAAGTAATAGTTTGTCACGAATTTACGGAAAAAGTCACTTTGAAAAAAAAAAGAAAGCATAATACAGTTAGTCAAAAGGTAGGGCTGCATAATATATTTAAAACCTATTGTTATCGCAATGTCACATCTTAAAGACAGCTTGAACTGGATAAATGGTTAGTCTTCAAACATACCGTAAATTCTGCATGTTAGTATATTTGGCCAATCGGGTTAGGCCCTATAGACGCACGCCCTCAATAGAGAGGCGAAGTCCCTCCCCTTCCGGGAGCCTCCATGGGACCCCGGAAGCGGAAAATTATACATTGAAGTCAATGGAGAGAGAAAAGTTATCTTTTGATCCCGTTTGAATTGTGCCACGAATGACACATATGATGTTTGTCAATCTTAAACAATCATTTCCATGCAAAAAAAGTCACAGTTTGTCGTAAAAATGCTGAAATAAAAGACTATGAATAATACGCAACTAGAAAGACTACAAATCCCAAATGCATTCTGGGTCGCGTAAGTGATGTCATAGGCGATAATGCTCCAAGACTGGTTGTGACTCGCAAAGCAAAGAGGAAGAAGAAGACTGATTTATTCCCTCCAATAAATATAAGAGATTGCTCCAATAAATTCACTTTTACAAGATGCCTGTGTGCTTTGTACGAGGTTGTAATCACAAAAGAGATCATACCACTTGCTCGTTCTATCGCTTCCCGTCTGATGAAAGGACCAGGAGTCGTTGGACCAAACATATCAGGTAATATACATGTTTTGCATGGAACATAGTCAAGTTAGCTACCTAGCTAGTAGCGAGCATGTTAGTTAGCATTATATTACATTACTTAGCCTTGTCATTTGTATTAGCCTTAACATGAAGTAAACCAAAATGTTAAACAGTAAGAGTAGTCATGATGGTAAGTATTTTGTGAAACATTTGAAGAGTAGCCTATCGCCCCCTCCACCAGGTGCTAAGGGGGCGGGAGGTAGGCTAACGCCACATTAGTATCAGCGATCTTTTCTACTTAATGCTATCTGCACAAATGGTTAACATTGACCATTAAAAGATCAGGCAGTTCAGGGAGAGTCGAAGGAAGGAAGGCAGGCAGCTTTGCATGACATTCTTCTGGACGTGTTTCATTGTGATGATAGTGAGAGTGAGTCAATCTGTTTGTTGGAAAGACAGTAGTTGAGTGATTACTGAGAGAAAATTATTAAAAGAGATAATTATTCAGTGTTGTTACTTTAAAGTGTTGTTACTGACCTTTTTCTCTTTTATTTTCTTTACCTCACCTGTAACTGCTGAGACCCTGAGGAACATGCACACTGGTCTGACCTGCTCTGGTAACCTGATTTCCACTGTACGTAATAGTATTTGGTTATGGTATATTATTTATATACATCAAAGGCACAATGCACCCCTCAGAGACACACATGTATTGAGTGTGATATTTTGCATTGGTCATGTGAAATCATCTTTACACACTAGAAAACTGTAGGAGCAGCAACTTGTTTTGAAATTGAATTTTTAATATCCGATAATAAAGTTGATCTGTTTTCTTTATTCTTCTCTCTTCCCAGCTCCATCCATCACCATTCTCTGTTCCTGCCAGGTCCTGCTTGCTAATCAATGCTCATATTTTTTTTACACAATTACAAATAAAGTCAATGTATTGTATGACATGAAGTTGTGCTTCATTCTGAGTCAATAATAAATTCATTCTGCCTTCAGCTGCAAAATTATTGTGGACTGCACCGACATCCATGTAGCAGCCCCCCCCCCCCCAGTAAGATGAACCAAGCAAAGCTGACATACTCAACATACAGCTGTGCTCTTAAGTTTACATGAAGAATTTGTGAAATATTGGTAATAACAGGTTTAAATGATTATTAGTAATTAATTATATAATTTTCTCATCGTAGATGAGCAGACAGGGAGCAGATGAGAAAAGCAGAATATGCAGCTGCCATTTTCCACATGGAAAAGAGAAAGGGCCAAGTGTATTTGAGTGGACAAAAGAGAAATCCCAAATACGAAAAATAAAATTATACAATTTAGATATGTATACAAATAAATACATATCCTATATACACCATCATGTATAATGATGGTGTATGATGTAGAAGGAAGTGTGGTAGATAACAATTAAATATAGAGTTACATACAGATCCATGTTACAGCAAAAGATGGAATAACTAAGAAGCACACAGTATAATAATAATTACACGCAACAATTAAAAAACTGCTCAGCATCTCCACCACAATCCCAATCTGCTGTGTCCTGTTTTCCTCCCCTCTGCATAACACCCCATCACACATACGAAACACAACGCAGAGTCCGAGGGTGTTAAAAGTATGTTTATTTAAATGTCCTCCTCTCTACTGGCCAACACAGGGAGCATATGCTGGGTGTAGAATTGTTCCAGGAGGAGGAGATTTCCATGCCATGCAGGGTCTTTGGGGATGGGGATGATGATCCCCTCCTTCGTGGTCCACAGCAGCAGAGACTCCGGTCTGTGATTTGCAGCTGTTATATAATATACAATACATTTTTTTGAAAAACATTTGATCAAAAAATAAGGATTTGGTCAGGATCTAGAGTCAGTGTGTAGTTTATTAATTAATCAATGCTCTCTACATTAGGAAAACACATACCAGTGTACCAGAGGGAGTCACACACAGCTGTGCCTAGATAACCAAACAAATTGACAACAGGGATGCAAACTCATCAGGTATGAAAAAGGTGACAAGGATCCGAGCCCCCTGACCCCACAGAATATCGGCTTTAAAATGAGGAATAACAGAGGATTTTAGCAGTCAGAACAACTAAAGCAGCAGTGTTAATATTAACAGAAACGCCATAGAGTCACATCTAATAGAAATATATAAAAAGCATTTATTTTAATTGTGTAGCAGTCAGTTTATAATTTTGGCAGCACTGTTGAGCATTTTGAAAATGTATTTTCAGGCCTCTGTGCAAGGCTTAGTCTTTCTATCTTTATAGCCACTGGTGTAAAGTAACTAAGTTCATAAACTCAACAAGTACTATACTTGGGCACAATTTTGAGATACTTGTACTTTACTTAAGTATTTCAATGTTTTGCTACTTTGTACTTCTACTCCACTACAGTTCAGAGGTAAATGGTGTACTTTTACTCCACTACATGTATGTAATACCTTTAGTTACTTTACAGATGTGGATGAATGATGTGAAATATAATCAAGTGTTAAATCAGACTTTAGTTCCACCTGGAGTAAATCCAAAAGCTACCCTGCAGTATACAAAGTCATTCAGACTAGCTGCACCTTTACCAGCTTTGAGAACACTTTCATGATCAATCATTATAAAACGTATCATATTATTCTGAAATGGACCAATCTGCAAAATGACTACTTTTACTGTCGCTACTTTCACTATATTTTGATAATAATACTTTTCTACTTTTACTTGAGGAACATTTGGAATGCAGGACTTTTACTGTAACAGAGTATTCCTACACTCTGGTACTTCTACTTTTACTCAAGTACAAGAACTGAGTACTTCTAATTTTAATCAATTACAAGATATATACTTATACCACCTCTGTTTATAGCCTATGAAAAAAACGATTAGAAAACGAAGGCTAAAGCTAACGTTAGCAGATAGTGACAATGTATGCTAGTTAGCTAGCTCAACGATAATATTGCGACGGGAAAAAAAAACTTTTCAGTGCACATCACGCTCTGCCGCTCCGACAGGGAGCTCTATTGTGAACACCTGAACGGCCCGTTCTAACAGCTGTTCACCAGCGGTCCAGTCTGTGCCACAGGGACTCCGGACGCACAGTTAATATTAACGAACGCACCGTAGGTAATGTAGCTGCTGAAGCTAGACCAGAGGCTTATTATACATCATGAGCAGAGCCGACAGGCAGGAAGACTCGAGCACACAGCTCGCGCTTCATTATAATATATATAAAAAAAGCTCGCTGCCGCACATTAATCCGGGTCCCAGACCCCCTCCCATACCCAAAAAATATTTTTATTGCAGATCTACAGGAATCACAAAAACGACCTATTTTGGATTCAAAACGGAGAATTTCGCCGAAAGGTGACAAGTTTGCATCCCTGGACAAGATAACCAAAATCCTTGAATCTACACACAGCAAATAAACTCAAATGACACAACGAGATGTAAAAAGGAGATCACACATAGTCGATATAGAACTGGCCGCTTCAATCTGAAGAGCAACTAAAACAAAACACGGGAGTGTATCTTGTTCTTGTGAACACTAATGTTATCCACAGCATACACAGACACCACAAAGTTCTTAAGGAGAAAACTAGTTTCTAAAACAAAACACGTTAGTGTACCTTGTTAGCTAGCTGACATTAACCTTAAACATTGCACTCATATTACTCACTGAAACCTTGTAAAGCCGGTCCCGCATGCTGGCTCTTACAGAACCGCTCCCTTTCGTGTATGTACAGCTCTCAACATGCCCAGACTTGTAGTGATTTTCACCTCGTTTTATACTTTTTCGCCTCATTCTGAAAGAAACAGGTGAAATTTACTAACGTGACAGCCATCTTTGTGATGGTGACGCGTATTGTGCGAGACCAGAGACCTGTAGTTCACTGAGCGGTTTCACACAAAAAAAATTGTAACTTCACAGTTTTACGACGCATTTTTATTTTTTTGACTTGCAAAATGTTCTTTTAATTTGACAAACATCATATGTGTCATTCGTGGCACAATTCAAACGGGATCGAAAGATGACTTTTCTCTCTCCATTGACGTCAATGTATAATTTTCCGCTTCCGGGGTCCCATGGGTCGGAAGTAGATGGGCGGGACTTCGCCTCTCTATAGGAAAGTCACGCTTTGGGAAGAGGTGTTTCATTTCACAGATCCACCGTGATTGTTGTTGTGATGCCTGAAGAAAGAGGGACGGGGGAGGAAAATTCAGAGGATGAAGAAGCAGAAAAATAACTTGTTTGTAAAACGGACAGCACGTCAGTTTCAAGAAAGATGACACCGTTTTTATGCATGACATGCAAAATATCTTGAAGCCCTACAAAAAAAGGTGCAAGTATATTGTTTTAAAAATATCGCAAGAAGTCGTAATATTGTATAATGTATTAGTTGCATGTTGTATTTTGATAAAAATCACTATGTAGTTTTTCAAAAATATAATGGAAAAAGGAGAACAAAACCGAAAGAAATATCACAGTATGTTGAAAAATATGAAAAAAGTAATGTTGTATTAAAATAACATGAAAGAAATCAAAGTAAAGCATCTAAAAACATATATTTTAAAAAGTAGTCAAGTCAAGTTATCAAAAACTGCATTGTCTGATCGAAACTGTGTTAAAATCACAAACTTTCCATTTAGAGTTTGATTCTTTAAGAAACTCAATTCATTACAAATTAATGAATATTTTACCATGTTATAAAGCTTTGCATCCATTAAAGTGTTATTTATAAGTATCTTTGTAGGTGAAAAAACTAAAATAATTTAAGTTATTTCCAGAAAACTGGATTGTCTTACTAAAATCCCAAAGTGCCTTTAACATTCACAGTCCTAAAGAAAATCTGTTAAGAAAAAGTACTTAACTTTATACCAGTTGTAAAGTTGTCATACATAAAACTGTATCCAAAAAGTAAGAGAAAGAAAACGAGAGAAGAAAGCTAAATCTGCCTAGTGTCAGTAAAAAAAAAAGTGTTAAAATCACAAACTTGCCCTTTTAGAGTCACAGTCTTTAAGAAAATCAAATGTGTTACAGAGTGATTGACATTCTACCGGTTGTAAAGTTTTCAGACAACAAACTGTATCTAAAAGTATCTTGCTAGCAGAAAAAATGCAAAAATCAGTAAATGTTGATTCCATAACATGTTTTCTTTCAGGCTTTTGGAAGGAAAACGTACAAAATATGCATTTAAGTGTTTATTTTATTATAGTTTGTCTATGTGCGTCTGTAGATATCTCCTAAATTCACCAAAAGTTAGCATTCTAACGTAACATAGAGTACCGCGACCGCTGTTTGCACCATATCATCAGAGATATCGTTGGAAAGCTCAGTTTCTCCTGCACAATCTCATTGGATCCAAATATGGTCATTTCCTTTGTATCAGCAACCAATCGTGAAAGTACAAAGGGGTCTTAAACCAAGAAACAAAATCTCATTGGCTGGTGTCAATTTCTGACAACGTAATTTGTTCAGATGCGTCACGTGGTGTGCTAAAAAACTTCCTGCTTAGCTTTCCACTAGAAATTTAAATCTCAAAATGGCAAAAGAACGGCGAAAAAATGTTTCACAGAGAAGACGACAACGATTGTCACTTGCACGAAGCAAGATTATACAAAAAACAAATGACCCCGAACATGAAATACCTTCACGGAGCGCGTCGAGGCGCAAGCTATCATCCAAATAACAGGATAGTTTAACTAGCGCCTCACTGCAATCTTTATAGGTCGTTTTCTCAAAATGAGTTTTTTCTCCAACTCTGAGTTTGAAATGTCCACTTCAGTTGCACGTAGATACACCAAACCTTCCAGTTATATTCCTATCAATATTATGAAGGCTTTTACAGAAGGGTTTGTTCATATATTTTTCATTGCCTAAATTATATAACATGTTATACCTAAAAACATGGCGAAAATTGATATTTTAGGGCTGTTGACAGTATTTTCTGATAAAAAGAGATATCCAAAATCCCTTTTGTAAAAGCCTTAGATACTAATATGACTACAAAATGAAATAAGAATTTTGAACCTGGCTTTATCCAAAGTTCAGATTTCGGTTCCTGAAATGTGTTAAAATATGCAAATATCTAATGAGATAATGGCTAATTTGCATATTTAAACATGCTATTTCAGAAAACGTGTAATACAAAAAACAATTGCCTTATTGTATGTAACTAAATGGAGAAATATCTAGCTGATATCTTTAAGTTAAAAAAAATTACCTTATTCACCTTGGGTGTCTCGCCTTAAGAGTCACATTCTTAAATAACATCTATTTAGACTTTTTGCATACATAAACGTGTATCTTACAGTTCCTTTGTGAGAGAATTATGCACAAATCTGTCATATCAAAAACATTCTATTGCAGTATTTTATCTGTTATATTTGCTCTATATATATGTTGCACTGTTGGAGGAGCCTCTGACCTATTTTTTTCATTGACATATCTACATTGTGGCAATGTGACAATGGGCATAAGACATAAAGCCTTGAAACTTGAAACTTAAAATTATCAAAAACTGAATTGTCTCACTGAAACAGCCCTAAATAAACCCAATTCCACACTAAGTACTATTCTACCAAGAAACCGAATTCCTTACAAAGTACTATTCTACCAGTCGTAAAGTGTTGCTCACTTCAAAGTGTATCTAAGTAACAAAAAACAAAAGCAAAAAGCATTAATGTTAACAAAGCCTCAAAGGGCTGACTCCTGAGCTCCGTAATGTACCCCTAACATGGCACTTGGACTATATACATCATCCAGGGATCAACACCAGTAAATACACCTCTCTTTGTCAACTCTCCAAGCCTCCAAGGGCGGACTCCTGAGCTCTGTGATGTCCCCCTAACATGGGACTTAGACTATGTACATCATCTAGGGCAGTGTTTCTCAAACTTTTTCATAACAAGGACCACTTAACCAATAAACAAACACTCTAACTCCACAAATATCAAAAAACACCTTTTTCGAGGACAGATTAAAAATCGCCTGAAAATGGTACAAACAAGTGGCAACATGTGCGATGAAGGTGTTGCGCTGGGAAACTGAAACTTAACCTCGCTCCATTGCGGAGATATTACCGCGAGAGTGCGGAAAACTGAAATGTACTTATTTATTTCAAATGTGAAATGTTACCAATATACTCACGGACCACTAGGGGGCGCTCACGGGCCACACTTTGAGAAGCACTGATCTAGGGAAACACACCAGTACATCTTCCTTATAGTTAATAAAGTAATTAAAGGTGACCTATCATGCTATATTTGAACAATATATTGTAGGGCCATACCTATATAAAGTTTTTTTCAAAACACCAAACAGATCCTGCATTTTAGCCATGCCTCATTTAGCTCTATATGCCCTTTCCAGCGCTGTTTTTGCAGGGGGCTGATTCTGTGAGCTGCAGCTGACTACGCCCCCCTGGAGGAGAGGGGAGCTTGCTTTGAGATCAGCTGCTGGGCTGCAGCGGGGAGAGGAGGGGGACAAAAAGAGATCTCCGTCCTCCGTGTTTTATTCTTATAGAAGTAAGAAAAGAAGTAACGGGCCAGAAACCCTCCTTTTTACGCAGCCTTTTTTCCAGATATAGACATCAAACGGCGACAATTATTCAGTTGCCAGTTACTTTGGCTTTAGGGCAGGGATATCTAGATACTTTCCAAGGTTTGACAGAATGAATTGTGCTACTTTTAAAGCAAGCAACAATGTTTTCAAATCTGTAATCAAAAAGCTCCTCCAAAACGCTATCGAAGCAGTTCCTGCCGTTGCTACGTTAGTTCAAAGTTTCAAACAGTAACAACGGACTATTTTTCTTAGCGGATGCATGTCAATTTAAATCAATACATACAACTATTTTTTAAATCAATAAAATCATTTTCTAAATCCATAAAAGCATTTCAATTAGTATTGGGAGTCATATCGTTACTTTGTTGAGAATGTGGCCATGTAATAAGCGGGATAATGTGCAGCGACACCTTCATGCCGATCTAGATCCCTCCGCTTCGCGTCGGGCTCCTGATCAGCCTGTCGGTGTTCTTTTCCCCATAATCACCGCGTCACTGCACATTATCCCTTACATATGATCAGGGGCGGATCTAGAAAAATGTTCATGGGGTGGCAAGAGAGTGGCAGGAGATTTTGAGGGGTGGCATCCCTGGCAGAAGTATATGCTGATTTAATCGCAGTCATATCAATCAATGTTGACTTGGAAAGCCACAATATTAATATTTTAACTCAATAAGATTTGGTGACATTTTTGTGGCACATCAGTAAAGCCTTAAATATAAATATATAAGGTGGCAGACATAATTGAATGAATTTTAACTGAATGAGTTTGTGTCACTCTTAGACCAGCAGGGGTACCAAATCTATGCAGACTGCTGCAATAAGTACATTAATTAACTGTCTCATCGATGTGTGTCTGTATGAATATGATCATATGGTGCATCAGGTCTTCTGGGACGGGTCTGCTATCGGTTCCGAGAGTAAAAACAAAACATGGAGAGACAGCATTTAGCTATTATGCCCCGACAATCTGGAACAAACTACCCAAATCATGCACGTCCGCAGAAACGCTTACTATTTTTAAATGGAGACTAAAAACATATCTCTTTGGCTGCTTTTAATTGAGCTGCTCATATTCACACTACAGTATGCCTTTTAAACATGTATTGTATACCTGTGGTGTTTATTTGTATTATTTTATTATATTTGCTTTGTAATGTCTGTTGTAAAATGCAATTTTTACTGTATGTATTCCTAAAAAGTCTTTTAATTTGTTTTGTAAAGCACTTTGAATTGTCGCGTACAGAAAAGTGCTATATAAATAAACTTGCCTTGCAGCCGAACCTGACATGCTCTTCTCTGTCACTGTAGACCGCAAATACCTCATTCCTTCCGTCTACTTGGATCCGAAATGCTTCTCGTTTTGCGCTGTCTCCCCGTTCAAATGAAATCGCCGCCAATCATATTTCCAGGCTCGCGCCAGGGCCGGGGGAGGGGTTACAAGGCTCGCGTCTTGTGCTGCATTCACTTGCACTCGGACATTAGAGCTTTTCTCTCATAAATGTCCGATGAGCCACAACTTTTCTTTCAAAACAAAGCTGCCAGCTGGGGTGGCAAGGCATTTTTCTGAGGTGGCAGCTGCCACCCCGTGCCACCCCGTAGAACCGCCACTGCATATGATGATATAGAGTTTCATATTCATTTGTTTTAAAGCAGGAGGCGCAAACGCTTGCCTCGGGGAGGGAGAAAAAGAGTCACAGCGGAGAATAAACAGAAGGGCAACCATGCAAGGGAAGTCTTCTTCGCTACTTTTGTGGCAGACTACAGCGCCACTTACAGGCCTGGCATATGTACTACAGCGTCTCCAGCGCTTTCGAGCGGCAATAGCCGGCCGTGGCCCAACCTCTCATTCCCCTGATAGGTGGATAATTGACCAATAGCCATAGCGCCACTTTACTGACGTCAGTAAAGTGTTCAAATCTGGATCAGTTTCTATCAGATCCGTTGCAGCCCCTTTTTTAGAGATTTGGGTATGGAGGGAAATAGAGAGCGTTTTGTTTCCTAACACTTGGTGAGTTCCCTGGAACACCGGGGACACATGTTCATGTATAAAAGACGTACAAAAGTGCATTTTACAATAAAACAATAACAAATAAACATAATAAGAAAGAGTAATTAGTATTACCCTCTTCAAAGAGACTTCCTTATAGTTAGTAAACTAATTAAACATTAGTCAACAGTCTCATACAACTTAAAAAGAACATCCTTAGTTAACACCAATCATTTAAAAAAACCTAAATCTATTTTAGAGAGGACAATAAAAGTGTAAGGTGACTGTTTTAAACTAACTCCACCCCCGTCTGTATACTGACATCACAGCAAAAACAAAGGGATGGCAGGAATGGGGGAGGAGGGGTAGGGGAAGACAGGCTCACACAGTCTCACACAACTTCACAGACACTGTGTGAGACTCCTGCCCCTTATAAACTAAAGTAATTAAACATTAGTTAACAGTCTCACACAACTTGAAAAGAACATCCTTAGTTAACACCAATCATATTAAAACCTAAATAAGATCTTTAAAATTATTATTATTACTGTACAGTAAGGGGTTAGGGGTCACAAAGGGGGGTCATTAGCATACAAAGGGGGTCATAAAGGGGTCATTAGCATACACAGGGGGTCATTAACATACAAAGGGGTCACAAAGGGTCCATTAGCATACAAAAGCGGGTCATTAGCATACACGGGGGTCATTAGCATAAGTAGTAGTAGTTGTGACCTATCAGAGCACCTGTCACTTTTTATGCATACTAATGTGATTGAAACAGTATGAATATAACTACTGTCATCCAGTGCTATAGGAACAGCACTGGGATTCTGGGAACAGATCCTCTGATGACACCGGCTGATATAGCCGGTGACTTTGTTGTTATTGGTACTCGAGCTGCGCATGCGCGCAATGGACATATCCACTGCTAAAGCACCGCCTCTGGCGGTCATCCGGGACTCATAGAACCGTATACAGCCGTAACTATCGATCTACAGTGTCAAATGCTTTGGCTAGGTCAATAAACAATGCAACACAAAACATTTTTTTTCCAAAGCAGCCTTAATATCGTCTAAGACTTTCAGACTGGCAGTCACAGTACTGTGCTTTGATCTGAATCCAGATTGCATAGGGTTAAGGATGTTGTGTGAATTTAAAAAAAGTTTTAGCTGAGTAGAAACTAGGGACTAAAGAATCACACAGAAAGGTTTGAGATAGGACGATAGTTATTCAACTCAGTGGGATCACCATCTTTCAAGAGGGGCGATACAAGATCTTGCTTCCACACAGCTGGCAGTGTGTGAGTGGACAGGGAGAGATTACAAATATCAGTAACTGGTTGTGCTATAATCTGAGCTGCAATTTTTTAAAAGAAAGGGTTGAGGCCTTCAGGCCCGGCAGACTTTTTAGGATCAATTGAGTGCAAACCGTGTAAGACTTTAGAGACCGAGAAAGAAGCGAAATCAAAAACAGGAGAGTTAATCTCTTGACTATGGCTGTGAGTATACGACCATGCAGAGAGTCATGACAAAAATGTGACCAGCCTTTTTTAAGTGAGCATTAAAGACATTAGACATATCATTTGTGTCTGAAATAAAATAATCACTGACCTTCAGCTTTTGTGGGAAACTAGAAACCTTCTTGTTCTGAAGTGATTTAATTGTTTTCACGAATGCGAGTGAAGTATAACCGGATGCGAGAGAGAGAGATCTGATCAGCTGCTGAGTCTGACGGAGACACACAGCTCTGCATGATCACCTGAAGCTCCGCCCTCTGTTTAGCGAGCTGACCGGACTGCGCAAAATGCGTATATGAAGTGTCATGAACGCAATAAATCATACCCTCGTGGGGGCGCGCTCATGTGATTGGCTTAGAATGAAGGAGACATCTGATTGGCTATAGATGAGAGAAATTACAAGTACGAATCGGGTGAGCGTCAGGGGAGTCTCAAAAAACCCACACACGAATGCACAGCGATCCATGCACAGAAAGTGGTTTGTGTTTGCAGGTTCAGGGGATTTAAACGGAAAACAAATATGTGAGGATCAAAAATACTTATGTAAAACTTTTTTGTGTGTTTGGATTTTATTTACTTGTATATTGTAGGAGCCGCATTTAAGTTTATTTTGTTTTGATTTATTTGGAACCTTTATTAATGCATTTTTCTGTTTCAGTAAGAGGTGTGCATTGCTCAGGTGATGGGGCGGGGCTAAGGCTTTAAGTTGGAGGTGCGGTGTATGACGGGAGAGCAGCAGGCAGCAGCAATACCGTCATTGACACGCAGACGCAACCTTATGCTTAGTCAAATACAGATTATTAGCATCTGCTGTTTAAGTTTATGTTAAATATTGTTTTCGTATTTTGTTTATGTTTTACTGGAAATAAACCTTGAAAAGCAACCGAAACGTCCAGTTGATTGTGTACTGCGAGTCTGACACTGCTTCCGAGGTCCAAGCTCTACATGTGGCCAAGAACAAAAACTTTTGAGGTGAAGGTTACAAGACAAACCTGTTGGGATTTTGGCCACTACAATTAGTCAATGACGAGCTGTGATTGGAAACACGAGGCCTATTGGAGGATCAAAGGGATCGTAGGAATCTAAGACAAAGGAAACGCCTGCCCGACGTGTGGCGGAGCCGACGCTTGGCTGACCAAACAAAGAAACACTTCGGAGGAGGTATGCGCTTTCAGATCAAACATCACTGAAGGATTATTCGTTTGGAAGAAATACCTGAAGTGTTTAGAAATAGATTTCACCGCTGATATTTGTGTTTATGGACAGTGAATCTTTTATTTGTCAACCTTTCTGTGACGAAGAAAAAGAGAGCAGCGGTGAAATACAGCCAACTTATGAAGTAACCTGAGTTAAATTGTGAAATAGGCTACATGGATAACGGAGCCACAAGAACTGTTTCTAAATGTTTTGAAGACTTTTTGGAAGTTTATAGTGGATTTAAAATGGCGAGTTCTGATGAGGCGGAATCGCCACCTGTTAAAGACTTGGATGAGGCTGCGGCACAGCTGCGCTCATCGAGATCAGGAAAAGCTTCGCATTTAACATGGAGAATGAACATTGTGAACAACCTAATGACCGATAAGGAATATCTGGATGAATTCAAAGGGAATATGTTGAAGTTTAATGAACTTTCGGTTGATTTTAAAGCCTTGCATGTCTCATATGCGCAAAGAAAAGAGGACGATGAGAAATGGTATCAGCCGAGATGTACGCACATAATCTCATTCCTTGCCAAAGTTACAAAATGGATAACTGACATAGAAAATGCTGATTCACTCAACTTGACTCAAGTGGAAGGTCTGCCAGCCGAAGAAGGTGCATATGCAAATGAAGGCGGCGGTCTGAGCGAGGTGGATACACACTCAACGAGGTCCATAACATCCAGCCACTCTTACTCCTCCTCACTACGCATCAATGCTGAGGCAGAGAGAGCAGCCTTATTGGCCAAAGCTTCTATGTTACAAGAAAAACATGCCATTGAAGAACAGGAACAAATATTACAAAAAAGAAGAGAAACACTAGAATTACACATAGAAATAGCAGCCAACACAGCCAAAATTAATTATCTTAAAGACAATGACTTAGCTAGGCTTAGCCCTTTACAGGCTGAAGCAGCAGCTACCACACTGAAAGGATGCAAAGCTAGATATTTCAGTTCATCCTTATGACAGAGGTGCTCCAGTTGTTAGGAGCAAGGCAGGCGCCCCACTTCACTTTCCCTTTTTTAATGTCCGTGAAGATAACGCAAACAATTTGCCTGATATTCATCATGAAGACAGCATTAATGATCAGCATCAGCCACAACCAACCTCAGTGCACAATATTCCACCCGTCATACCTGTCATACCCCAAAACACACAGCCAACTCTGCCACAAGGACAAAGCCCCCCTACGCCCAGCACAGCAAAGGATGAACACATGATTAAAATACTGGAAAATCAATGCAGCTTGACGAGGATACTTGTGAAACAACAACTTCTCTCGACGCTGCCGCAAGGAAATATTCCACCCTTTGATGGACACATCATGGAGTACAAGTCCTTTATTCACTCCTTTGAACATTGTATTGAAAACAAAACAGACAACAACAGAGACAGGTTGCAGTTCCTTATAAAGTTTACCAGAGGCCAAGCTCAGCGGCTAGTCAAAAGCTGTGAATACATGTCTCCAGACAGAGGCTATCAGAAAGCAAAACGTTTACTGAAGGAAAACTTTGGTAACGAATACAAACTCTCTTGTGCTTACCTGGAAAAAGCTCTATCCTGGCCCCTAGTTAAATCTGAAGATTCAAGGTCGCTGCAGGATTACGCCATGTTTCTAAGGAGTTGCTGCAACGCTATGGAGGAAATGGAGTACTTGGAGGAACTAGACACAGTGTCCAACATGAGAAGCATTGTGCTTAAGCTACCATACAAGCTCAGGGAGAGATGGCGCAGCAAAGCTTACGCACTGCAAGAGGAGCGCAGTCGTAGAGTAAGGATTTTAGACCTTGTCTATTTCATTGAAAGGCAAGCTCGCATAGCAGCAGACCCAGTTTTTGGTGACCTTCAAGATCAGTCAGCTGCCAAAGGAAAGGTGGCTGTAAAGACTAGATTTCCTGTTAAGTCGCAGATCTCAAAGGCGTATGACAGCAGTTTTGCCACAGGTGTCACTATTTCCCCAAAAGAAAAAGAGCCTGAACCCTCCTGTCCCTTCTGTAGGTGCAAACAATTCTTTGAAGAAACACATAGGAACAAGCAGAACTTTGTAAAGATCAAGGGCATATGCTTTGGCTGTCTCTCCATAGGCCACATTAGTAGAGACTGTAAACAGCGCCTCACCTGTTGAGTTTGCAAGCAAGCCCACCCAAGTGCCCTGTACATCTATGTTAAAGATGGTCCGACTAAACAGACTGAAAGGCCCTCTGGTGTAGCAGGCAGAACCACAGCAGAGTTATGTGGACACATAGGGGCCGGAGAACAAAATAATGTGCTGTCCATTGTCCCAGTGCAAGTTAAGGCAGCAAAAGGCAGTCAAGTCTTTCAAGTCTATGTCCTCCTGGACCCCGGTTCCACCGCTACCTTCTGCTCCGAAGCGCTGATGTCTAAACTCAACCTGAAAGGCAGAAAAACACATATTCTGTTAAGTACAATGAATCAGAAAAAACTGGTCCCATCTCATGTCGTACCTGGAATTTAAGTTTCAGCCCTGGACAGCGACAACTTCTTACCTCTTCCTGACATTTTCACCCAGAGAGAAATGCCAGTCACCTCCAGTAGCATTCTCAACCAGAATGACTTAACGCAGTGGGCGTACCTGAATAAAGTCAAACTTCCCAGTATCAGTGCTAAAGTGGAATTATTAGTTGGCACGAATGCTCCAAAGCTGTTAGAGCCATGGGAGGTTATTAATAGCCAAGGTGAGGGCCCCTACGCAGTACAAACTCTATTGGGGTGGGTTGTAAATGGGCCACTCAGAAATGGCGGTGAGGGCAGTACGGTGACTGTGAATAGGATATCAGCCATAAGTTTGGAAGAGCATCTAATGTCACAGTACAACCAGGACTTCAACAAAGTGTCATCTGAGGAAAAACCAGAGATGTCAGTTGAGGACAAAATGTTTTTGAAAGTAGCCAGTGAGGCTACCCTGCAAAACGGACACTACAGTCTAAAGTTGCCTTTCAGGAAAGCCAATGCCAGCATGCCTAACAACCGCCAAATTGCAAAACAACGCCTGCAGCGCTTAAAAAGGAAGATGAAAAGGGACCAGCACTACAAGCAGGAATACGTTGCATTCCTCAACGACATCTTGGAGAACAACTACGCAGAGGAGGTCCCACAGGAAGATCTGACACAGTCACCCGGACACAAATGGTACATACCACACCATGGGGTGTACCACCCCAAAAAGAAAAAGCTAAGAGTGGTTTTTGACTGTGCAGCCTCTTACCAAGGCATGTCCCTGAACACAGAGCTACTGCAGGGACCTGATCTGAATAATTCTCTTGTGGGAGTCATTGTGAGATTTCGCAAAGAGCCAATTGGATCTATGGCCGACATAAAATCAATTTTCCATCAGGTAAGAATGGATAAATCTCATGTGGACTACTTGCGGTTCCTGTGGTGGCCACAAGGTGATACCAGTTGGCCCCCAAAAGAATACCGCATGCTGGTGCACATTTTTGGTGCACATCTTTGGTGCTGTGTCCTCCCCAAGATGTGCAATTTTTTCACAACAAAAAACGGCTGAAGACAATGAACATGGGTTCCCACCTCAAGTAGCTGAAACTGTCCGAAGCAACTTTTATGTTGACGACTGTGTAAAGTCAGTCGCAAAAGAAACGGAAGCCATCCAGCTAGTAAAGGACCCCACTGCATTATGCAGAAGAGGAGGGTTTCAGCTGACCCAGTGTTTTAACAACAGCAGAGCAGTTCTGGCCTCCATCCCCACAGAGCAAAGGGCAAAGGATGTTAGGACTTTGGATCTCGACAAAGACAGTCTCCCCCATTGAAAGAACATTGGGTTTGCAGTGGGGTGTGGACTCTGACAATTTCCAGTTTAACATCTATCTCAACCAGAAGCCACATACACGAAGAGGAATACTTTCAGTTGTAAGTTCAATCTTTGATCCACTCAGCTTTCTGGCTCCTCTGATTCTCCCAGCCAACCAGTTGCTACAAGAGCTCTGCCAGAGAGGCTTCGGGTGGGACAAACCTTTGCCCCAGACTATATCAGATAAATGGATCAAATGGATAGCAAGTCTGGAGAGGATAAAACACTTCCAAGTGCCTCGCTGTCTGAAGCCAAAGAGCTATGGAACACAAAAGTTTGCACAGCTGCATCATTTCTCAGACGCCAATGAGAATGGCTATGGCTCAGTAATCTACATTAGGCAGGTTAACATTCAGGATGGTATTCATGTTGCCTTTGTCCTATGAAAATCCAGAGTCCTTCCTTTAAAGCACATTACAGACTGGAGTTGGCAGCTACAACACTGTTGGTGAAGGTGGACAAAATGCTGAGGAAAGAACTACACATGGACTTAAAACCCTCAGTCTTCTGGACGGATAGCCAAACAGTACTCAAGTACATTGGTAATGACTACACTAGGTTTAAGACCTACGTTGCCAACAGAGTGTCACTGATTCGTGACAATAGTGAACGGTCTCAATGGAGATATGTAAGCAGCAAGGAAAATCCTGCTGATGACGCCTCGAGAGGAATGAGTGCAGTCAAATTCATGCAGCAAAAAAGGTGGATACATGCCCCAGAGTTCCTGTGGAAGCCAAAGGAAAGTTGGCCTGTGGAAAAATCATTGACCTCCGAGCCATTGTTGCAAAATGACCCAGAAGTCAGGGAAAACGCTGCTGTATTCACAACAGTGGCAAGCATTGAAACTCCCAGAGACCGCCTTATTTCATACTTCTCTGATTGGAAGAGGCTACTTAAAGCAGTGGCATGGTATCTCAAGATGAAGAATGCTCTGATGTTGTCCGTCAAAAAGCGTAAAGAGCTTTCCTCAGGTCCCATCACCACCCGCTCGAGCAGCCAAAAGGTGAGCACTGAGCTAAGTGCTTTCAGGACTACACTTAAAGCAATCCTTCCCAGTGGAAATGGCAGCGCTGGAAACCGCTCCATTTAGAGTGCAGAAGAGCAGTAAGATCTGTAGGCTCGATCCTATACTGGATGATGGCATCATGAGAGTAGGCGGCCGCCTACACAGATCTGCAATGCCTGATGAGACCAAGCACCCTTATATTCTCCCCAAAGATGCTCACACTTCAGATCTCCTACTACGACACATCCATGAAGGCTCTGGACACAGCGGGAGAAACTACATGCTTTCAGAGCTCCGTAAAAAGTACTGGGTTTTAAAGGGAAACTCAGCAGCAAGGAAAATAGTCTCAAAGTGTGTTGCGTGTCGGTGTGTGAGAGGCAAGACAGGTGAGCAGAAAATGACCGATTTGCCACAAGAAAGAATCCTACCTGACCTCCCTCCTTTCACCAATGTCGGATTGGACTATTTTGGACCGCTTAAAGTGAAGCGAGGAAGGAGTATGGTTAAACGGTATGGAGCCCTGTTTACCTGCATGAGTAGCAGAGCTGTACATCTGGAGGTGGCTTACTCGTTAGACACAAACTCATGTATTCATGCTCTTAGAATATTTGTTTGCAGGAGAGGTCAGGTTAAGCATATCAGATCGGACAACGGTACAAACCTGGTGGGTGCCCAAACTGAGCTCAAAAAGGCCATGAGTTCACTAAACGAAGGGAAAATCCAAGGCACTTTGCACCCTGAAGGAATCCAGTGGAGTTTCAATCCACCGGCGGCCTCACATTATGGTGGAGTCTGGGAAAGACTCATAAGATCTGTCCGTCAGGTGCTGACCTCCACTCTCCATCAGCAAACCCTCAACGATGAAGGCCTACAAACCATCTTCTGCGAGGTAGAGTCCATCCTCAATAACCGTCCTCTCTCCACCGTGTCCTCCGATCCACACGACCTGGAACCACTGACTCCCAATCACATCCTCCTGCTAAAAACGCAACCTATCCTACCTCCGGGAACGTTTCAGAGATCTAACCTCTATGCCAGGCGCCGCTGGAAGCAGGTCCAGTACATGGTGGATCTGTTCTGGCATAGATGGACAAAGGAATACCTTCTGCTGCTCCAAGAGAGACAGAAATGGAACACAGTGAGGAAAAACTTTAGCGTTGGAGATGTCGTCCTGGTAGTTGACCCAACTGCTCCATGGGGGTCGTGGCCATTAGGCAGAGTACTGGAGACGAAGCCTGATGCAAGAGGTCTGACCCGTACAGTGAAGCTCCAGACGAAGACCTCCATTATAGATAGGCCCATAACTGAGCTGTGCCGCCTCCTGGAGATGGAAGAATAATAGATCTTCCTTAAACATCACTAAGGGATGTAATGTATATACTTTATTTTTCTAAATTAATTATTTGTTGGTCGTTTTACGGCTCCCTTTATTTATTTATTTCTTTTGGCTAATGTTAGTAATTGATTAGGGGCCGGTGTGTAGGAGCCGCATTTAAGTTTATTTTGCTTTGATTTATTTGGAACATTTATTAATGCATTTTTCTGTTTCAGTAAGAAGTGTGCATTGCTCAGGTGAAGGGGGCCCGGCTAAGGCTTTAAGTTGGAGGTGTGGTGTGTTACGGGAGAGCAGCAGGCAGCAGCAATACCGTCATTGACACGCAGACGCAACCTTATGCTTAGTCAAATAAAGATTATTAGGATCTGCTGTTTAAGTTTATGTTAAATATTGTTTTCATATTTTGTTTATGTTTTACTGGAAATAAACCTTGAAAAGCAACCGAAACGTCCAGTGGATTGTGTACTGCGAGTCTGACACTGCTTCCGAGGTCCAAGCTCTACATGTGGCCAAGAACAAAAAACTTTTGAGGTGAAGGTTACAAGACAAACCTGTTGGGATTTTGGCCACTACTAAAAAACGGAACACATTTGTGTGTGCATTTAAAAACAAAAGTGTGAATCCTTCTGTGTGCATGTGTGTATTATGAGACTGTTCTGAGCCCATAGTCAGGGTTTCCGCTAGGATTTTTTCTCGCCGGCCAAACGTCCGGACGGAATTTATTTTACCGGACACATTTGAAACTTACCGGTCATGTTTCAATAATAATAGCAATTTTGTAGCAGAGTTTCCGTTAGCAGGTAATTACCGGACTAGGACCGGATATGCTGATGTTTAAAACTCAGTTAATGGGAGTCATTTTTATATTGCTTCAGTTATAATCGTAACAGATCGAAAAAAAAATCAATAAATGATTCCACAAACAACATAATTATTACATTCAAAGAAACTACTTGTCGTAGATTATTCAAAAGTTTAAATTAACTTTGAATAATAACACGGGAGAAACGGATCCTCTCTTTTCCTCTCTCCATCTCTCTCCTGACAGCCCATCAGTTTCTCATGTAGCGCGCTAAACAGTGGGCGGGGCTTCAGGTGATTATGCAGCAGCTGATCTGATCTCTCTCTCGCGTCAGGTTACACTTCACTCGCGTTTATGTCCATATCGATCAGATCCAGCTCTCCTGATCGGCCTTTATAGAGAGCACAGATCAAACTATTAAGAGTGAATATCAGCCGATAATGATCGGCGGCCAATTGATCGGGGCATCGGACATTTTGATCGGCAGGTTTTGAATTTACCGGTGTTTATTACATTTTACCAGCTAAAAACCGGTAATTACCGGCTAACAGAAACCCTGGTGTGTGTGTGTGTGGAGAGACACTGTGATGGGTCGTTGGAGCTATGTGTTACTCAAGGCATATGCTCGAACGGGAGCTGCCTGGACGCTGCAATCATGTTGCGCGCACTATCCGTGCGGAGTGTGCTGACTTTTCGTACAATGTCCCACTGTCTGGCTACCTGCATAAAGTCAAGTGCTCGGCGCAGTTGTCGGCGAAACGTCTCTCCTCTGTTTTCATTGAAGCAGCTCCTTATATCCGTTAGCGCAGCTAGCTAGCACCAGATGCTAACAACAACAATACACGTAAGGTGTGCGCGTTCTCTCTCTCGCGCCATACATTCACACAAGTAGTTATCTTCATGCCGCATCAATCTCATTAGTATGCATACAAAAGTGACAGGTCATACCTCCCCCAATTATGCAAATGAGCTAAGTCCCCCTCCTTTGTTCGAGGTGTGAGATCCCAAGTAGGTGTGATATCCAAAGTAGGTGTGAGATCCGTCGATAGGAGGGGGTGATGTGTATTCACAGGTGTGAAAAGCCCCCACTGTTGCGCCTTATGGTGTATAATAAAAAACAAAAATGCTGTTTCAATCACATTAGAATGCAAAAAAAGTGACAGGTGGCCCCGCCCCCAAGTGTGTGTGTGTGTGTGTGTGTGTGTGTGTGTGTGTGTGTGTGTGTGTGTGTGTGTGTGTGTGTGTGTGTGTGTGTGTGTGTGTGTGTGTGTGTGTGTGTGTGTGTGTGTGTGTGTGTGTGTGTGTGTGTGTGTGTGTGTGTGTGTGTGTGTGTGTGTGTGTGTGTGTGTGTGTGTGTGTGTGTGTGTGTGTGTGTGTGTGTGTGTGTGTGTGTGACGCTCTCCCCTAACCCCTGCTGTGGACCGGGGCTACATCAAATCTTATTTTAGCCCCTAAAGAAAAGCCCACTATAAACATAATAATTAAAAATAGTATTGATGTATGTTACCACTTTCCTTCTTCATCAGACAGCCCCTTTCTAACGGGAATCTAAGCTAACATCTACTCTCGTCTCAAAGCCTCCTTCCTTCTGCGGTGATGCAGGCAAATGCTGCCCCTCTCTACAATACTAAAGTCACCATACAAACGTTATTGTCCTATCTAAATTAGATTAAAGTTTTAATATGATTTGTGTTAATTAGATTACTAGCTATGAGGAAGTCTCTGTCTACATTGCAAGGATTAGACTGATGGTTGTAATTTGTTTGAGCCATTGACCTGGCTAAGGGTTTATAAGGATATCTAGTTTCTACAGCAAGAGAAAGGTGATGATGAACCACCCTGGCATTTCTTCTCTGCGTTTTCCTGACCTGGATCTGATCCTGAAAAACTCTGGTAAGTACTTCATATAATTATTAAATGTTGTATGTTGTGTGTTAAACAACCTCTGTGTATATATTGTATTTATTGTGTATTAGCACTATGATTCATAATGGTTTTTAAGTTTTGGGGAGACTTTAGTGGATGGGATGGAGTCTCACACAGTGTCTGTGAAGGTGTGTGTGTGTGTGTGTGTGTGTGTGTGTGTGTGTGTGTGTGTGTGTGTGTGTGTGTGTGTGTGTGTGTGGGGGGGGGGGGGGGGTGACTGTGTGAGCCTGGCCCTGCCCCCTCCTCCCCCCTTCCTGTCATCTTATCACTAGACAGAGGGCGGATGGAATTTAAAAACAGTTACCTTACACTTGTATTTTTTCTCTCTAAAACATAGTGTCTGTAAAGGTGGGGGAGACTGTCTCCCCCCTTCCTGCCATCTCTCTGTTCTGCTGATGTGTAAAATATACAAAATAACGTTTTATATACTTACTCTCTTGTTAAAAGGTGATGACGTTTGCAGCGTAAGCCAGCCATCAGTGTTCTAGTTTTAAGGTTTTGCATACCTCAAAATGTGTCTAAAAGTATCTTGGCAAGAGAAAAAAGCCAAAATCCGCCTAGGCCATTAAAAAGAAACCAAATTCCTTACAAAGTACTTCATATAACAGTGTTTCGATGAAGCAGTCTTGATAACTTGACCTTTTAGATGCTTTACTTTGATTTCTTTCATATTATTTTAACACAACGTTACTTTTTTCATATTTTTTCAACACCGCCCCCACGTCTATCTCCAGACTGAAATCACAGCTTTGAAAAAGTTCAGTCAGAGCAGCCAAAAAACTGTCCACGTTTTACAAATGAACAGACACAAATGCAGACTTGTCTACTTGGCAGTTGATTAAAGCAGATGTGTCCTTTTTCATCTCTCAAAAGGTTTGGGTCCTGTTAAACACTGGGTACAGAAATATATTCAATATACAGTCATTTGTACATAAAGATTTTTTAAGTTTTAAGCACTTATAAATATACATTTGATTGCATTTAAAGTGGCTGTAGACAACTTATCATAATGAAGTAGTTGATTGCACAAATTTGTAATGGATGTAGAATAAAGACGACATTAGCATTTAAATTGGCTCCCTATAAGACTCGCTTTCTCTATGAAATTAAGTCTGGCTCTGAGTAGTGTTCTCCCTTTCACAATAACAGCCCAAACATAATACTTTCTGAATCACTGCAGGAAGTATTGTGCTAAAATACAAATACAAATAGCTTACAGTAGCTCCCAAGTACTTGAAGAATTGGAAAACCGCAAGGACTGTGGAAACACCTGCTGGCAAAGTATTGTGGATGCAAATTATGCAAAGAGGAAGAAAAAACATTCTATCTAAAGCTAGATAACACAATCTACGTATTGACAGTATGAGTACAACAAAACCAGTATGCATGTTGATGCAAACGACGATGTTCAGTAAACGATCAATCTAAATCGAAGGATCCAATGTATTTTTTTAAATGGAGCAGAAATAGAACTAGTCTCCCAGTTCAAGTATCTTGAACAGGGAGTGTCATATTGGACTCGAACTTGACTTTTAAGAAACATATCAAGAAAGTATCCAATACCATTAAATTCAACTTGCAACATTTTAAACAAATTAGACCTTTTTCTTAACTGGCAATGCTGCAAAGTCATACCTCCACTGTATGATTCTATCCCTCATTGAATACTGTTTTACAAACTGGTCGTTTGCTTGTGCCACACACCTGAAACCCATAGAACAGCTGTTCAAGAGAGCTATCCAGGTGTTGGACAGAAAGCCACAGTCATACTACCACTGTACCGTCCTTGAAAATCACAATTTCTTGAGTTTTGACAATTTTAAGTCTTTTAAAAGTATGTGGTTTTAAAAAAATAATATTTACATGGGCTGGCCCCCCTCCCCTTGGGGGAATTCATCCACAGAAAAAACACTGGACGCAGCACTAGGTCAGAAACCAGAGGAGACTGTGAAGTCCACCACAGACGGACCACCTTTGGACAAAATGTCCTCTCCATTAAAGGCAGCTCATTGTGGAATAGCCCCCCAACTGAGATACGGGATTGTCCCACTCTCAATAGTTTTAAAGGTCAACTTAAAGAATGGTTGAGCAACAAACAGACGTGTAATCACTGCTAAATGCACTTTAACACAGGGGTATCTCCTCTTGCACTTTTATGTAGCGCTTTTATCTTATCTTGCACTTTATATATCATAGCTGCTACATTGTACTGCCATGTGGTAAATGATTGTATGCTGCTCATGCTCTTTCTGCATATCATGTATTTATTTTTGCTGTATATATAAATGTCATGTTCTTATATGCTGTATGTGACGGGACTACAGATGGAAATTAGCTCAAAGCTAAAATCCGGCTCATTTACACTTGTAAGCATTATTTTTGTTTTAAAGTGTTCATCAATGTGCACTACGTTGGCCCTGAAGAGAATTAAACATTAAAATATGTTATCGATGTCCCCATTCACAGTTTGTTTTGGGAATAATTGCGATGTTTTGGTAGCTCTTTGTTTTGGGAATAATTGCGATGTTTACTATGTTTTGGTTCTTCTTAACAAAACAGAATTTTTGTGTATGACAACTTTACAATGGGTAGAAAGTTAATTACTATTTTCTGAACAGATTTTCTTTAAGACTGTGACTCTTAACACACCATCCCCCCAGAGAGCCAGACATACTCATCCCCTTTTCAACGCCCCCCTGCAGCAGCTCAGGTGTGAAACCCCCATACAGAATGTCAGTCACTGTGTAAAATTTTATTTTCTTAAAAGACTGTGACTCTAAAAGGCAAGTTTGTGATTTTAATACTGTTTCGATGAAACAATGCAGTCTTGATAACTTGACTTGAGTAACATTTTCTAAATATATGTTTTTAGATGCTTTACTTTGATTTCTTTCATGTTATTTTAACACAATATTACTTTTTTCATATTTTTCAACATACTGTGGTATTTTGTTTTTGTCTTTCTCTCCTTTTTCCATTACATTTTTGAAAAACTACTTAGTGGTTTTTTAGCAAAAATAGAACATGCAACTAATACATTATACAATATTACGACTTTTTGCGATATTTTTCAACACAATATACTTTTACCTTTTTTTTTGTGGTTGTAGGGTTTCAAGATATTTTGCATGTCATGCATAAACACGGTGTCATCTTTTCTTGAAACTGACGTGCTGTCCGTTTTACAAACAAGTTATTTTTCTGCTTCTTCATCCTCTGAATTTTCCTCCCCCGTCCCTCTTCCTTCAGCCAGCACAACAACAACCAAGGTGGATCTGTGAAATGAAATACCTCTTCCCAAAGTTTGACTTCCCTATTGAGAGCATAGGGCAGTAGGGTCTAAACCAGGGGTCTTCAACGTTTTTCAGGCCAGGGACCCTCAAACTGATGGAGAGCTTGAGCAGGGACCCCCCTACTATATGTATGGCATACAATTGTGTTTTATATTAAACGGGGCCTAGTGCCGTGTATTAACATAGCTACTCTGTTATTATAAATTCAATACTAAGCTATTCAAATAATACACAGGTTAATATATTCATGTTTTTATTTTAAACATGTGCAAGGTACAGGGTGGCCGTGCCACTGCCATTTATAAACATACATCTTGAACACAATACAGAGCTATTAAAATAATTCACAGATTCAAGTTTTAACTTTAAAGAGCAACTTGCAGGTTAGAGACACCAGTCAATAAATGTGTAGGAAAATGATGAATACACTAGATTTTCAAAAAAATATACAGAAATATACACTACAGTGACATCTGGCGTCGTTTTGGTAAGACATTTTCACTTCCGCATAAAAAAACCTCCGCACGTGACCTCCCGCGTGTGACGTAACATGGGGGAGAGTGGCCGGTCTAACGTATGAATAAACATGGATCACAATGCCAGTTTTGACACAGAAGAGGTTGAAAATATATATTCAAATGCATATGATTATAATTATGAGCCTGCTAGGCGTCCAAGAGACCCAGGAGCAGCCAAGGATTAGAATAAATAACGGCCATCGGAGAGAAATTGAGCTGTGGTGTGAGGAGAACCAGTGGAGAACAGGGCAGCTGTCTTGGTGAGTGACCGGCGTTAGCTACAGAATGTTAGCTAACGTCACATCACAACATTGTGAAGTTAGCTATCATATATCAGGCTATAACTAAAGTAGTATTGATAATATAGTAACGTTACTGGCAGGACTGTTGATACTGATCCATAACAGAAACTAATGCGCAAGTATCAGCCGTATCTCGCGTTACCTAATGCAACTCCACACTACGGTGCTGTGTACCGGAGGGGAGACGCGAGATACGGCTGATACTTGACGATCTGGCGGAGAAAGGTTGTGGAGCAGAAGATAACGTCTTCTTCCTCAATTTCTCCATTCCCCATTTCATATGTTGGATTCATGTTAATGTGCATTTAAAGACATTTCAATTTGTGGGAAAAAAATGTTTGTAAAACATTTTAAAAAATGATAATTGTCTGATCAACCAAAGATTTCGTGACCCCCCTGCAGTACCTCTGCGGACCCCCTGGGGGTTGCGGACCCCTGTTGAAGACCTCTGGTCTAAACCGATTGGCCAGATATACTAACATGCAGAACGTACGGTATGGTTGAAAAAGACTAACCATTTATCCAGTTTAAGCTGTCTTTCAGATGTGACATCGCTAACTCGATAACTATTGATGTTTTGTGTGAAAAAATTAAAATGTAAATAGGAAATATTTTTTTTTAAAAAGTGTATTTTACATTTTAAAAACGGTTGTCTTCATTATAGCAAGGGGAGCGTGTCTGATACATGTGTATTACAGTCCTTCACATGCAATGTTGTCTTCATTATAACAAGGGGAAGGTAACAGGGAAGATGTATGATACATGTGTATTGAAACGTGCATACTATACTTCCACAGAAACACAGAAACACAGAAAACACTGAAACCACTGAAACACTGAAAAAACACAGAAACACTGAAACACCGACACACAGAAACACCGAAACACAGAGAAACAGAACCACGGAAACACAAAAACACAGAAAACACAGAAACACAGAAACACTGAAACACAGAAACACAAAAACACAGAAACACAGGAACACAAAAACACTGAAACACAGAAACACAAAAACACTGAAACACTTGTTCAGATAAATCTTTAACTGCAGACACTTATACTTTACATAAACCTGCCAGGATTAATTTAGTCCGAAAAACAGAGTGTTTGTACTTTACCCCCCGGTATCTTTGTTTCATTTTAAAAAGTCAGATTGTATAAGCCTCCCATCGACTTTTTAAAATACTGATGTGTTTATTCAAAAACCATAATAGCACACAAGCCGTTTTTTTTGTGTTTTCAGTGTTTTTGGTGTTTCTGTGTGTCGGTGTTTTAGTGTTTCTGTGTTTTTTTGTTTTTGTATTTCTGTGTTTTCTGTGTTTCTGTGTTTTTGTGTTTCTCTGTTTTTGTTTTTCTGTGGTTTTTGTTTTTCTGTGTTTTTGTGTTTCAGTGTTGTTGTGTTTTTGTGTTTCTGTGTTTTTGTGTTTTTGTGTTTTAGTGTTTCTGTGTTTTTGTGTTTTCTGTGTTTCTGTGTTTCTGTGTTTCAGTGTTTCTGTGTTTGTGTTTTTTGTGTTTCTGTGTTTTTGTGTTTTTGTGTTTCTGTGTTTCCGTGTTTCTGTGGTTCTGTGTCTCTTTGTTTCGGTGTTTCTGTGTATTGGTGTTTCAGTGTTTTTGTGTTTTTGTATTTCTGGGTTTTTGTGTTTCTCTTTTTTTGTGTTTTTGTGTTTCTGTGTTTCAGTGTTTTTGTGTTTCTGGGTTTTCTGTGTTTCTGTGTTTTTGTGTTTCTGTGTTTTCTGTGTTTCTGTGTTTCTTTGTTTTTGTGTTTCTGTGTTTCAGTGTTTTTGTTTTTCTGTGTTTCTGTGTTTTCTGTGTTTCTGTGTTTCCGTGTTTCTGTGGTTCTGTGTCTCTGTGTTTCGGTGTTTCTGTGTGTCGGTGTTTCAGTGTTTCTGTGTTTTTTCAGTGTTTCAGTGGTTTCAGTGTTTTCTGTGTTTCTGTGTTTCCGTGTTTCTGTGTTTTTGTGGGGGTATAATATGCACGTTTCAATACACATGTCTCATACATCTTCCCTGTTACCCTCCCCTTGTTATAATGAAGACAACAGTGCATGTGAAGGACTGTAATACACATGTATCAGACACGCTCCCCTTGCTATAATGAAGACAACAGTTTTTAAAATGTAAAAAACACTTTTGTTTTTATTTCCTATTTACATTTAAAATGTTTCACACACAAAATTAATAGTTATACTGTTTGTAACATCCCCAGGACCGTTTCCAGCTTAGAATTCCCCGGATTACTGGAAATATCATGATGGAGTTTTTTCACTTCAGTCAAAATATTCATGTGTATGCGTTTTTGACACAAAGATGCATTACATCTACAAACAGAGCATAAAATGAGAGCACATTATACACTTTTGATGTTTGTTTCATTTCTTCGTTAATGTTACAGAATGTTTCGGAAAATGAAGATTCCAGGACCACTTTAAATGTTTCGTTTACAATCGTTTCCCAATGACCAAGAATAGTACTGCCAGAACGAACGATATCCAAAATGTCTTCTAGTTTACAAACTTCAGCCATTCTGTTTACACGGGGGTCACTATTCACTCTGTTTTCAATCGTCCTCATCACCACACTTATTAAAAGGGTATTGACTACATTCTGATCAATATATACCGAGCGTTTTGCATAGTAGTTCCCCATTTTTATTTTACTTTAAAGAAAAAGTCAATGTATCGAAAAAGAAAGAATCCACAACCACAAAAAAAAAGTATATTGTGTTGAAAATATCGCAAAAAGTCGTAATATTGTATAATGTATTAGTTGCATGTTGTATTTTGCTAAAAACCACTATGTAGTTTTTCAAAAATATAATGGAAAAAGGAGAGAAAGACAAAAACAAAATATTGAGAGTTTTTTCACCAGTATAATGTCACTCGCTGTTTGACTCTTTTTTTTAAAAGTTATTTTTCATCTATCATTTTCAACCAAGCAGCAAGAGGTCGAATTTAAGAATAAGTAATAGCTTGTCACGATTTTACGGGAAATAGTCAGAGCGCGATTTCACATCTTAAAGACAGCTTGAACTGGATAAGTGGTTAGTCTTTTTCAACCATACCGTACGTTCTGCATGTTAGTATATCTGGCCAATCGGTTTAGAGCAGGGGTTCTCAAAGTTTTGATGAGTGAGGGCCAATTTAGGTACCCAATATTGGATTGAGGGCCGCCCAAGAAAAAACGGAACACAAAATTCCAAAACAAATCTTTTCTTTATTGCACACACACACACACACACACACACACACACACACACACACACACACACACACACACACACACACACACACACACACACACACACACACACACACACACACACACACAGAGAGTATTGCGCTGGAGTTAGTGATATGCTGTGGATGTCCTGTCTTATCAGCAGGGCCCTGTTTCAGAACCAATTCCAGCTACTCAAGCACCACAGGATAGTCTCTGCAAGACAAATACAGAGAGACAGAGAGGGGGGAGGGAGAGAAAGAGACTTTTAAAATAGAAGCTTACCAAAGACCACAATAACACAGTATTCATCATCATCATTGTTATTATTATTGTTGTTGTATTTGTAACACAAATCGGCTATTATTGCCTGTCATCAACATACCTTTTCCTACTTTGAATGGGATTTATGGTGCTGTCGTCTGTTGGCTACTATTCCTTTGATGTCCGGTTCCATCTCCGTTGTTTCTATACGAAGGACAGCATGTAGATGGGCATCCGTCAGCCTGGATCTCAGCTGGGATTTGTTGATGGCCATGGTGGAGAAGGTTTTCTCACAAATGTATGTGTTTCCGAACAGAGAGGCCATTCTGATGGCATGTTGGCGAAGTGCAGGGTACGTAGATGGGGAAAGTCCTTTGTAGAACTCGATGAGATTCTTGTCTCGATATGCTGCTCTGGCCTCAGAGCTCTCCTGCAGGTCGATGAGCTCGAGCTGCATTTCTGCAGGCTCTTCTTCGGGTGCACATATGAAGGGATCTTGGAATAGGTTGAATGACTTCTCGTGGTCACTGAAGTCCGAGAAGCGGTGGTGGAATTCCTCTTGGAGTTTTTCCATGAGGTTGTGGTTCTTGTCTGAACACAGGTGATGTAAAACGTCACATTCACCTGCGAGCACCTTGCAGGCGGGGAAATGGGTTAGATCCCCCTCTCTGAGCTGTCCCTGCACTAGTTGAAGTTTTCGCTGAAAAGCTTTGACGCTTTCAAACAATGTGGAAATGAGCTTCCCATGGCCCTGCAGCTTCACATTGAGATCGCTGAGAAAGGTGTTCAGGTCAACAAGGAACGCTAGGTCAAAAAGCCATTCAGTGTCACTTAACTGTGGCAGATCTTGTCCTTTTGATTGCATGAACTCAGCGATTTCTTTCCTCAAATTAAAAAAACGCTTCAGTGTGGCACCTCTGCTCAGCCACCTGACAGCAGTGAAGTATATGACGTCACCAAATTCAGCCTCTGATTGCACCAAAAAAGTTTTGAATTGACGGTGATTCAGACCTCTGGACTTTATGAAATTCACTGTCTTGACAACAATGTCCATGACATGTTTCATTTCAAGCGTATGAGCAGCAAGGGCTTCTTAGTGAATTATGCAGTGATATTTGATTAGGTTCTCACCTCCGTTATTGGCCACTTTGTCGCTGAGCAAAGAGACAGCGCCCGCCTTTCTCCCGACCATGGCTGGCGCTCCATCTGTTGTGACACCGACCATGGATGTCAGCTCCACATTGTATGCATTGAGACTACGACACACAGCATCACAAATGTCGATTCCCCTTGTTCTGTCTTTGATACTCTCCATGCTTAGCAGTTCCTCGCCTATTTCAAAGTCCTCCGTGACCGTTCGAATGAAAATCAGCAGTTGTGCAGTATCAGAAATGTCTGTACTCTCATCCAGTGCTATAGAAAAGGACCCCTTGCCAAGGCCTTCCACACGTAGTCCCAATTGCTCTTTGAGATCATTGGCCAGATCTTCGATTCGACACTGTGTCATTCGATAAACTTATGTCACGGAACTTTGACTTTTGTTCAGGGCATACAATGTCAGCCACTTTCAAAATGCAGTCTCGCACAAATTCTCCATCACTGAACGGCTTGCTCCGCCTGGCAATTTCGTGAGCTACCACATAGCTAGCCTGTGTTACAGCTTCACCGGATTTTGCAAGATTTGTGAAAACTGACTGCTGGGCAGTTAAACCTCTTTGAAGTTGTTCAAGTTTAGTTCTGCGCTCCTTGCCCATGAACTTGTCATACATTTTATGATTGGTATCATAATGGCGTTTTATGTTATACTCCTTGAGCATTGCATTCACCTGCTTGCAGATGAGGCATATCACTTTATCCGACCCCTGAGGTAAAACGAAGTAAGCGTTGCTCCATTTCTCCTGGAACTTCCTTTTCTCCTCACTGACAAAACGTTTTTTACGCGACGGCCCTGGCTCCTCCATCTCGCTTACACAACGAAAACTTCCAACAAATTTTGTTTCCGCTGTTCACGTGAACACTTTGCCGCCTTTGGGACGTGCATCCAATCAGGGAGTGAGTTTGGGGATGCTCGCGCTGGGGGTATTCAGTGGAAATAACAGTGTGCCTGAGTGTGGACGTTGGGAGAGACAGCTTGTTGTTTTATTATTGTATAACCGGACTTTTGTGTGCGTTCATATACTTAACCACACACGCAAACACACACACTCTTTCTCTGCCGTTACATAGCAGACACTACTTTATCTGTCAAGTTGTCTCCGATGCCACCACAACTTCCTGTCAAACACGTTATCTCGCCTTCAAAATAAAAGCATGCAAACGGAACTGGAAGTTAACCTAAATTAAATCCAAAATACACATAAAACTACAACGAAGTCAACAAAAACAATGCAACATCTCCTTCAGTCTCAGAGGACACAAAGTTGGGTTATCTACAGACAGTGACTCGCTAAAATCGCTAGCTAACTTTCTGATAACTTACAACAGATTTTCCGCTTAACTGCAACTCGCGAGATTTGCGAGATTTGCGAGATTCAGGTTACCAAATAAGGAGTGAGAGTGACGCGTAGAGGAACCGGAAGCTGCGCTAGCCTCCGGTGGCTACCATAATGCTATCATTTAGTTTCTCCGATTTTTGCACAAAAATGGATTGATGGACCATCAATAATTTTACTGTACTTGGGGTTTAACAGGTTAACTATCGCGGGCCGCCAGAAACATTTCCGAGGGCCGCCATTGGCCCGCGGGCCGCACTTTGAGAACCCCTGGTTTAGACCCTACTGCCCTATGCTTTCAATAGGGAAGTCACACTTTGGGAAGAGGTGTTTCATTTCACAGAACCACCTTGGTTGTTGTTGTGCTGGCTGAAGGAAGAGGGACGGGGGAGGAAAATTCTGAGGATGAAGAAGCAGAAAAATAACTTGTTTGTAAAACGGACAGCACGTCAGTTTCAAGAAAAGATGACACCGTGTTTATGCATGACATGCAAAATATCTTGAAGCCCCACAACCACAAAAAAAAAAAGGGACAAGTATATTGTGTTGAAAAATATCGCAAAAAGTCGTAATATTGTATAATGTATTAGTTACATGTTGTATTTTTGCTAAAAATCACTATGTAGTTTTTCAAAAATATAATGGAAAAAGGAGAGAAAGACAAAAACAAAAATATCACAGTATGTTGAAAAATATGAAAAAAGTAATGTTGTGTTAAAATAACATGAAAGAAAGAAATCAATCAATCAATGTTTATTTATATAGCCCAATATCACAAATGTTACATTTGTCTCAGTGGACTTCAAAGTAAAGCATCTAAAAAATATATATTTAGAAAAGTAATGTTGGTCAATTCAAGTTATCAAGACTGCATTGTTTCATCGAAACAGTGTTAAAATCACAAACTTGCCTTTTAGAGTCACAGTCTTTTAAGAAAATAAAAGTTTTACACAGTGACTGACATTCTGTATGGGGCTTTCACACCTGAGCTGCTACAGGGGGGCGTTGAAAAGGGGATGAGTATGTCTGGCTCTCTGGGGGGATGGTGTGTTAAGAGTCACAGTCTTAAAGAAAATCTGTTCAGAAAATAGTACTTAACTTTCTACCCGTTGTAAAGTTGTCATACACAAAATTCTGTTTTGTTAAGAGCTACCAAAACATAGTAAACATCGCAATTATTCCCAAAACAAAGAGCTACCAAAACATCGCAATTATTCCCAAAACAAACTGGGAATGGGGACATCGATAACATATTTTAATGTTTAATTTTCTTCAGGGCCAACGTAGTGCACATTGATGAACACTTTAAAACAAAAATAATGCTTACAAGTGTAAATGAGCCGGATTTTAGCTTTGAGCTAATTTCCATCTGTAGTCCCGTCACATACAGCATATAAGAACATGACATTTATATATACAGCAAAAATAAATACATGATATGCAGAAAGAGCATGAGCAGCATACAAGCATTTACCACATGGCAGTACAATGTAGCAGCTATGATATATAAAGTGCAAGATAAGATAAAAGCGCTACATAAAAGTGCAAGAGGACATACCCCTGTGTTAAAGTGCATTTATTTAGCTGTGATTACACGTCTGTTTGTTGCTCAATCATTCTTTAAGTTGACCTTTAAAACTATTGAGAAAAAAAGGTTGATGATATTCGCTCTTCTTTTTCTGACTCACCTTTACTCACCGCTGGGTCACCAGACCCACCTTTCACCCACACACGGACCTCCTTCTCCCCTCTCTCTCCAATTGAGGTTCTTACCCTCATTACCTCTGCCCGTCCTACCACCTGTCCTCTGGACCCTATCCCCTCAAACCTCCTTCAGACTATCGCTCCTGATATTCTACCGTTTCTCACCCATTTCATCAACACTTCTCTAACTTCTGGTCACTTTCCAAACAGTCTCAAGGAGGCAAGAATAAACCCTCTCCTAAAGAAACCCACTCTCAACCCGTCTGATGTTATAAACTACAGGCCTGTCTCTCTCCTCCCGTTCCTGTCAAAAACACTTGAACGCGCTGTCTTTAAACAACTCTCCTGTTATCTCCATCAGAACAACCTTCTGGATCCGCACCAGTCTGGTTTCAAGGCAGGTCACTCAACAGAAACTGCTCTCCTTGCTGTCTCTGACAAACTGCACACTGCTAAAGCAGCCTCCCTCTCCTCTGTCATCATCCTTCTGGACCTGTCTGCTGCATTCGACACGGTGAACCATCAGATCCTCCTTCACACTCTCCAAGAACTTGGAGTTTCAGGCTCTGCACTTTCCCTCCTCACCTCATACCTCAAAGACCGCACCTACAGGGTTACTTGGAGAGGGTCCGAGTCCGACCCTTGTCAATTAACTACAGGGGTCCCTCAGGGCTCTGTTCTTGGTCCCCTCCTCTTCTCCTTGTACACAAACTCGCTCGGGTCTGTCATTAGCCCGCATGGTTTTTCATACCACTGCTATGCTGACGACACCCAACTAATTCTGTCCTTTCCCCGCTGAGAGACCCAGGTCGTCGCACGCATCTCTGCTTGCCTAGCAGACATCTCTCGGTGGATGTCTGCTAATCACCTCAAGCTCAACCTTGACAAGACTGAACTGCTTTTCCTTCCGGGAAAAGATTGTCCCACTCTTGACCTAACAATCAACATCGGCACCTCTGTTGTTTCCCTGAATCAGACTGCAAGGAATCTGGGTGTGGTCCTAGATAACAAACTGTCCTTCACTGCAAACATTGCTGCAACAACCCGCTGCTGCAGATACACGCTTTACAACATCAGGAGGATACGTCCCCAGCTGACCCAGACATCAGCGCAGGTTCTGGTCCAGGCCCTCGTCATCTCACGCCTAGACTACTGCAACTCCCTCCTGGCTAGTCTACCTGCATGTGCCATCCGACCTCTGCAGCTCATCCAGAATGCAGCGGCTCGTCTGGTCTTCAACCTTCCTAAATTCTCCCACACCACACCACTCCTCCGCTCCCTTCACTGGCTTCCAGTAACTGCTAGAATCCACTTCAAGACACTGGTACTTGCGTACCATGCTGCGAATGGATCTGGCCCGTCCTACATCCAGGACATGGTTAAACCGTACACCCCAGCACGTGCATCAGCCAAACAGCTCGCTGCACCTGCACTGCGAGGGGGACCCAAGTTCCCGTCAGCAAAAACACGTGGGTTTGCTATCCTGGCTCCAAAATGGTGGAATGAGCTCTCCATTGAAATCAGGACAGCAGAAAGCTTACACATCTTCCGGCGCAAACTGAAAACTCAACTCTTTAGACTCCACTTCGAGCGATTGAATTACTAACAAAGCACTTATATACTAATAAAGGGCTGGCTTTCTAAAGCCAGTTGAGTAGCACTTGAAATGTTTGGCTCTATGAAACCTGATGTACTTATATGATTCTGTTTTCTTCAAGGTTGTATCTTCCTGGTCGAATGCACTTATTGTAAGTCGCTTTGGATAAAAGCGTTAGCTAAATGCAATGCAATGTAATGTAATGTAATGGGACAATCCCGTATCTCAGTTGGGGGGCTATTCCACAATGAGCTGCCTTTATTGGAGAGGACATTTTGTCCAAAGGTGGTCCGTCTGTGGTGGACTTCACAGTCTCCTCTGGTTTCTGACCTAGTGCTGCGTCAAGTATGATTTCTGTGGATGAATTCCCCTAAGGGGAGGGGGTCCAGCCCATGTAAATATTATTTAAAAAAAAACACATACTTTTAAAAGACTTAAAATTGTCAAAACTCAAGAAATTGTGATTTTGAAGGATGGTACAGTGTTGGTATGACTGTGGCTTTCACCTGGATAGCTCTCTTGAACAGCTGTTCTATGGGTTTCAGATGTGTGGCACAAGCAAACGACCAGTTTGTAAAACAGTATTCAATGTGGGATAGAATCATACAGTGGAGGTATGACTTTGCAGCATTGACAGTTAAGAAAAGGTCTAATTTGTTTAAAATGTTGCAAGTTGAATTGAATGGTATTGGATACTTTCTTGATATGTTTCTTAAAAGTCAAGTTCGAGTCCAATATGACACTCCCTGTTCAAGATACTTGAACTGGGAGACTAGTTCTATTTCTGCTCCATTTAAAAATACATTGGATCCTTCGATTTTGATTGATCGTTTACTGAACATCGTCGTTTGCATCAACATGCAGACTGTTTTTGTTGTACTCATACTGTCAATACGTAGATTGTGTTATCTAGCTTTAGATAGAATGTTTTTTCTTCCTCTTTGCATAATTTGCATCCGCAATCCTTTGCCAGTAGGTGTTTCCACAGTCCTTGCGGTTTTCCAATTGTTCAAGTACTTGGGAGCTACTGTAAGCTATTTGTATTTGTATTTTAGCACAATACTTCCTGCAGTGATTCAGAAAGTATTGTGTTTGGGCTTTTATTGTGAAAGGGAGAACACTACTCATAGCCAGACATAATTAAATAGAGAAAGCGAGTCTTATAGGGAGCCAATTTAAATGCTAATGTCGTCTTTATTCTACATCCATTACAAATTTGTGCAATCAACTACTTCATTATGATAAGTCGTCTACAGCCACTTTAAATGCAATCAAATGTATATTTCTAAGTGCTTACAACTTAAAAAATCTTTACGTACAAATGACTGTATATTGAATATATTTCTGTACCCAGTGTTGAACAGGACCCAAACCTTTTGAGAGATGAAAAAGGACAAATCTGCTTTAATCAACTGCCAAGTAGTCAAGTCTGCATTTGTGTCTGTTCATTTGTAAAACTTGGACAGTTTTTTGGCTGCTCTGACTGCACTTTTTCAAAGCTGTGATTTGAGTCTGGAGATAGACGTGGGGGCGATGTTGAAAAAATTATGAAAAAAGTAACGTTGTGTTAAAATAACATGAAAGAAATCAAAGTAAAGAATCTAAAAGGTCAAGTTATTAAGACTGCATTGTTTCATCGAAACAGTGTTATATGAAGTACTTTGTAAGGAATTCGGTTTCTTTTTAATGGCCTAGGCGGATTTTGGCTTTTTTCTCTTGCCAAGATACTTTTAGACACACTTTGAGGTATGCAAAACCTTAAAACTAGAACACTGATGGCTGGCTTATGCTGCAAACTTCATCACCTTTTAACAACAAGTATATAAAACGTTATCTTGTATATTTGACACATCAGCAGAAACAGAGAGATGGCAGGAAGGGGGGAGACGGTCTCCTCCACAAGGGTAAGGTAACTGTTTTTAAATTCCATCCCCCCTCTGTCTAGTGATAAGATGGAAGGAAGGGGGGAGGAGGGGGCAGGGCCAGGCTCACACAATCACCCCCCCCCCACACACACACACACACACACACACACACACACACACACACACACACACACACACACACACACACACACACACACACACACACACACACACACACACACACACACACCTTCACAGACACTGTGTGAGACTCCATCCCATCCACTAAAGTACTTCAACATTAGTTAACAGTCTCCCCAAAACTTAAAAACCCTTATGAATCATAGTGCTAATACACAATAAATACAATATATACATAGAGGTTGTTTAACACACAACATACAACATTTAATAATTATATGAAGTACTTACCAGAGTTTTTCAGGATCAGATCCAGGTCAGGAAAACGCAGAGAAGAAATGCCAGGGTGGTTCATCATCACCTTTCTCTTGCTGTAGAAACTAGATATCCTTATAAAGCCTTAGCCAGGTCAATGGCTCAAAAAAAATTACAACCATCAGTCTAATCCTTGCAATGTAGACAGAGACTTCCTCATAGCTAGTGAACTAATTAACACAAATCATATTAAAACCTTAATCTAATTTAGATAGGACAATAACGTTTGTATGGTGACTTTAGTATAGTAGAGAGGGGCAGCATTTGCCTGCATCACCGCAGAAGGAAGGAGGCTTTGAGACGAGAGTAGATGTTAGCTTAGTTTCCCGTTAGAAAGGGGCTGTCTGATGAAGAAGGAAAGTTGTAACATACATCAATACTATTTTTAATTATTATGTTTATGGTGGGCTTTTCTTTAGGGGCTAAAATAAGATTTGATGTAGCCCCGGTCCACAGCAGGGGTTAGGGGAGAGCGTCACAGACAAACACACACACACACACACACACACACACACACACACACACACACACACACACACACACACACAACCCACACAAACACACACACACACACACACATACACACACACACACACACACGCACACACACGCACACACACACACACGCACACACACACTTGATTGAAACAGCATTTTCTTAATTTTGTTTTATTATACACTATAAGGCGCAACAGTGGGGGCTTTTCACACCTGTGAATACACATAACCCCCTCCTATCGACGGATCTCACACCTACTTTGGATATCACACCTACTTGGGATCTCACACCTCAAACAAAGGGAGGCGGGACTTAGCTCATTTGCATAATTGGGGGAGGTGTGACCTGTCACTTTTGTATGCATGCTAATGAGATTGATGCGGCATGAATATAACTACTCACACACCCTCCCGGTCCTCCCAGAGGCCAGTCCAGGCCTGCCGGTGATCGTGGAAGTGTGGTCTGCCGTAAGCGGGCGGCAGGAGCGGGGCTGTCAGCATCAGCTTGTAGATGGTATTTTAAACTTGATGCACTCTGAAACTACGGGGCGGCCGAGGACAAAAAATAATCGCATCCAAATAATTAGTGGCGTTAATCTTTTTTTGCGTTAACGCGTTATAAAAAACATGTCTATGAAGTGTATTGCTCAAAAATGCCCAACAGATCACCCATTCTAGCCATGGCTCATATCCCTCTATTTCACTTCCTGTTTCAAAAGTGCTGATTTTGGGTATAAAGCTTTTACCCGGGACCCGGCAACTACTGTCTAAACTAAATACTGCCGTGATGAAACGCCATATCATGGATTATCAAGGATTATTTCTGAAACAGTATGGAGCTCAAATGCTTTCTCTCTACCCAGTTATACCACAAGGTGAGTTCCTTTTTATATCCGGCTTCTTCACACACATGCTCTCCAGTACAGGTTAGCTCTGAGTGTTAGCGATGCTAATGTAAACACCGACCATATTGCGTCCCTAACAGTCGGGCATTGTTTCTGATAGCAACTTTTTGATAGTGCCGTGGGTCCGCATTTCCGATATGTGACCTGCTCTATCATTTTCAGTCACATTGACCCTGAAACACATTTTGAGTTTGATACACTGTTGGAAAGATGAGATTCTTAGCTTTCTAATGATATCAATATTGTTTTTGTCCTCCAAATATTAAGCAAAATACGTCACTTTACATAATGAATGTCATCGAACCATGATTTTGAGAAAAAGGCCTTCAAAGTTTGCAGTACTTTCTTAGGTATTTATTCAAATGAACCATACCATAAAACGAATTCATCTAGAGCTGTTTGCACAAAAACACACACACACACACACACACACACACACACACACACACACACACACACACACACACACACACACACACACACACACACACACACAATATACTGTTCTCTTGTTGTCACTTTCATACATCAATACATGGAACAAAGGCACTCACATACACATGCACGCCGTACCAACGTGCACTCCCGTACACTCCCGAACTCACGTGCACGTTCATCAATTTATGTATGTATTTTGGTCATGTTTGAGCACATGCTTATGCGCACACATCTATTCCCATGTACATGGCCATGTGCACACCCAGACCACATGCACACCCGTACTCACGTGCACGCCCGTACTCACGTGCACACCCACACCCACGTGCAGAATCATCAATATACAATTTTTATGAAAAACACTATGAATAAATACTTAAATGAACTGATTGCATGTTAACCTCTAACAACATTAGAATAATTTGGCACAAAAGCTAATTTAGAGAAAGAAGCAAGCAACAGAACAGATAAATATACTACACAATATAAAAATAGCAAACAATCAACAGAGTAGCTAACAGTACTTAAAACCAATTTGAAATATATATTTACAGCATTTATAGAAGAATGACATAGTGTTGATGTATTATGCACTCTCACTCATTAAGGATGAGGTGTTAAGGGTTTGGGGCAGGTGATGTCTTTGGTTTCCTCAGTGCAGAACTCTCTGATCTTCTCAAAAAGATACCACTGCCGTTTTTCATCAAGCCCAGGGGGAGTCAGTTCAGTGGGACGTGCCTCCTGGTCAGTAAAGCACCCTGTGCGTAGCAGCTTGAAGGATTCTTCTTCTTTACGTTCAAACTCCTTGGCGTAGACCACTCCAGGCTCGGCACTGGTGAAGCGTAGGTGATGGTACCTCTTGATACCTGGAAGCGGTCTGAAGCTGGGGGCAAGGAAGTTGTGCCAGTCGTCTGTTTTGACGAAGGTCTCCCCTGACTCATTGCCAACCAGCTGGGGGATGTTGACTCCAGTGACGGTACTGGACCTGACAGCCTGGCTGATGTCCTTCAGGCAGGACACTGGTGTGCGGCGGAACTGCTGCTTAAACAGGCCAAAGCACCAGTCAGGTGCAAATTTGGTGTGGCCAGCAATAAGAAAGTTGAGGGAGATATCTTCATGGAGTCCCACCATGCACCGCCAAGCAAGGTACCAGAGGAGGTATCTGTTTTTGTTCTGACCAGAGCAGTTGTCACAGTGCAGGTGAACATGTTTCTCCCCAAGCCCATACTGAGAGAAGAAGTGGTGGAGGTAGGCAATGACAGCATTGGAACCCTTGCTGCTGCAATGAGCCTCATCTATGAGGTAGTTTACCTGCTGAGGAACACCTTCACAGCAGACACCAAACAGTCCACACTTCCTGGGAACCATAAAGTAAATGGGCCCGGGCTGGAGAGGGTCACTGGGGTAGTGAACCTGTAACACCAGACCAACAGATGAATTAACTAATGAGTGATCTATACTCTAATTCTAAAAATGTGTGAATATTCATATTGTTACATTCCAAACATTCTGGATTATCACAGCATTCATCACATTCACACACCTCACCTGCTGTGCATAGTCAAAGCTGTAGTGGATGGTGATGTCTCTGCTACAGGGTTGGTTGGGTCCTAATTTGACACCCAGCTCTCTAGCTGTTTCTTTACAGCTGGCGACCATCTCCTGGTAAGCCTGACGCTCCACCCCCACGGTGCGGAGGTGTTCTTCCTGCTTCC
The DNA here is from genome assembly GCF_949606895.1 of Notothenia rossii. Taxonomy (NCBI): domain Eukaryota; kingdom Metazoa; phylum Chordata; class Actinopteri; order Perciformes; family Nototheniidae; genus Notothenia; species Notothenia rossii. Next base: position 48,666,162 of record NC_136905.1, on the reverse strand, counting down.
TGAGCTTCGCTGACTTGACACAGTCGGGAAAGTTGGAGCTGCGGTAGATGGCAATGTTGTTTTTCTGACAGAACCAACATAGGTCTGTCATCGGCCTCCCAATAATGACACTGGGAGTCAGCTCCTTCCACAGCTTCCTAAATGTGCTGTTGCCAGCAGCACGGTGACCTGGAAAGGTGATTAAAGACAAAGATAGCATTGTTAGATTACTCATCATTAGTTTTCCATTGAGGTTTCCTCGTGTAAAAAACCCCCAAAAAAACAAGATTAAAATATAAGAAAATACCCACCCTTCTCCTGCATCTGAACCTTGTATTTCCGCCACACAGAGGACTTGGTCTCAGTTGTTGGTAGAACACTGATGTCCGTCCTCTTAAACCCTGGAATCCGTCCAGGAAGTGGCATGGCAAAGACATCTGCAAAGTTGGTAATGAACCGTACAATTCGCTGGATGTCTTCAAAGGACAACACCCTTTTGGTCACCACACGACCACCACGTCTTATCCTTGAGGCCAAGCCATGTTCCTTGAAGAACTTGATGATACCTGTCAGCTTGTCTTGAGAAATTCTGGAATGGTTTAAAACATCAGTCTTTGATTGTTTTTTATGGCTTTCTTTAATGTATGCATTGTAGTATATACATTGTCGTTGTATTTTTTCATTATGTAAAAGCATGTATATATATATATATATTTATTTATTTATGTATTACTATTGCTGTAAATTCTGCTTCTATTCAGTTATTGTCAAACTCAGTTCAACTCATGCATGGCTTATTACCACTTCATTTGAAAATAGTAACACTACCAAAAGTGAAGTAGCCTTTTCAAAATCAAACTCACCCATGTAGAAACTTGAAAGTCTCCCGGCAGATTTTGTGCCCATCTAAGAAATAGGACGTTCTCTGCTGTTTCCGCTCCTTTTGGTGTCCTCTCTTTGCACAAGCGGTCTCTTTGGAGAGGTTTATGTTGGAGATTATCTTTCCAAGTAGCACCAAATGCTTTTCACCTGGAAAATCATATAACATTGCATAATGTGTTGTGTCAATCACTCATCACACACAACTTAAATCTTTAACGTGTAACAGAACACACAGGCCCACCCCCCACACATTGCCTATAGTATTATGTTAAACACACTCCCATACACACATATTCTATCTATTATAAAGGGTAATAATAAGTACAGGCTAGTCTGGCAGTGACTCCAGAGTAAACTGCTCTCACATGAGATAATACATTTGTAGCTGCCTATCTCTGCAAATCTTTAGATAATTAGGCTGGGGCCACATGTGATTTAAGGGGTAGCCAAAAAAATATGTCTCCCCATGTGGATAAAATGTAGGGTTGAAACATTTATGAAAATGTTCACCACAATAATTTTTCAATGAGTATTAGCCAACTTTAAGTTGTAGGTGGTTATGTGAGCATTATTTTAATTGTTGTTATGTTTTTAACACTAACCCATACTCACACACACATCGTTACCACAGTCAAAGGTATTTAAATAATATAACGTTATAACGTTACTTACCATTAGTCATTTCATTCATTTGGTCTCATCTCTTGACCATCTCCTCAGGGGTGTAACGGGTGTAACAGGGAACTCCATCATTAAATGTACAGCTACACCTGTAGTCACGGGCCCTCTCAATCTCTTGAGCGCTGTCCTCTCTCACATAATGCCGTACGGACTGAAGTGTCTCAGCCACCGGGTCGTTCAGCAGTGGTTGTTCCTCTGTGGTGTCCTCATCCTCTTCAGCATCCGTGGTCTGAGGGCTGCTGTCAGTGTCAGGGCTGTCTGACTCTAAATCGGAGCCGGATAACGGGGAAACTTCAACCGGTGCCGTCAAAAAGTAATCAGTGATCAGCTGAACCCATTGCTCATCAGAGGCTGTCCCTCTCACAATGTTGGAGTTCAACAGTCTTGCGATTTGATCTTCTCTGGAATCCATCGATCTGATTAGCGGCTAATAAATTGTCAAAGTACGGAGGAAAAATATTTTCGTTTTACTGGGTGAAGGTCGCGAGGAATAATGTTGGTTTATATAGTGTGTGTGTGTGTGTGTTTGTGTATTTTGCGTTTGTGTGTATTGTGTTGGTTTCCCGGGGAAAACCCTCACAAGAAACACCGGCTGTTGTTATGCCAGCTGTGACGTTACGTTACTCCGTTCTCCGCTCGTAATGATGCCTTTACAAGCTTCAAAGTTGTATTTATCATCTGAATTTGGCAAAACAAGTTTAATATTCTGAAAGCCAAGACTTTGTTTATTTGAAATCAGATGAAAATAAACTATCACGGACTCTGCCGTGTTATTTATGATTACTATACGCTTTTCATTCATAATGTCAGCCGGAGGGAGGGGGGGCAGCGCTGCGGAAGAGCAGCGTGAGAGCTGTCATCTTCCCATTACAAGCTTCAAACATGTATTTATCGTTTGATTTTGGAAATAAAAGTTTCAGATTCTGAAAGCCAAGACGTTGTTTATTTGAAATCAAACAAAACACCAAAACCCCGAAAAACTAGTTTTTTACTCAAATCCACGTTTATTTTGAAATGAGCCGTTGCGACTTCCGACTGATTTCGATAGAGCGGGTCACATATTAGGTCATATCGGACGCAAATCTGGATCAGCTCCGTTGTACCCCCGTTTTTAGAGATGTGGGTTAGGGAGGAAAAGAGAGGGTTTTATTTTTCTGACGCTGCGTGAGTTCCCTGACTCCCTGGGACACATATTTATGTATTAAAGACATCAAAAAGTGCATTTTGCATGATAGGTCCCCTTTAAGTTCAAAGAATCACAAACCTGCTTAAACTGTGAAGATGTATCACTCAACCAGTCCCAATTTAAATCACCCAATAATATGATTTCAGGAGAAAACGTAGACAACAATTCAGTAAGGCGAGTAGTTGCATCAATGATGGCCGATGGAGGCCTATAACAGACAATAACAGTGAGAGGAGCATTTGCTATAGTTATTTGGACTGCTAGCAACTCAAATTGCCTTGGAATTGAAATTGAATGAAGGACAAAGCACTGTAGTTTCTCAGCAGTGTATATTGCAACGCCACCATCCGCTCTGAATACATTATATCCATCAATGTGAATAACAGTGTCAGTGACAGACGGTTTTAACCAGGTTTCAGAAACTACAACAATGACAGGCTTAGCATCTAAAAACCAGGTCTTGAAAACATCTCATTTGGGCACTAGGCTCCTGGCATTAACATGCAGAAAACCCAATCCTTGAGTTGGCAAATTATGTGAGGAAGCAGAGAAACACTCGAGACCAGGGTTAATGTTAACGTTACCAGAGAGTAAAAGCAGTAACAATATTAACAGCCTGGAAGATGAATTTTTCACATGGGCTCTGGACGCTTCACTCTTCAGAGGGGCGGGGCTGCTCCGATCCTTCGATATTAGCGAGTCCAGAGTCAAAAGGGCATACGGGAGAGCGCATTTCGTGCCATAAAACGTTTTGGTACTATCCGATGGAGTCAGCGCTCCAGAGGTTCCACCATCCGAATGTCCGAAGTGAACAGAGACATCGCTAGGAGGCAATCCGTCAGCTTTGCTGACATGCGGGCTGACAATTAATCCCAGAAAAAAGCGAACACGAGGTTAGTGTTGGGGCAGAACCTCTGCTCCGCGCCGTTCCAATATGAGTTTGTTTTAAAAGAAGGAAAAGTCAAAGCACCAGGATAAGGGTTAAACAATAATCTGTTGTAATGGTAAAATGTACAATACATCACCCAATCACCTAATCACGAAGTACTCTGCAACATCAGCTTCAAAATGCAGAATGCTCCGGGCCCAAGTTCTACCACCGCGTGAGACACGTCTCAGGAACGGCAAGTCAAAAACAAGAGCGCCGATCTTTAAAATGATCACAACATTTATACACAGGTGGGGAGGAGTTTTATCGCTTGCTCCTTCCTAGCTATTTGTTATTGGCGAGTTCACTTCTGAGCGAGCTAGCCAGTGAGTTGGCAGTGTTCCATTGGTCGGTTTCACTTCTGGGCGGGACCCCAGGCAGTGAGTCAGCAGTTTGTCGATTCCATCTGTTTCGCTCCTGTGTGTGTGTGTGTGTGTGTGTGTGTGTGTGTGTGTGTGTGTGTGTGTGTGTGTGTGTGTGTGTGTGTGTGTGTGTGTGTGTGTGTGTGTGTGTGTGTGTGTGTGTGTGTGTGTGTGTGTGTGTGTGTGTGTGTGTGGGTGTGGGTGTGGGTGTGTGTGTGTGTGTGTTTCTGTCCCTCTGCCCTCAGGCAGTCCCCAAATCAATGATTTGGAGTCATGACAGAGGACTCTTTGACAGGACACATACTCATTCCCCCTAAACATCTTCAACACACACACTTATCCTATCATGTATCTTATCACACAACAGTCACCTGTTTTTCTTTATGAAAGCCATATTTGTAAATATCCAAACGTCATCGTCCCATGACATCTTTAGGATTAGTTAACCAACACAAGTTTAATTGTTCCCATGCCCTAAGGTCTTCCCTGACCTTATTCTCACCTAAAAGTCAGCTATCTGGAATGAATACATTTAAAAATGAGAACAAAGGACTATGGTCTCGTTTAACTGTGTGACTCAATTCTCAAGGCCTGCAGGATGTGCATCATTAACTAACAAGAATGTAACTGCATTATATCTAAGGAAAATGTCTCTGGGAATTCCCCTGTAAATTGCAAGGACTATTGATAATTAACAGAGAGACCCCAGGGGCCTCTTCTTGGTATATGCTAGGCAGAAGTCACTCAATGCAGAAATCCCAAGTTTAACACACATTCTATATATCAGGTGACATTAAAATGAATATACCAGAAATACACAATATCAAACTTTCTGCCTCCCTCAGTAGCTATAGGCAACACACCTAATTCAGGATCAGCAGCTCAGATCGATCAGCCCCCGATAGCACGGCAGGACAGACAGCAATCCAGAGTCCGAAAGAATGACCAACACAGTCTCACTCCCTGATAGTCCAACAGCGACGCTTGGTCAGGGTCCTTTGGCGTGCAGTTGTGACGCACCGAGTCTCCTTCAGCTTCATAAACAAACGCAAAGAGCTTTCAACTGATTGCAATTTGTTCCCATCGGCGGCAGTATTTGACGCTCAGGGAAGCACCGCATCGGTCCATGTCGTCCATGTCACAGTTAAAGGCAATGTGAGCCCCCATTCCCATTGGATAACAGAGAATTTTACGTCCGGAAATAAGTATTCTCCTTACTGTCGATTTATGTTACAGTGATATCTGCACTACTCATCAACTCAAAAACACCAGATTATCCTTGTTAGTTACACAACATTGATTGGTTTAAATTGTGTGCAATGGTTGTGTTTTTTCCCTTCAATTTGAGAAGCAAATAGTTGTATCGGAGTTTAGGATGGCCGAAGACACTACACTACCCATAATCCTCAGCTGTTGTTTGAGACTACACCATGTGCTTTGCTCGACAAACGCCGTGATTAGTCCTCAAGCTTTGTGATTAGTTGACCTCCGATTGTATTCCATATGAAAAAAAAAAGATTCATAAAAGATAAAATCATACTTTATTCAGCTAGTGCTTGCTTTACTCTTTGAAAGTCATCACATGAATGCATTGTAAGAAATGGTTTGGCTGCATTAAATATTACACATCTGGCTTAGTTCTTTATTTATCTACAGAGATTGGGCCTCAGAATAGACCGGAAACTATTCTTTTACCGTTGTGTTTTAATTTCACATTAAAGTTAATAGTAATATTTAGTTTGATATTATTATTTTGTATTAACAAGACAGCTGGGTCATGTTAAGACCATATTTTCTGTGTTGCTGTGGGTTTTTCCCATCTCTTTTGTGTTACAAATATCAAAACAATATATGTGTGGTCATCTGTGGATAACAAAATATATCAGAGTAATTTCAATGCAGGTAGATTGTGTTGCTTTTTAATTACTGTTTTTAAATGCCTTTTTCTTAATGTCTTTCATTTTTGTAAAGCACTTTGAATTGCCTTGTGTTGAAAAGTGCTGTATAAATAAACTTGACTTGCCTTGCCTAAGGTAATAGAAAATAGAAAATATCAAGAAGATACTGTAAATGATCTCTACAATAAAACAATTTAGTGCCGGATGTACAAAGATATTAATAGTAGGTTGTGCAAAACAGACAAACTAATTAGGCTTTATTAAAACATTAAATAATACTTTAGGTTAAGGTCTTCTTTTAAATACATGTAAGCAAAAAGCTTTGGGGGTATCGACAGATAAATATTAAGCCTGACAAAGTAATTAAAGTCTAATATATTGCATGGTTTGTTTTGGGACTTGACAAATCAACTTTCCTGCAATGTTAACTATGTTGAAGCACTTATTTTAACCTATATTATACATATTTATTATACTCTTATAAGATGTATGTAGATAGAATAAGAAATGTGCAGAATACGACAGTTTAATGGTGGAGGTACACACATATTGATAGATGTCTTGTAATGCACTGTTGAGGAACCTGTGACCCAAGCTCGTCATCATTGCATAACTACACCGTAGTTGTGTATGATATGTCAATAAACCTTTGAAAATCTTGAAATCCTGAAAGGGATGTGCAAAATATGCTTTATAGGGATCTGCAGATACATTTGTTGTCCTTTCAAGCACCAACTATCAAATATCTTGCCTCGATTGTTTGCACTTGACAATCACCTTCACTGAATTTGACTCAGGTTTAACTGAAGTCTGATTTAAGGGTTGTTTATATTCCACATCATTAATCCAAGTCAGTAAAGTAACTAAAATAAATGTAGTGGAGTAAATATACCATGTTAACCTTAAAGAAAGCCCTCAGGTTTACAAATGACACGTTTGAGTCCAGTTTTGGATAGTGTGCCGTCGATGGGTTTCATTCCATTTCAAAGTGCTGTATGACGCTTGGCGTATCTTTGCACACTGCCACTCCAACATCCAACACAGAGCTTGAGGACTAATCACGGGGTTTGTCAAGCCAGTGGCGGAGCCAGGACATTTCCAGTGGGGTGGCCAGGATGGAACCAGTGATCATTTTGGGGTGGCATTGAAATCACTATTATATGAACATAAAAAAACATCTCACTAGAAAATAAGGGGTTATTTAAGGCACCTACAACACACCTCTACATTATTTGGGATTAAGTGGTGGAATAGATCAAATAATATTCAGTATATCTAACTATTTTTTTCGTATTCCCGCAGGCAAAGTATCAACAAAGCTTACATTATACAAATGTAATGCAATATGTAGACTGTTTAGCTTATGGTGATCAGCAGCCCTATGAGCTCATTCTCTCAGTGTATCATCAGGAATACAGAGACACACACACATCATTGAAATAAGAGTTTTTAAATTAAATGATAGGTTAAGAATAAACATCTTAAAATAAATAACAATAAACAATAGCCCTTAACCCTGTAAGGCCCCCGGTTGTAATTTTACAACATTACTTGAAGCTATCCTAAAAAAGTCAGTAAATGTTTTGTTTTTTTAAAAGACTACATTTACATAGCCTACGTAACCTCTATTTTATATACTGCTTGAATAAGTGCCTTGATATAATAAACATGTATAAGAAATCACTAGTAAAGCTGATTTCGGCCTGACATGTGTTAAGGGCCAATAGTCTGTACATCTGCAGCTTGTGAAACTAGAAAAAGGTGTTAGGTTCACTTTGAATATCCCTCATATCAGGACCGCACACCTGCTACAGACGCCTTATCAGTTACAAACCACAACTACCAACTGTGGGAAAGAACACTCTACTAGAAGGCACAGCAACAGATAACGCACTCTGACTCACTATCAAGGGCTCGCCCAGGAGTGAAACCGGCCAATGGAGAACTACCAACTCACTGTCTAGGGCCCGCCCAGAAGTGAAATCGCCAATAACAAATAGCTAGGGAGGAGCAACCGACACAACTCCCTCCCCACGTTTTCGTACAAAATGCTGTTGTATTCTTATACTCGGGGCTCCCTTCTGACTGACTGTCCTGATACGTATATCACACGGTAGTAAGAACTGAGCCCGGAGTACTCTGTATTTTGCACTGTTGCTTTTACCATTAAATCAGCTTACTTGCTATAACCTCCTTTGGGTGTTCGAGTCTCTCATCTGTTATCCTATAAAAGACTACTCATCAACGAACGGCGAGGAGCAGGGTTCAACCTTCGACCATCCGCCGGAGGGTGGCGCTCCAACAATAGTCAAAGGTCCTTTTGTTCAGCCTCACAATGCTATTGGGTAGTAAATGTGTTTATAGATCCTGCCCTCTTTTGGGCCCCATGGAAAAATATCACATTGGGCCCCACCACCAGGCCCAGGCCACGCCAACCAAGCAAAATTGCTGTAACCACACCTCCAGAACCCAACCGACTCATTTCCCTGTCTCAATCTAAAATTGAACTGTATGAAATAAAAAGGCACATTTGTCTTGTAGTAAATAAAAAGGGCGACCTGGATCCAATCCTGCAATTTCCCCACAGGTGAACGAGTTGACATGCTGAAAACCCAACACCTGCAGGGGGATCTGGGGGGATTCTCCCCCAGGAGATTTTTTTGAAATACTAACATAAAATACATATTCTGGTACACTCTTGAGAAGAAAAATAAATAAATCTATTACTACACGACATATGTTTTTCGTTACTTTGTTCTGAAAAACGAACCTGCTGCTCCTCACTGAAGAGGGAAGAGGCTGTATGATTTACTTTACATTGTGAATAAGGGTGGATAGCCCCCATTGCTCTGTGTGTCAAAATGAAAGACAGCCCACACACCTATCAATCATCAAACTGTGGGTTCTTATTCCATTACGTGTTGATTTCTATCAACATGTAATGTTGTATCCATGTAAATAGAGAACCGCAGTGACGCGTCGTGAAACCCGGAAGTAAACTTCTTCCGGATCCTTCATGAAAAACCAATGCAAATTCTCCATAGGATTTTGGAAAATAGCTCGAAATAAGGTCTGTGGTTGACACACATTTAAGAGAGGGATCACGTTTTGTTCAGCCGGATAATCTCCACATGTCAACCCTACTTTTATAATTTTTGAATCATAAATCTAGTCGTCAAAAGCGAAATGCTAACGTTATGCTATAAACTAACTAAAAGCCAGTACAGCAGCAGGATCGCACGACTTCAACGTCACGCCAACTTAAGATCGTTTCAACTGACTTGCACTGAAACTGCACTTTGAACACTTTAAATATATTAACTTTTTAAACTGTATACCCCGGTTATCTAGGCCCTTTTTGTTTTGTTTAATGTATACCACGTTTATCTAGGCCCTTTTTGTTTTGTTTTATGTATACATCTCACACTGTGGGAAACGATATTTCGATATTTCTGGATGTATAACACATGTAGAATTTTTGACAATAAAGCTGAATTTGACTTTCGCGTGCTTGCATATTTTAACAAAGCTTTTCATTTTAGCCACACTGAATTTAACTAGAAATCATGGCTGTGTCAATTACCAGTCTGATATCGTTTTACAAAGATGACAAGAAGAGTGTAGATAGAGGAGAGAACCACTACAAGTCAGGACACATAACAGTGCAGCCTAGATGAAGGTGTGCTTACCGGTGTTGTCAGGGCTAGCATGAGGGACAAGGTTTATAGTGTCGGTGAGTAGTGATAGCAAGAGTACCGTTAACCTAGAGTTAATTTATTCCCATTAATTCCCATCAACAAATCAATTGTATGTGTCACATGAAATCTTTATTAGGCAAGGCAAGGCAAGTTTATTTATATAGCACTTTTAAACACAAGGCAATTCAAAGTGCTTTACAAAAAATGAAAGACATTAAGAAAATGGCATTTAAAATCAGTCATTAAAAAGAAAAGCTAATAAAATAAACATTAAAAGAAAAAATATATGGATAAAAGTTACAGTGCGGTCTAAGATATGAATAGTTCAATTAAAAGCAGCGACAAAAAGAAAAGTCTTCAGCCTGGATTTAAAAGTAGTAAGAGTTGCAACGGACCTGCAGGTTTCTGGGAGTTTGTTCCAGATATTTGGAGCATAATAACTGAACGCTGCTTTACCATGTTTAGTTCTGACTCTGGGGACAGAAAGCTGACCAGTCCCTGAAGACCTGAGAGATCTGGATGGTTCATCATTTAGCAGGAGGTCAGAAATGCATGTTTGTCCTAAACCATTCAGTGCTTTATAAACAGCAGCAGTATTTTGAAATATATTCTTTGACACACAGGAAGCTAGTGTAAAGACTTCAGAACTGGAGCGATGTGATCCACTTTCTTAGTGTTAGTGAGGACTCGAGCAGCGGTGTTCTGAATCAGATGCAGCTTTCTAATAGATTTTTTAGTGAGACCTGTGAAGACACCATTGCAGTAGTCCAGTCTACTGAAGATAAAAGCATGGACATGTTTTTCTAAATCCTGCTGTGACATTAGTCTTTTAATCCTAGATATGTTCTTTAGGTATTAGTAAGCTGATTTAGTAACTGTTTTAATGTGATTGTTCAAACCAATAACTAATTTAACCCGCTGACAAGAGAGCCCACCTCCTAAGATCGTGACTGGCTGAGGGACAGACTCGGGGGCAGGTTTTCAGGAATTTCTTGGCTTCTCTCCCCCGAGCCAGAAGAGGAACACTACAGCTTGGAAACACTTACTGTTCCTGAAATGATCAAATATGTTGGGCATCAGGGACCTGAGGCAAATGTGGCAAGCATGGCATTGTCTGAAGAGCAACAGAGGGCAATTCAGGTGGCTACCACTGGTCAGCGAACCAACCCAAACTGGCATTTGTTCCGGAAAGGAAGGTTGACTGCCAGCAACTTTGGAGCTGTCCTGAGGTCAAAGCGTGTGACTGCTTCCTTTATTGCCAGGGTGCGAGGGCAACAACAGGCCCTTGTTGGTGTTTTGTCTGTACAGTGGGGGACTATGAATGAATGTGAGGGCGTCAGGGCATTCACCACTGCAACCCAGATGCAGGTCCATGAGTCAGATTTGTGGCTCTCCCTATCAGGATTGTTGGGGGCATCTCCGGATGGTCTGGTAGGGTCTTCCGCTGTGCTGGAGGTAAAGTGTCCCTACGGAGCCAGGGAAATGACAATTAGTGAAGCATTGCAAATCAAGTGCTTCTGTGTCAGCAAGGAAGGAGAAACATTCAGCCTGCGTGAGGAACATCCTTACTGGCACCAAGTGCAAGGTCAGCTTCACCTCACTGCAAGGAAGAAGAAATAAAAAAATTGTGAATTGTTTTTAATTTACTCGCCTTTGCAATGTTGTGGTTGTTAGAGTGTTAGGTTTCCTGTCAGCTCGTCTGTTGGGAAAATATAAAATATTAGTTTCATGGAAGTCACACCGTCACATAATGCTGTAAGAGCATTAAGACATACAGTACAGAGGCTAAAACCAAACATCTAAAGATATAAGCTTGCACTTTGATAAGTTTCGTGAACATTTTCACTATTTTCACATTTTTATAGATGAAAATTGAACTAAAGAAATAAATTGTAGATTAATCCATATTGAAAATAGGTGTCAGCTGCTACACTAATTATAATGGTTATATTTCTTAATTAATTAAGATAAGATATTACTGTATTGATCCCAATTTGGGAAATGTTTGTGTTGCAGCAGCATAACAAGAAAAACAAAATATAAGTTATTATATATACAAAAGTATATGAGGGATGGAATATTAAATTGAATATAAATGTACATGTGATTTTATGTCCAAGAGAAGCTATGGAGCCGAGAGTTCTCTGCCAGCCAGAGTTGATTTTTTATTAGTTCAATATGTCAAACTGATTTCCCTGACTACAATCTTTAGTTACATGGTGAAACGTTATGCTGCTTGTACTAATTAGACTTATCATATAAGCCACACAGGTTTTAATAGGATTTATTCATTATCTTTACTTATGTTGCGGTCTTTTCAGCAGCGCCATCTCTAAAACGGCGATACAGTCACTACCCATCATTTACATTTCACCGTGACATGGACAAAAATGTAACGTCAGCTTACCTCATGACACGAATCCAGACTCTCCTTTGGAAAACATTGGCCGGGAAACGATAGAACAAGCACGTTTCATGCGAAGACCTGTGGCTGCAACCCGGAGCAAAGCAACAAACCAATGCGTAGCTAACTAGTAGCGCTAGCTTTAGCTAACGTTAGCTAACGAAACAAACTGCCGAGTAAAATTGTAAAACACTGGTAATTAATTATTCTATAATTTGTAAAACTACGGTGTTAAAAACGACAATTTCAAAAATACAGATTCTAATGGTCAGATATAGATATACAGATACTAAAGATAGGCAGGTACTTGCTTTCAAGCAGAACGCAGGGGAAAACAAACTTAGCGGGAGTGTTTACGTGTTCGGCGTAATGACGTACAACGGCCTCGACAATTTCTGTAGTCCTATTCAGCCACTCTGTAACAACCATCGTTTTTCAGACACGTAAACTCTTCAAAAGTCCCCAGTGGGTTCACTGCTGATGTATTTAATGTCATAGAACAAAACCTGATTTATCTCTTAAATTTGTGTCAACCACAGACCTTATTTCGAGCTATTTTCCAAAACCCTATGGAAAAAATGCATTGCTTTTTGAGGAAGGAACCGGAAGTGCTAAAAATGCTAACTTACTTCCGGGTTTTTACGACGCGTCACTGCGGTTCTCTATAGAGATGTACTACAGCAAAAGTATTCTCCGTTTGGACATCCTACAACAACACCACGCTGTTATCGTGACTCTGATTGGCCAGAAGACATTATCAAAGATGTTCTATTGAGAAGACGATCACTACGTGACAAAAGTTTTCAAAACCGTTTCTAGTCTTCGGTATTTCCAGACAAGTGGCTACTGAAATCAATCTTACTAGCTGCTGTCTGTGCAATTTACTCCGTGTGAGTTGGCGGACTTTATTTAACTTACTTTAACATCATTTTTCATGGTGGGGCTAAGGTGGGGCTAAGCCATTTCTTGGTATGGCTGTAGCCTACCCCAGCCATACCCTGGCGCCGCCACTGATCTTGTAGTCCAATACTAACTGCACCATATTTACTGACACTGAGCTGTGAAAATATAACACTTATGGGGGGACAGGGCTGCTAAGTCTAGAGATGGATCTGTTGGTCCTGGCACCAGGGGGAGGGACAACTGATTTAGTATGAATAGCTGCTAACAATGTACCTGCATTTACTAAATGTCAGCTAAAAGAGGAGTGAAATGAAAAACCTGTATTGATATTAACAGTAGGCTACTTAATGTCAGCTTACTAAAAAAATAACTTAAAAATTATTATTTACAATGGACTTTGCATAGCTAACCGACAAATTTCCACTCATAGACCAGAGGTCAGAGGTTAAGCCATTTTAACAAGGTTGGAAAAACAAAAATGTTCCACCTAAGGAACATTGCCAGGATCAGACCATGTTTATCTTGCAATGCTGCGGAAATGGTTTTACATGCTTTTATTACGAGTCGCTTGGATTATTGCAATTCTCTGTTTACTGGCCTCCCTAAAAAAACAATAAAGAAATTGCAATTAAATCAGAATGCTGCAGCCAGGATTTTAACAAACACAAAACAAATGGATCACATTTCCCCTCTGCACTGGTTACCAGTGTCCTTCAGAATTTATTTTAGCGATATTTACATAACCTGGCTCCTACATACATCAGTGACTGCCTTTCATGGTATGAAAGATTCACTCAGATCCTCCAATGCCTTTGTTTACCGAAAGTTTTACACAAGGGGGGGGGCGGCTTTCTGTTTTTATGGCCCCAAACCCATTGGATCTTAGAACAAACTCTTAAAAGTAAAACAGTGGGTTTATGCCCAGGGTCTCACATACATGTGTGTGTGTATGTGTGTGTGTGTGTGTGTGTGTGTGTGTGTGTGTGTGTGTGTGTGTGTGTGTGTGTGTGTGTGTGTGTGTGTGTGTGTGTGTGTGTGTGTGTGTGTGTGTGTGTGTGTGTGTGTTTGTTTTTGTGTGAGAGTGTGTGTTCAGAGACTTGAAGCAGCTCTTAGCTCATTAATGTAAACACGCGTCTGAGCACAGGTTCTATGGAGCTGCACCACTGACTCCCACAATCCACTGGGACACAGACCAAGACATCCACCTTTTTCACAGCTCTTTATCCTCCACCCTCTCACAGGCTTTACCTCCTCCATTAGTACTTCTGTCCCTTCCCATTGTTCCTCTAAGTTTCCTGACCTCTTAGATATGCACACTTATATTACATTAAATGTATAAACTAAATAATATCTCAATGATTGGTGCAGTTTGCTTTTAAATGTAGATTAAGCACTTACAGAATTTAAAATTAAACCATTGTTCCGATCGATTTGCAAGTACAATTATGACTCACTTAATATTGTATATACAGTATTAAAAACACTAAAAAAAGAGTTTTTCCCCCAAAAATGTAAGTTTTTTATTGCATTTAAAAATTACAAGAATAAACGGTTTATTGAAATGTGTCATATTTTAACAAAAAAAATGTCGAAATGGAATACATTATTTATCTGTTTTTCGCAGTTTTTAAATGTGAATTTACAAAACTAACCGTAAAATTAAATGATTTTCTGTTGGCAAAATTAGCTTCATTTTCTGTAATTTAAAAAAAAAATACTTTTGTTATGGCTATATATCACTGTCAAATACATACATCATGTTAATACTCATTTAAAAAAATTATAATTGCTAGAAAATATATGAATAAAGAAAGAAATATTGTAACTACTTTACATTGATAAACTGAAAAAACAAATTTTAACACATTTTGACTTGTATTACTTTGAGGATTGAATTGTTAACATGTTGGGTGCAAATTCCTACCAGAGCACATTTCAGATATAAAATGATGCTATAACAGCCATAGACTGTGGGTTGTATAGGAGACATTTGTCTATGCCATGATACATCTATAAACTATAGCTCATAGCTGTCAGCATTCACTGCAGGCAAACCTAATGTGACCATTCACTTATGATTTCAAAGTAGAAGAAGAAGACTTTTTTTGCAAAAACATTTATTTACATGTGATCAATTATACATTCTTCAAATAAAGTGCTTCATTGTGCAATACAACAAATTACTCACTTAAAATAATACATTAAAACCTATGTCTTAAAAACTTGTGCAAATCTTCATTGATCAGAGAACACACAATATCATCATAGAACCAACGCTGTTTAAAAGAGTCTAGGTCCCCAATATGCCTATAAAAATGATGCTCCAGCCAGAGTCTGGCTCTGCAAGGCTTCCATGTCACGCAGGCCTACAGCTGGTCCAGAATACTGCTGCGCGCCTCCTTACAAGGACAGGCAGGCGTGAACATATTACGCCTGTACTCGCCTCGTTACATTGGCTACCAGTCAGTTTTAGAATACAATTTAAAATGTTACGCATACAAAGCCCTAAACGGTTTAGCCCCACCGTACCTGGCAGATCTTTTAAAACCATACACACCCACAGTCACTGAGGTCTGCTGACAGACTCCTTCTGGTCGTCCCTAAATCGAGGTTAGAGCAGCGAGGAGACAGAGCCTTTGCTGTTGCAGCTCCAAAGTTCTGGAATGAATTACCCCTCCAGGTTAGACTTGCTCCAACTCTGCCTGTTTTTAAATCTCGTTTAAAAAACCACTTATTTTCCCTGGCATTTACAGGCCAGGTATGACACTTGTGCTTTTACATTTGGGTTTTTATCTTACTAGTGTTTTGTATTGTTTTTATGTCATGTAGGAGAGTTTCTCAGTCTGTGGCTTCTGATCTGGTTTAATTGTCTCCTGTTTTACATTTGTTTCATGTCCTGTTTTTTCTACTGAAATAAATGGCAATTTTTGCTTCGCCAGAGAGAGGAGCTGCCACTTTTCTTTATTTGTCTTTTTGTATGGAGCTCCCATGATAAAAACACTCTCGGTAAAAACTATACTAAAAAGACTAAAAACCAATGTTAAAAGAGAGCAGAAACATGTGAGTCTCTTGCACTCTGTAAAAACATGGAAAACAGTCTCTCCAACCACAAAATGGACACTACGTTTTTCAGTGGGAGGTTTGTATAAAATTCTCCACTGTGGGCCTGTTCTGCTTCATGCACCCAGTCTGGTGCTCCACTGTCCCTGAATGTCACTGAAGTGTTTTCTTGTCAGCTTTGTGGATAGTACATTTTTATTGGTTTGTGACCTTGACCAGGGGGCCGGTCAGTTCTCTGAGTCCTGGGCTCAGGTAGATCTCTGGGAAGGGGTCTGCTGGGTCCGGCTTGGCTCTTCCCTGTCCGTAGCTCCTTAATAGTCTTTTTTCATCAGGGCAGAGGATCTGGCTCCAGAGTTGTAGGCCCCTGGCTGAAGGGCCAACAGGAGCGACTTTGTCTGCTCCATGACGGCAGCTGACCGACCCACCTTAGAGGACGGCCTATTTCTAGCCCTCTACCTGGGGGGTGAACCCATAGCCATCACTCCCCATCAAGTCGCTGGGAACGGCCAGACTGAGCTGGAGGAAGTTGGAACAAGGAGAGGTGCCACCTCTGCGACTCTAGCCACTCTGAGCGCCGAGGCATGAATCTACTGCTCATGCAGGCGCTTTGCGTGAGACCCTCCCTTAAATGCTCGAGGCCAAAGCAGAGGGGGGTAGCGGTCATGGCCGTCCTCGGGCTCAAGAGAAGCCATAGAGGCGCTACATGAATGAGCCAGTCTGTAGGTAGCCGGATGCAGCGTAGCCGAGAGCGGGTGCGAGAACACAGCCTTCCCCAGCTACCTGCTGAAAGGAAAGAGTAGAGCAATGCTCCTACTCGCCGAACACAAAGAGGGACGTAACTACACCCACGTTACCGGCAGAGGGAGCGAGAGCACTGCCTTCACCTAGCTGGATTAAATAAAGAAGTTTAACAGGACAGCTTAGCCAGGCGGCTGCTGCTAAGAATCAAGCAACACGTCTACCAGGAGTGGGGGCGAGAACACTGCCTTCACTGGTTGAGTTCATAACGAATGCCAGGTGCAGCGTACCCGGGAGCAGGTGCGAGAACACAGCCTTGACCAGCTACCTGCTTAACAGAAAGAGTAGAGCAATGCTCCTACTCTCCGAACACAGAGAGGGATGTAACCAGGGTAGGACTTTCACGGCGGCCATGACGGCCATGGCTGTCATTGCCCCTCGGTTTGGCCGTGAAGCCCCGAAAATAATTGTACGTCCTACGGCCACCATGACCTGTGTGCCCCTGATACTGTTAAAATCTCGAAGTTGCTTTAAAAGCGTCAGAACAGTGGTCTGGTCTCTGAGCCGTCTGTACCTGAACGCACCATTATTTCTTGTAGCTTGGATTGGTTGCGCGCACCTCACTTGATACGCGGCGTCACATCATTCAAATTATCAGACATTGCATTTGAAAACATGAGTGCAACTGAGAACAACAAAGAACAACCGACAACTAATATTCAGGTAAGCAAGCTAGAAACCTAATGTTACACTTGTCTGGTTCGTGCTTTAGTATTGCCTAAGCTAATTAGTTATCGCTAGCTAATTAGCCATCTGGCATTCTAACACTGACTGCAGTCTCGCCTTTTCAGAACAATGCCGCGACTCAAGAGGTTGCAGCAACTGAATAAACAACGTTTAAGAGATTAGGCAGCAACGTGTATGCGACTGGATGACTTCGTCAAACTGTGAGTTTTTATAGTTGCATTTCCATGGTTCAACTACGGTTAGCTTAGCCAAATTCCCTCTCAGAGTGGGATTGAGTGAGTGTGTTAGAGAGAGAGAGTTGTATATTAGGTTGTACTGACACGTATTTCTATAATTTTTTAATGAGTGAGGCTAAGCTAAATAAAAGAAACACATGTATGTTTGTATATGACTTAATGGTTTGCAGTAAGGCCAGTCAGGCTCAAGGACTAAGACAACAGGGGAGAGAAGGAGAGGAACGGAGAGACATACAGGGAAAAAGTCAACAAGAGCCACAGGGAGAGACACAACGAGAGGCACAGTTGGAAAGTGTAGAGAGAGAACAAGAAGCACAGGGAGAGAGACAACAAGAGGTACAGTTGGAAACTATGAAGACACAACAAGCAAACAGCACAAGGAGAAGCACAGACAGGAAACCAGGCAGGACAACTGAAAACCAGGAGTGCAACAGCCCATACTGTGGACTCCTGGGGATATGACTGGCTCTGCTATTGCTATGAAAAAGAAAGCGGTGTCGTTACCAAAATCTGGTGTAGCATATGTAGGGACTACTACAAAAGGAGTCAGGGAAAGGGTCCTTTGCACACAAGTCAAGAAAAACTTTGCTGCAGTGAACCATATATTTCCAGGACTACAAATGTTAAAAAAGACACTGCCAATACACACAACAAATCCAAAACACATGCTACAGCATGTCAAGCTTTCACAGCCCCAACAGTTACCATGACTGAGAGTGAGACAGTGCAAAATCTACAAAAGCTACATGATAAGACCAAAGACAGGATGTGCAAGCTATTTGATATAACATATACTGTGGCTTACTGTGAGCAGCCGTTCAGCCTGTTTAAAACCTAGTGTCCATGGAAAGGAAGCATGGTGTGGAGCTGAGGGTGATGTATCATAACTCAAAAGCCTGTCGCATCTTCATTGCGGGGAACATGAGAGACCATCTTCATGCTTTGGTGAAATGTAAGCCATTCTACTGCTCATTGCTCTTTGATGGAAGCATGGACAAAAGCAAATCAGAGAAAGAGGTGGTCAGCATCAAGTTAATTGAAAATGGCACACCAAGAATCAGACTACTTGGGTAAGAAGTTAATTTGTATTCTTCACATTCATGTGATAATTTTGTTTTGGTATGTTTTTAATATCAATCAAAAAGGCTTTTATATTTCTGTAGTCAACTCTCATTTCAGTTGAATACAATAAGAGCTGGCTGCCACTCAGCGTGAAACTATTTAAATCACTTTATGTAAATAAAATAATGTTTTTTTGGGTGTATTTTTTTGCTTTTGCTTTTCAGTTTTACAGAGCCAGAGTCCTGTGATGCTGCGGGAATACTGAAGGTCATTAGAGAAAGGTGTAAGGAGAACCATCTTAACCTCAGTAACTGCTTGACTGCAACAGCAGCTGACGGGGCTTCTGTCAATTTTGGGACAACAAACTATGTCCTTACTCGTCTCCAGCAGGAAACCGCTTCGTGGATGATCAAGGTGCACTGCGTCGCCCACAGGCTTGAGCTGTGTTCAAACCTGAACGCTGTAGGCTACAAGAATGTAGCCGCGGTACGGTAGCGAGAAGATGAAAAGGGAGCCGATCCGCTAATGACGCCGGCCTATGTAGCCGTCGTCACGTGGGTCACAGGTGACTTTGTTGTTTTTAAGTTACTCGAACTGCGCATGCGTGCGATGGACATATCCAGTGCTAAAGCACCGCTTCTGGCTGTCAGTAGGGACGAAATAGAACCGGAAGTGGTCACTGTTGACAACGGCAACGCCTTTCAATCCAGCTTTTCAAAGTAAACTTAACTGGACATTTTTCAGAATAAAACTGTTTTAAGCTTACTTAGCTAAATTACGTCATTCAATATTGATTTTAATTTCTTACACTTGTCACAGCATTAATTTAGGGTTTTTACTAACCGGTATGAGTATGTTGTTGCTTCGGCATTATTTTGAAAAGTGTATTACAATTAAATCACGGTAAAATATGTTAATTTTGTTGTAGTCTACCATAGTATTAACATGGAGATAAGCCCCGAATATTCGCATCACTCTAATCACTCGAGTTTCACCGCGGCTGTCAGCTGTCATTCAAACAGGATGCGCTGGAGAGGGGGTGAAAAAGCTTTTAAGATGTGTGCTTTCTGAATGGAGATCGGATCGATCAGGCTAAACTAACCTGTAGCTGCTCCGTCCAAACTCACAACAACGTCATACAGACAGAAATAAACCAGCGACTGTATTCCCCATGACACAGACAGTCTGTGTTTTGTACATGTTTAACTTTTGTCCAGTTTCTGAACAGATATGATGAGCTGTGAGCTCTGCGTGCTAACAGCTACAGATGTAGCGTTTCATTTCAGACGCCTACCTGTGCGGGTCCGTGATCTGCACGGGGTGGGCCCCTGCTGAAAAGGAAAACCCCCCCGCAGGACTTGATACGCCCCCTTGATAAATACATGTAATTTTAATGAAGCCAGCTGCAATGGATCATGGATCCACCAGGGGGAGTCGTGAAAAGCTGCCACACTGGAACTCATGTGAAATAAACAGCTGATATATCTACAGGTGTCTGATATAGCAGATATTTGTGAAGATCCATATGTCACGGATAGGATCATATTCTGTTCTAAATAAGAGACATGTAATCATTTACAAAACATCACAATGTTTTTATTTAACAAAATAATGTTGTTTTAATTCACGTAGGTGTAAGTACAAAACCATTGCTATGTTTTTTCATCAGGAAATGCATCCCGGCTCAAACAAACGATTTTCAATCATCATCCTCACGATCATTTAATGTATAATATGTTTGCGAATTGAAATGAATGCACTAATACATGTAGTTTAATCCACGTGAGTTTACAACAACAAAAATAATCGCTTTGTTTTTATATCAAGTCCGACCCGAGGAAAATGCAGCACGGCTCTCACTACCGATAATCCTAATCCCACGGGCAAACAATAATATGTACAGTGTTAATAGTTTACTGTATTATTAGTGTCTAATATTACTGCTATAACAATCACACATTGAGTTGTTAAAATCAGACCGTTTTTTTTTTTAAACAGTCTGAATGAAACGGCAGCTCTCAGGTGATCAGGTGTGTGTTTACCAGTGTTGGGACTAACGTGTGTTAGAAATTAAAATCAATGTTTTGATGGTATAATGTAGCTTAAACATACCGTCAGTTTAAACGCTCTTTTATACTGAAAAACCAGAAATTCTTGTGCACAAGCAGTTAAGCTTTTATTCTGAAAATCCTTCATCTACGGTTAGCATTTAGCATGTGGCTAATATACGATTTCCTAAAGAGGTGAATTGAGTAGCGAAATGACGTGGTGTGGTGAAAACCGAAACCTACTGATTTAACACTACAACTATAGATGTCGAGATACTACCATGCTGAATATTAAATGAAAGTACAGTTTATTTGAATACACTATTGTTTACAGACGAGAGTAGCATGTGACAACATCCGGAATGACCGGAAACGTAACCAGCCGTGAAGCATTTTCTGTATGTTTTAGAGTATTGATTACAGCATTTAGAATGTGTTACATGAAAAGTGATGAAAGAGAATATGAGGAGAAAAGGCGTGTTAAGCATATGTTAAAGGTGAAAAGTACCAATCCTCTGTTTAAATGCAACAACGGACATTAGAGGCGAGGTGAGCCGGCTGGCGGGGAGGAGCCAGCAGAGGATATATAACGGCACCGAACGGGGGATTCGTCCTTCTCTTCTTGCTCAGGAGAGCCAGATCACAGCTGTTTTCTGCCGGAACGATATTCTGTCTGTAACACTACCGCACCTTTTTTAATTAAAGTATCCCATTTGAATCTTTTCAGAGACTCCATTTAGTCTCATTGTAAAGCTTCTCTCCTGGACGCGAGAATAAAGAACATATTTAACAATTGGTGTCCCTGACGTGATCTCGAACCACCGGGAGAGCAGTTGCAGTTTTCAAAGGAGCTTGAACAATGCTGGCAGACATACACTCGGGCCCATACAGAAAGGTAAAGAAGTACCTGTTTATTCAAAATCTTCAATAGATTACATCGTGAACAATAGGAGTGTGTGTCTGTCTGGTAAGTTGGACTCCTCAGAAAGACTGCCTAAATTTAAGTTAAAACAAGCCTAAATTGATATCAATGGTATCCTACCACACATGGCATTGCTTTGTCACAGGCAGGGTGAGTTCAATTTATTTTGTTCTATTTAACCCTGCATGCTGCATGCTATTCGTTTGTCTGTTATAACATGTCGGCTAGAGGCCAATCACTTCTATAAGTGTCTTTTGTTGCGTTTTAAGTTAACGTGAATGGTTTTAGGCCATTAAGCAGTCGGGACTGCTTGAGGCAAAGACACAGCCAAAGTTTGAAGCTAAGGTTATTGGAGTGAGTGTTTTGTGTTAACAACAGTGTGAGGCTGTTTTAAAAAAGTCATTTTTCAAGGAAAAGGCCTGAGGAGTTTGAAGCTTTCAGTGGTTACTTTATTTCTGTTTTCAAAAAGACATTGCGTTGTGGATTACGGCAGGAAGTGCGACATTTGTGCGTTAGATAGACGATATTCTTCTGATTGTGTTTGGATAGCGTCCCATTTTGTCCCATAAATAGCGTGTTTAAACAGAAGAGATGACCATACTGGCTCTTAAAGTCAAAACATTTACGTACATGGGTAGAGGGCTATGACGTAAGGGTATAAGGCCCATTTATCATTGTAAACTAAATAGAAATGTTATTTTAAACTACAGTGATGTGTGTTGAATTTACTAGACAAAATATCACCCCACCATTATTTCAACTCCAGGTGTTTTCTCAAATCCCTTTGTTCTTCAGGTCAAAGGTTGGAAAACCAGTTGCCATCTTGTCTTGACCTCATGTTCACAGTGAACCACACGGCAGTCGCCATTTCATGAAATGCTAATTGAAGTACTCTGTTTGCTTTAACACACTGAGGCTAGGCATTCCATCTTCTAAAGAACATCATACTTCTTGTTAGAGTTAGAACTATTGGAAGTACTTCTGCTGGTAAATGTCTATTGGCGGTTTTGTGAATATTCTTGTTTGCAAATGTGTTTTGGTGGTTATGTGCTGTGTTTAACCATAGTGTAATGTTCTTCCTATTTTAAAGATATTTTCACAGGAAAATAAGTTTCACCTTGTTAAAAACAAGTCAGTTTTGCAACAGCCATTCCCTAGTGGATTAAGCTGGAAATTAAAATAGCGCACTCTGGTGGTAGTACAGAATTATTACACCAATAGAAGAAACACCATAACATTGTGAATTATAATTTTAAGTGTTATAAATAAACACATGCTTGATCGCCAAGATAGAATTGCAAGTGGTTTCTAATTATAAGAGAATAAACTTTACATAATACTTTTTCAAACACCAATGTATTGAAGCTAACACAAGTAGTGACATTAGCATAATTTCATACATTTCGGTATGCACTGTACACAGGAGATTTGGATTTGAACCATATTCATATTTCAAAGTCAAAACCATACACGGTACAACTTTATTTTAACATTTCATATTTTAATTTTGCATATTTTTTATATATTAATTAACTTTATTAATATTTTACCTAAAACTTAAAAAAAAAAAAAAATCTATAATAAAAAAAAAAAAAATCTATAAAACCTTGAGCAATTGAAAAAAAAAAAAAAAAAGATTTAAAGTTCGGACGAACAGCAACGAAGGTGCTAGTCAGAAGATTAGTGCTTCATCTTTGATAAGTTAATAAATAATTAGAGAACATGTCACCAAAACAAACTAAGTTGAGACTAGACGCAGGGCCAGGCTCAACAGCTGATATCAAGGGAAGGATACAAATCAGATCAGATGCTATAACAGTTCCAAATCTTAGACAAAAGACATGGAACCACATGGAGAAACTGTTGGAACAATGGCAAACGAGAGGACTGTATCCAGCTGATGATCAACCAGCACCAACGAAAGCCCATAGAAAAGCAGTAATTGACCATGAAAATTAAAAATACCTGCTAGAACAACAAGCATGGATCAAAGCCGGACAACCCCCTTGGTATGGACCTGCTAAAAGCGCTATAAACAGAGCTGAAAAAATAAAATCTAGAGTTACAAGTCTGGTACTCCATCTAAAATATGTCAGCCAAAAATCAACGAACAGCATGTATGTGGCTCAAGGAGCAGAGCTCACAGCAAAGGAAGATAAGAAAGAAAAGACAGAAGAAGCTCCAGTAATCCAACCTTCAAAGCTCCTTCCAAGCCTGACAGATGCGCCTCCTCCCTACATGACAGAAGAATACAGTTTCTTTCAACCCCCAATACAAGCTCCAACTCTAGGTGTTTTAGGAGGAGTATTGGAGTTGGACGGTCTCCCCACAGCTACACGTGTCAAAGACTTGGAGTATGAGGTAAGACTCCTATCTGGTGAGCTCAACAGAAGATTGGAAGAACTAGGCAGAAGAATGGAAGAGGAGTTCAACAGAAAGATGGAAGAACTCATCAAACGTATGGAAGCACAACTCAAGAGAAGAGAAGGCGAAGGTTCTCCAGACACCACAACCGTAACTGAAGCTGGAAGACTCAAGAACTGCTCAACAATCACGCTACCGGTGATAGCGGCTGGAGAAGGAGGATTGAAATACCAATCATGGACTCACAGAGACATGGAAGCATTAGCGGCAAAACTACCTCCACTTACACAAGGAGGTCAGAAGTGGGTGAATGATCTGGAGAAATACACAGTCCAAGACCACCTGTGCTTGGGAGACATGAGGGCACTGCTTGGACGGATAGAAGGAAGACTAGAGGCAAGAGCAGTGGATTCCAAGGCCAAATGCACCAACTCTCCAGATTACATTTTCTTCAACAAAGTCAGGTCGAGGTATTGGGCTGCCATTCGTCAAATCTACCCAACAACACGGAGTTTACATGCCCTCAACAGCCTGAGAAAAGAACCGGGGGAAGACATGTATGCCTTCCTGAAGAGATGTGAAGGAGTGTGGGAGGACTGCACTGGAGAACGACATGACGTTTCACCGTCTGTCGTAATGCTGTGGAAGAACGCGGTCATTAACGCCCTTCCCCAATCAGTGCAGGCAAGCCTGGGAGATGTTGTGGCATTAGACGCTATACCCATTGAAGAATGGAGACAACATCTCATTTACCACGATATGAAATACCAAGCAACCCAGAGGGAAAAAGACGAAGAAATTAAAACATTACAACTAAGACTCTTGAAGATACAAATAGCTGAGAAAGATATCGAAGCTAATAAAATCAAGAAAGCGGCAAGGCAAATGGCAGCTACATCAGAGAAGGCAGGGCAGATTCCTCCAACAATTCAAGCTCAGGAAGAACCAGAGAATGCAGGGCAGACATCTCAAACAGTTGAATCTCAGATAGTGCCAGAGAATCAGATGGAGAACCAACAACCAGGAGGTTTCCGAGGAGGCAGAGGCAGAGGAAAAGTTATCCGGTTCGAGGGATGCTACATATGCAATCAGCTGGGCCATTGGGCTAGAGATTGTCCACAACAACAAATGAAATACCCACCACATGCACCAAACAACGGCCCACCATGCAGTTTCCATGATGACGACGGAGGCAGGGGGTCCCAGAGATGTCAAAGACGTACAGGATTTCCAAACATGAACCAAATGCCACTGACAGCCTGGTATCAACCACAACAATGAGGAAGCTTAGAGGACCAGACCATCAGGTGATGCATCTTCAGCACTAGAGTATTTAGAAAACCAGCTACATAGAGCCACATATGTCACCACAGGAGGGAGAGGTTGAATGTTATTTAAAAGATAGTGAGTAGAATATTGCATTTACATAGAGCATCCACAGATTAGAAGTAGCAGAGTAGAACATTTAGCAGACTATTTTTGTAATTATGAGAAGGAAAATACATTACGAGTGATGTTGTTCCCCCACACAGAAAACTATTGTGTCCACACAACTAGTGAGGTCAAGAAGACGGGCTTCCACCCAAAATATGCAAGGGGTGGCGATATACCTGACGTGAAGCTGTCCAGACCTGAAAACAGAAACTTGATTCTGCTGTGGTGAAGTCTGGCTACAAAGGGAGGTGTCCGATAGGGTCGCTTGTCTCAAACCAGTGAAGAAGTCAACAAGAACCCAGCTGAACTAGAGAGTGACTGTTTGCGGGAGAACTGTGACGGAGCGACAGAGACTTGCCCAACATTTTCCAGCCAGTACATAGATAGACCCCGTCAGAAGACCGGGGCTGTGTTTAAAGGGGAACTTAATTTATTCTTAGCCAGAAGTGCAGTTTTTAATCAAACAATTATGGGATTTATGGAGTCAGATTACATTTCTCATAAACACAATTTTATAATCGGTCTGAAGTATCTGTTTTAAGGCGTGAGCTGCAGATTAAATAACATAACACTGATTGAGAGCTTGGATGAAGAAGAAGTTGTAGGGTTTTTACAACAGTTTCAAGAATCAGTCTTTATTTATTTATTCTTGAGTAACTATACTGATTTATAGTGTAAGGCAATATCTCATTTGAGTGAGGGGCACCAGCCCTTCATGCAGGTCACCCTCTGTGAGAATAGTTCATATTTTCCCTCCAGTTTGGAGGAAGATTATTTTATCATTTGTTAGTTCGGCAGTGTTCAACCAATCCTCTAATCCTAGAATTATTGAGACGCATTAGCGACACCAGGGGTATTGTTTTTCGCAGCAACGATGATGCATAATACCATGACAAAAGCCATTATTGAAACAAGTAAACTATTAGAAGTGACAAAAGCCATTATTGAAACAAGTAAACTATTAGAAGTGCTAATTGCTGATTTTTTTTTTTAGTGAATATGCATTTATACCATCAGAAAACCATAAATCATACGATATTTTTGTACCCCTTGTGGGTACACGGAGAAGTTATATTTATTTAATGCAACGTTATGGGTTTTACATGTCCTGTTCATAATACGGTAATCATTGCAATATTAATTGAGCATTTTATGCTCAAAGGAGGGAGTGTCATGATTATACAGATATGTTGATTTCAGTGACGTTGTAGTTAATAAATAATAAAATGTAGTCAACAATAGGTCTCATAACAACAAGAGGTATGCCGAAGCTTGGGCCTTCTCCAAGGAGGGAGTGGTCCAGTTTTAGATATTAGACAAATAGAAGTGGATGAATATGTCAGAACTCTGTTTGTTGTAACAAACTTCACACGCGCTCCGGTTTAAAGGTAAAGAAAAAGGAGCAAATTGACACCACCTCACACATTGTCACCCTTCACTGGCAACTTCCAGAAAATTATTGGGAGTTAGGACTGATTTGGCAGAGCTGGAACAAAACAATAAATAGAAATAAGATAAAGATAGAAACAGCTCAACAGACAAATTGTCTATAGATTTTTTATAGATTGTACATTAATGTGAAAACCTATTTTTTGTTTTACATCTGAAAAAGAGTCAAAATTTTTATGTTATTTTTGTACTCATTATTTAAATTCTGTAACGGACACAACCAGGGATAAAATAGAGATGATGACAAGAACAAAGCCAAACCAATTGTGGGGTCCTCTAGGGATAAGAGTCAGAATAGCATTGCTGATTGTGCTCAGTACACTTGGCACCTTTCTGGTTGGATGGGGAGTACAATATCAAGTAAGACATGGAACCATTAGTTCACTCATAGAGAATGCCCACATCACTAACAAGACTCCAGCTGTGTTTCACAGACTTTCACTTATCCCCAGAGCCAAAAGATCAGCTGAGCAACAAGAGGAGGAGTTAGAAATACTCGTTCCCAAAGGTGAGGCGGTTATAATCAAGATGATTCACCCCCCCTATATGCAGTTCTTGTATCAAATGATGAGATGGGTTGAAGTGATCGGGATATGTAAGTGATGGGGATTTACAGATTAGGGGAATCTCTAAATACACTGGATCCATGTTTTAGTCCGTACCAGAAACACCCCATGTTAAGCTATGAACAACCGATCGGTGACCTGAGCACAATTATTGAAAATGATTGTTAGACACAGGCTACTAACCCACAAGTACAGCTTTGTATGTACAAACTCTATGAACAAGATTCCCCAGCAGATAGTGGCGACATTGCAGATATGTCCAGTCACAAAAGTTACTAAGGTTCTAAATAACAGTGAGATTTAAAGTGATGGAGAAAATATGGAGACGTTCTTTTATAGTGTGTGAAATATGTGGTGCTTGAAACATGTAGGTATTTAAATTTATAGAAGAAAATGGTTTCCTGAAAGAGTTAATTGGAGTAAACATGTTACACTGGGTGAAAGCAATGTTTAGGGATATGGTAAAATTATTAGTAGACATGAATTGTGTTTAGATGACATTTAACAACTAAGATGGATAGTAAGATTAGGAAAATAGAGTGGAAAAGGTTGGATTTATTTTTACTTCAGTGTGTTAGAATTAACTATAGATAATGCATCCCGAGATCTCTCTCTCTCTCTCTCCACCTGTCAGAACGCTACGACCCCATCGTCCAAGCAGACAAAAGATCTCACCACGGAAGACTCCTCCTCCTCCATCGAACAGACAGAGAACCAGAGCTGAACCAACAACTCCAACGCTGCATCCATAACTATCTCCACCTGAGGCACCAAGAACCAAAACCAGGTGACATAAAAAGGCACACTCTCATCGGTCCCCCACAGGACATGAAGTTCCAAGCTGAGCCACAAGATTTGGGCACAAGAGCAGAGTGTGGGACATGAGAGCGGAATACGCCCTCCATGCAACAAGTAGAGACTGTAAAGGAGGAGATGAAAAGCAAAGCAGATGGGACACTGAAAAGAGTTACAGCGGAAGGATCCAAGAGCAGATGGACTGAGGAGAAGGTGGACGGAGGAGAGGAAAGGACGGAGGAGTTGGCATGGTCCGGCAGAACGTGAGGGGGTTGTGGCTTGACAACCAGAGGGGGAGAGAAGGAAAACGGGAGTGAGTGAGTTTACACATAAACACACTTATTCACCAACGAGAAATACGTAAAGAAAAAGATTTATTAGCCATGAATTAATCAATTGGTGAATTTATAAAGAAAAAAGAGGAAACTATTAAATAACCCTAAAAACACACTCAGGGTAGAACATATTATTCAATCTTTTCATCATATGAACAAATTATTCTTTAAGAGTTTTTTTATTCATGTGTGAATTTGGGCAAGATTTAATTTGTTACAGTATAGACCTACAGTTTAAAGGGATGGTTTTAGTAACCACTCTATAAAAGCAGACAAATCTTTATTTGTATGGAAAATGTTAAAGGTAGAGCAAGTACCAAGCCAAAGATAGTATTCCAATCTAGAGTATTGATTTCTTCATTGTAGCATGGTTATTACCTCAGGAGGGAAGATTAAGGTGGAAATAACATTTGTTTTTCTTCCAAGATGTAGAGTTTTAAAAAGACAGCAAAGTTTAATTTTTTAAAAACTAATGTAGTTGGGAGCAATACATGCAGGGCCTTGGATCACTCATTGTGATGGTGCATATTTGTTACAACAAACATCGTTCAGGGAGAAGGGGTCGCTCAACCCACCCTGCATATGTTTTAAATCTTACTTGCAGCTTCAGAGGGAGCGCACGGCACCAGAGTATGAGTTTTAAAAGACAAGCGCCACCAGCTCCTAAAGGTCATCCATTCACCAGATGACCTGACATTTAGAGATGTTATTTAAAGGAGAAACATATCTGCCATAAATGTAAATTCCTGAATTAAACTACAAACCATTAATGAAATGACTTCTGTTTTTAAAATCCTTGTTAAAGGAGGAAGTCATTATCACATGCTCGGGCACCCAAGGTTCCACACACTGTAAAAGGGGTTAGCATAGCTATTTAAGTAGACCAGAATTGAAAATAAATTAGTATAATGAGTTATTGATATTGAACAAGTTTTCACACCATTTCAGGGACTTTATCACTGCATTAGAACAGAACACCCAAAGGTACTGAGTAGGAACTTTTAAGTGATGAAATTCTACAACTGTTGTAACTGACCAAAATCTTCTCCCAGAAATGACTGTCTAGAATGCCGTACCCCAGAGTAGAACGTACAACGGCCCCTTCTAGAGAACATATTACTTTCATACCTTAAATGGTATGAAAGGAGGGAGGGTACATTTCTCATGAGGAGACAGTTACAAATGCTAGCAGAACAAGACGACCCACCCCGTATACAGATGTGGATGACAATGATGAGTTAGTTTAAATGATATGGATGTTCGGAGATGAGATTGATGAATGAATGTCCAGCCGATGTGATTCTTTAAATGATGAAATCATGTGAAGAAGTGAGCAAAATTAAAATGGAGTGAATCCATTTCAATTTACTTCATACTATTCCAAGATAGTATATTTTTATTATTCCAATTAATTTTACACTATTCTAAGATAGTCCATTTTATTTGACTTTATTATTTTATACTATTCTAATATGGTAGATTTCATGTTGTATAAATCATTGCTATTCTAAAATGGTTTGTTTCTTTTGGCTTTGTAAAAACAAGTGCCTTAACACTGAGCGTGGTATGAGAACAGTTTCTGTGAAAGGAGGGAGGAAGAAATGTTCTGATACCAAGCCATTGCTGCTATTTTGAAGAATGATATTGAATGCAAACACTAGAAGTTATACACAAGGGAAAACTTTTATGTTTGAGCACAGGCAAATAATTTATTTTGTGTTTTTGTAAAGTTAAGCCTATTGAACCATTCCATTTTGATTGCATGTTTGTTAATATGAGATATGTACTATGCGAAGTTCAGATGAAGAACTCATTGATTTCAGTATTATACACACCTTTTAGGTGTGTAAGGAGGGACTGTTAGAAATTCAAATCAATGTTTTGATGGTATAATGTAGCTTAAACTTACCGTCAGTTTAAACGCTCTTTTATACTGAAAAACCAGAAATTCTTGTGCACAAGCAGTTAAGCTTTTATTCTGAAAATCCTTCATTTATGGTTAGCATTTAGCATGTGGCTAATATACGATTTCCTAAAGAGGTGAATTGAGTAGCGAAATGACTTGGTGTGGTGAAAACCGAAACCTACTGATTTAACACTACAACTATAGATGTCAAAATACTACCATGCTGAATATTAAATGAAAGTACAGTTTATTCGAATCCACTATTGTTTACAGACGAGAATAGCATGTGACACCATCCGGAATGACCGGAAACGTAACCAGCCGTGAAGCATTTTCTGTATGTTTTAGAGTATTGATTACAGCGTTTAGAATGTGTTACATGAAAAGTGATGAAAGAGAATATGAGGAGAAAAGGCGTGTTAAGCATATGTTAAAGGTGAAAAGTACCAATCCTCTGTTTAAATGCAACAACGGACATTAGAGGCGAGGCGAGCCGGCTGGCGGGGAGGAGCCAGCAGAGGATATATAACGGCACCGAACGGGGGATTCGTCCTTCTCTTCTTGCTCAGGAGAGCCAGATCACAGCTGTTTTCTGCCGGAACAATATTCTGTCTGTAACACTAACGCACCTTTTTTAATTAAAGTATCCCATTTGAATCTTTTCAGAGACTCCATTTAGTCTCATTTTAAAGCTTCTCTCCTGGACGCGAGAATGAAGAACATATTTAAAACGTGTTACAAACTAACGCACACAACTACCTTTTGCGGTAACTAATAACGTTACTAGTGAACTATTCCCATTCAGTAACGCCGTTATAGTTACTGTGATTTAAATGGGTGCGTTATACTGCGTTACATTATGTGATCCAACTGAACCGAATCTCCCTGTGGATGTAATTTACAGGCGAATACAGCGATGTCCTCTCACAGTACCATGGAAAAGTGTAAGTGACCAGAAAGGAGTGATGATTGGTTAACACGGGGTAACATTTCAGGGTAAGCCAATCAGAGACAGAGTTGGGCGGTTCTTGCCTTATGGGGAAAATACACAGACACACAAACACTTGCTAAGGTATTACAAAGATCCTCCCTGTGTGTGATTCCCGGCCTGCTAGCCCCAGGCATGCTAGCTCCCGGCCTCCCAATTCCCAACCTGGCACCATACGCCTCGGTGGGTTCCGTCTGCAGTCAACCCATGCTTCTGCCCCAGTTCCTGCTCCTGTCCAGGAGTCATATTCTGGAACTCGTCTGGCTTATGGAGGTCCACTGAGTATTCAGGCGGCTGCTAAGAGGAGGAGTCGCAAGACCAAGCTAGCAGCTCAAGCCCCAAGAGCCATGGTTCCAGCCCCAGAACAGGCCCCAGCAGCCATGGCTCCGTGCTTCAGTGCCGGCCCACGCAGCTTTGCTTCCATACTCCATTACCTGGCTTACACAGCCAGGGTCCAGGCTTCCGCTCCGCGCCCAGCAGCCAGGGTTCCGGCTCCAGAACCGGACCTTACAGCCATGTTTCCGGCCCCAGAACCGGACCTTACAGCCATGTTTCCAGCTCCAGAACCGGACTTTACAGCCATGGTCCCGGCTTCAGTGCCGGCTCCAGTAACCATGGTCCCGACTCCGGCTCCTCGTCGCCTGCTGACTCATCGGCCGACGCCAGCTCCTCAAGTCCTGTCGGCGTACCGGCCGACTCCAGCACCTCGTCTCCTATGGGCTGTCCGTCCGACGCCAGCTCCCCATGTCCTGTCGGCATACCGGCCGACTCCAGCACCTCGTCTCCGGTTGGCTGTCCGTCCGACGCCAGCTCCCCGAGTCCTGTCGGCGTACCGGCCGACTCCAGCACCTCGTCTCCGGTTGGCTGTCCGTCCGACGCCAGCTCCCCGTGTCCTGATGGCTGTCCGTCCGACGCCAGCTCCCCGAGTCCTGTCGGCATACCGGCCGACTCCAGCACCTCGTCTCCTGTTGGTATCCTTCCGACGCCAGGTCCCCTTGTTCTGTTGGTGAACCAACCCACTCAAGTGTCGTTGGAGGTCCCGCAGACTGCCTTTCTGCCGGGGGTTCTGCCAACTCCATGTCTTGTCCCGTTGGAGGTCCCGCAGACTACTCTCCTGCCGGGGGTCCTGCCAACCCCATGTCCTGTGCCGTTGGAGGTCCCGCAGACTACTCTTCTGCCGGGGGTCCTGCCAACTTCATGTCGTGTCCCGATGGAGGTCCCGCAGACTACTCTTCTGCCGGGGGTCCTGTCAACCCCATGTCCTGAGCCGTTGGAGGTCCCGCAGACTGCTCTTCTGCCGGGGGTCCTGCCAACTCCATGTCTTGCCACGTTGGAGGTCCCACCGAATACTCTTCCGCTGGGGGTCCTGCCAACTCCATGTCCTGTCGCGTTGGGGATTCCGCCGACTTCTCTCCTGCCGGGGGTCCTGCCGGTCCTGTGTCCTCTTCCATGGGGGATCTTGCCGACAACGGCTCCTGACCGTCCTCCGGAGCTGTCTGGTCTTCACCCCTCCTCGGACTCTGCCTTGCCCCCGGGACGTCCGCCCGAGATTCCCTCCATGGACTCTGCCTTGCCCCCGGGCCGTCCGCCCGAATTCCCCTTTTTGAACTCTGCCTTGCCCCGGGGCCGTCCGCCCGAGACCCGTCCTCCAGACCCCCTCCACCCACCCTGCTGGACTTTTGTTTTTTTGGGACGTCTGGAATCCGTCCCTTGAGGGGGGGTTATGTCACACTTCTCATGTCATGTCACGTTTATAGTTTTGTAGGTTTGGGTGTTTTTGCTGTTTTCCATGTCATGTTTTCCTTTGGGTTATTGTCTTGTCATTAGTTTCCCTGGTTTGTCTAATTTTCTGACTATGTTCACCTGGGCCCTTGTTTTTTCTCCTCCCTCCTCACCTGTGTGTTGTTGTGTGATTGAGTCTTGTGTGTATTTAAGTTCTGGGTTGTCTATCTGTCTTGGTCGGTTCGTCTTGTTCCCTGACTAGTTCTGCGGTGAGTGTTCTGTTTTGTCATTGTATATATATATATATATCATAGCCTTGAAATAAAGGAATTTTCAGTTTATATCTGCATTTGGGTCCTGCTTGTTTCACAAACCGTGACAGTTTTCAGTGTCAGTCTGACCGTTTATTATTTATCTAATTGTTACTGCCAAAAGAGAGCAGTTCTTGTTTAATTGTTACACTGCCAAAATAGTGTAGTTGTTGTTAATGTGTACACTGTGGTGATTGACATTATTCACCCACAGATCTATGGGTTGGGGTATTGTTCTGCACGGATATTTTAGTGAACCGGACTTCCTGTTTCCGCCGGTCTTCGCTTCCCGGGCATGAAGTTGCTTACAATGGTTCTCAGATGCTAAATAAAAGTCTAGCTTGTACCTTTGATACCCCGCCTCCGATTCCCATCTCTCGGCACCACAACAATGCCAAAATAGTGTAGTTGTTTTTATTTCATATTGCAATAATTAGAACTTGATTGTTGAGGCCACAATAAAGATGCCTGCTTTATTGTTATTGCACAGATTACAGGTTCTGAGACAACTAAATGCAGTTTAGCTTCTAACGGTGCAACAAGCAGTAAAGTGAAAAGTAATGTACACAATCTAGAGAATAAAATATAGAATTAATTGAATTATGAATAAACAGTGAGGTACACTAGATATACACAGCAGCCTGTGATCAGTATTAACAGTGTGTATGAATATGCTAAGATATATAATAATAATAATAATAATATATTTAATTTGTTAGCGCTTTTACAGGTGCTCAAAGACGCTTTACAGATAATAGTGAAGAGAAAAGAAAAGAGAATAAAGGAACAACAAATAAATATATAGTTAAAGTTAAAGTCAAATAATACAAAAACAATCACACATGAAAAGCCAGATTGAAGAGGTGAGTTTTTGTGAGCTTTTTGAAGGTGGTGAGGTCGGTGCAGTCTCTGATGGGTTGTGGGAGTGAGTTCCAGAGGGAGGGGGCAGCGACGGAGAAGGCTCTGTCCCCCCAGGTCCGGTGATTGGTGCGGGTGGGGATGGATAGGAGGTTGGCTTCTGATGAGCGGAGGCAGCGGGAAGGGGTGTGGTGGTGCAGCAGGTCTGTGAGGTAGGGGGGGGGGCTGGTTGTTGAGGGCTTTGTAAGTAATGAGGAGGACTTTGAAGTGGATTCTTTGATGGACGGGGAGCAAGTGGAGGTTCTGGAGGATGGGAGTGATGTGGTCTCGGGAGCGGGTGTGGGTGAGGAGGCGGGCAGCAGAGATTTGGATATGTTGGAGTTTATTGAGTAGGTTGGATGGTATGCCATAGAGGATGCTATTGCAGTAGTCGAGTCGTGAAGTGATGAATGCATGAATCAGGGTTTCAGCAGCAGAGGAGGAGAGTGATGGGCGGAGACGGGCAAAGTTTTTGAGGTGGAAAAAGGCGGTCCTGGAGATGTGATTTATGTGGTGGTTGAATTTGAGCTGACTGTCGAAAATGACTCCGAGTTTGCGGATGTGATGGGGGGGAGATAGAGTGTGGCTGTCAATGGTAAAGTTGAAATTCTGGATGTCTTTGATACGGGATGGGGGGCCGATGATGATGATGTCTGATTTGGCACTGTTCAGTTGGAGATAGTTTGTTTGCATCCATGTTTTTATTTCTGAGAGACAGTTGGTGAGAGTGGAGTGTGTTGTGGGGGTGATGGTTTTTGTTGAGATATAAAGTTGGATGTCATCGGCGTAGCAGTGAAATTGAAGGTTGTGGCGACAAATTATTTTGCCAAGGGGGAGCATGTAAAGGATGAAGAGGAGGGGGC
Organism: Notothenia rossii; assembly: GCF_949606895.1. NCBI lineage: Eukaryota > Metazoa > Chordata > Actinopteri > Perciformes > Nototheniidae > Notothenia > Notothenia rossii. The sequence goes on along the minus strand of NC_136905.1, from coordinate 48,630,798 downwards.
CAAGCACCGAACCCTGGGGGACGCCTTGGGACAGAGGAGCAGTTGAGGAGGTGCAGTTGTTGATATTGATAAACTGATGTCTGTCGGTGAGGTAGGATTTCAGCCAGGAGAGTGCAGTGTCAGTGATGTTGAGTGATGATTCGAGGAGGGACAGCAGGATGGTGTGGTTGATGGTGTCGAATGCTGCGGTGAGGTCGAGGAGGATGAAGATGTTCAGGTTGCCGGAGTCAGAGGAGAGGAGGAGGTCGTTTGTGATTTTCAGAAGAGCTGTTTCTGTGCTGTGTTTTGAACGGAAACCGGATTGAAATGGCTCAAAGAGGTCATTGGAGCTGAGGTGGGATTTTAGTTGTGAGGCAATGACACGTTCAAGTATTTTTGACAGAAAGGGGAGATTTGAGATGGGCCGGAAGTTGGACATGATGTCAGGTGTCAGTCCAGGTCTTTTGAGAATGGGTGTGACAGCAGCCAGTTTGAGAGAGTGGGGAACTGATCCAGATCTGAGGGAGGAGTTAATGATGGTGGCGATGAGCTGGGAGATGGCAGGGAGGCTCTCTTTAACACATTTGGAGGGCATTGGGTCAAGTGTGCAGGTGGAGTTAATTCCAGTCATGAAGTGCGACAGTTGCATGGGGGTCACAGGGGAGAAGTGGGACAGGGGCTGTGAGGTGAAGGGGGGGAGCCAGGAGAGGAGGTGGGGGGTGCTGATGAGGGTGTCAGATTGCTGTAAATGTTGCTGATTTTGGTTTGGAAAAACGAAAGGAAGGAGTTGCACTGTTCGGTGGTGAAGGACGAGGTGGCGTTGTCACAGGGTTTGAGAAGTTTGCTGATGGTGGAGAACAGACGCTTGGGGTTGCTGGAGCCAGACTGAATGAGTTGTGAGTAGTAATTAGACCGGGCTGCTTTGAGTGCATACTGTACTGCTGGAGATAGTCTTTGTAGATTTGAAGATGGACTGTTAGTGTGGTTTTCTTGTGTTGGCGTTCAAGTTGACGTTTCCTTGATTTCATTTGGCGGAGTTAGGGGCTATACCAGGGGGCGGAGTGTATGAAAGAGACATTTTTAGTTTTTGTGGGGGCCAGTTCATTGAGACAGAAGGAGAGGGTGCTGTTATAATAGTCCACAAGTTCAGATGGGTTTTCAGAAATTTTGGGGGGGGGAGACAGAAATCTTGCAGGTAATAGAGGCAGTGATTGCTGAAGGTGAGATGGATTTGAGGTTTCTGTAGGTTATTGTGCATTTTTGCTTTTGGGCGGGGATGGGGATGTTGATGTCCATGATGATGGCCAGGTGATCAGAGATGTGGAGATTGAGGTTGGAAAGATGATGGATGGTGAGACCAGTGGAGCAGACCAAGTCCAGGATGTGACCACGGTTGTGTGTTGGAAAGTTGATGTGTTGAGAGAAGTTGCAGCAATGAAGGGTTTCCTTAAATTCAGAGGCATATTTGCAGGTCGGGTCGTCAATATGAATGTTAAAATCCCCTAAGAGGAGAACAGATGGGGATATGGCAGAAAGCTGAGTGAGAATGTCAGAGAGGTCGGAGAGAAAGGAGGGGTTTGGCTTCGGGGGACGGTAGATGATGGCTGTGACCAGGGGAGTGGGACCAGAGAGTTTAAAGATCAGGTGTTCAAATGATGAAGCATCAGGGATGGGGATTATGGTAGCTTTTATTTCCTTTCTGATAATAGCAGCTATACCACCACCCTGCCCTTGTGGGCGAGGTTTGTCAATGTATGTGAATCCTGGTGGGGTAATTTGATTTAAAGAAAAATAGTCCAGGGGCTTTTGCCATGTTTCGGTCAGATACAGAAAGTCCAGGTTATTATCATAAAGTATGAAAACGGTAAGCAGTGCAAGTATAGCATACATGCCAACCTTTCCAAAATCCGAAAGAGGTAGGTTTGCGCGGGGCAAATGTGTACGCCCAAATTAGGTAATCAGAAGAAATGGAACCCCAGTAATTACATGTATAAATCATGTATTTAACATATTGCATCATTTTATGCATTTTTCAGAAAAAGTGGTAGTTTGGTAAACAGTGACATCAATGACATGTCTGGTCTGTAAAATGTCCAAAAGTAAAAGAATGGGAGATAAATATATCCCAAAGTCTCCACATTTTATTATATTTTTAATGTGTTTCTGGTCCTCTTTCAGTTGAGACAGTGTAGATGAAGGATGTGTCAGGATGTAGAACTCTTGTGTGAACATTGGATAAAGCCAGGTTCATATTCTTGTTTCATGTTGTTGACATATTAGAGTCAAAGGTTTACACAGAGCGAAATATCTTTGTGTTGCGCCATAAATCAGAAAATACTGCATTAAAAAAGTCATTTCCTGCATTTTTATACTGATAAAGTGTGATATAAATAATGTACAGGCTTTCAGATTGCTGTAGTTCACTAAACACATTAACGACATGTTTGGTGTTGAAAATGTCAGAAAAAGTGAAAGAATGGGAGATAAATATCCCCAAATCTCAAAATTGCATTATATTTTGTGTGTGTTTGTGGTCCTCTTTCAGTTGACACACTGTAGGATGCTTCCGGAAAAGACCAAACACTGGATGTCTTTCAGTCGCCAACATGTGCTTTCGAGACACTGATATTAACGGGGAAATCCTGCAGGACTCAAATGCCTCGTCGGGGGTAACGCTGCCTTTCCAGCAGCGTTACCCCCGGTCTACACGTTGTTTCTCTTTCAGAAACACAGAGGACTACTGTTTGTATGATGCGATCATGCTGCAAACGGTGTCCACCAAAAGTCGAGTCCAGTGTCTATGGAGTGTCATTTTTATTTGTTATAGTTTGGGAAGATTAAAAATCGGTAGGGAAAGCCAGCTAAGTCGGTAGGCGGTAACATGTCAAAAGCGGTAGACTACCGCCAAAATCGGTAGGGTTGGCATGTAGTATAGTATAAAATATATGGATATTAATTTCATGATAAACATTGTGGAACAATGATGAAAAATGTGAATGGAAGTGGCGACGTAAAACTGACACAAAACAACAACAAACTTTTGCCGAGCCAATGGAGAGTTTCATCAGCAGCACGGGATAAAAACCACCAATGAGCGCTCAGCTCGAGATACCAGCGAGTCGAGAGAGTGAATTATATCTGCATTTTCTCTTTTGAGAAGCCCCCAACCCCAATTTGCAAACTCTTTGTTTAAAGCTAATTGGCCATCGGAATGTGTGGAGTAAGTCTCCCAAGGGGGATGCTCACATTCCACAGCTCCCCCCCCCCTCCTGTGATCTCCCAACCCCCAGTCTGTAGGTTTGTGTTCGCTGCAGCATGTCTGTTAGGCCCCACCCCCCACACACAGAGAGACACAGGGAGATCGCTCTTCTGGAGTGAAGATAGCGGAAATAATGACATTGCAAGTTAGAAACGTAAGATGCATTTTGACAGACAAGATGGCCAGTCCGCCACTGCACCCAGCCCAGCCCACGTAAACTGTCAACGGGGGGAGCCTCGCTGCTGGGGGAACGGTGGACCTAGTGTCCCGATCGGAGTGGGAATAATAATAATAATAATAATCCGTGCATTTTATCCATTAATTTCCCCAAAATTGTGGTAAAAAAAACACACGTTTAATCCATGTTGGTGTACTACAACTACAAAAAGCATCGGTTTGTTTTCTCATCAGGAAATTTAGACCGGCTCCAACAAACAATTTTTAAATCATCATCCTCACGATCATTTAATGTATCATATGTTCGCCGAATTGACATGAAAGCACTAATAAAGTTTCATCCACTTGAGTTTACAACTACAAAAATAATCGATTTGTTTTTATATCACATCTGACGGGAGGAAATTCAGTAGCTCTCACTACCGATTTGTAATCCTAATTTAATCATCATCTTCACCACGATCATTTATGTTTATGTTCGCCGAATTGACATGAAAGCACTAACAAATATGAATATACTGTAGTCAACTTCATTAAAACGTTATTAACGTGCCTAAACTCAGTAATTCACCATTTCTACGCATGACAACACACTTTGTCCGTGTTTGGTTCTCTCGCCGCACAGTGAAGCGTTCCCGCATTGATGTCACTTCCGGCTTCCCCCAAAACTTCAAAATGAGTCGAAGGAATTTCCCCGCGATGTTCGAAATTATTGATATTTATCGGAACGGTATCGCACCTTCTTTTTTAAACTGATGGTTCGAGATCACTAGTAGCCCAATATTTCATTGCACAACAGTTATTGGGATGCTGTCACAGGCTCTTTAAACTGTCGCAATTTATGTTGTTTCTATCGCGCATTGCCGGTATGAAAGGGTCTGTGCCGGAAATATCAAACATTTAATAAAAGTGAAAAAAAATGAACAAGACTTAACGTACTAATAATAATTAATTATATTTATTCCGTTTGGATGTAGGATTTTTGACTTTGTTTAGAGCAGTGATCTTCAGCAGAGAGCTAAGCGTTGTCAGACCGGACCTAACCCTGAAAAGTATTATCATCTGAAATTAATCATTATGTTATTCATATTAAATACATATTGTATTTTTACAACTTGTATTTAGAAATACTCTGTTGTAATTATTGATGCATACATTTATTCATCCATTCAATGTGGCATCTGCTATAATTGGGTTAATGTATGATATTACTTAATAATACAATACATTATAATATATGATATGATAATTATATTTTAGTTTTATTTATTTTTTATTTCATAGTTTCTTATTATTATTATTTTTATCGCTCATCTTATTTTTGATTTTATTAATCTGTGTGAATCTGTGCTATCCTGTTTTTCACCCTGTTGAACTACTGAATTTCCCCACAGGGATTAATAAAGGTCCATCTTATCTTATCTTAATGTTTAAATTGATTTACTTCAATCTACTGTACTGTGTAAAAACACCCCAACAATATTACAAAAAATATACTGCATAAAGCAAACTATATACTTTATTTGATCTAAAATATTGATGTTTTTTCATTATAGTAGCCTGTGAAAACCATAACAAATAAGTGATTAAATGCTACAGTATTCAGCAAACACAACTGCAGAGCTGCAAACATTGCAAACAGAATAAGTTCTACAACACCCAGTTGTCTTTGTGTATTTGTGAATGACGTGCCATCTCATGGATAAATCCTGTAATTGAACAAATGGGGAAATTTGGCAACGCCCTCTAGCAATTTGGCTTTTGACTGGGACACACCCATGTGAGTCCTATCTGGAGTGCTACATCTGTAACGGCTGATGTTTTGGGACATGTTGCGCTGTCAGGTACTGACCAATCACGAAGCGTCATTTCTTGACTGGCAGCAAAAACAACCAATCACAACAGTGCTTCTCTGGCTGGCTCTCTCCAATCACAAACAAGAAGTGTTCTCCCTAAAGGAATACCCTTTTCGTAAAAGTTGAAATGTTGAAGTGTTTTCTGAAATGCTGTGGGTTTTTTTTTAAATGCTGTGGTGTTTTCTGAAATGTTGTAGCGTTTTGTGAAATGTTGAAGTGTTTTGTGAAATGCTGTAGTGTTTTGTGAAATGCTGTAGTGTTTTGTGAAATGCTGTGGTGTTTTCTGAAATGCTATAGCGTTTTCTGAAATTTTGAAGCGTTTTGTGAAATACTGTAGCGTTTTCTGAAATGCTGTAGTGTTTTGTGAAATGCTGTGGTGTTTTCTGAAATGCTGTAGCGTTTTCTGAAATGCTGTAGTGTTTTCTCAAATGTTGTTTTGACTTGCACTTCAGGGCCACCGTATAATGTGAATAAACATTAATGCTAATGTTATATTAGTCAGATTGCTCTGAAGATGGGAGGTGATATTCTATTCATTTTCACGTTCACACAGTAGTTGATTTTTGCCGGCCATCTTTCCTGCAACGGCAGTTTTTCTGTATTTCTTTTATCCTGTAATATGACTGCACACTGAGCTCTGATTGGTCAGCAGGCGGTGCTTTAACTGAGTTGATCTCTTATGTCCGGATAGCAGGTTTGCCGTTCAGCGTAAGTTATAGCAGGTTTGCCGTTCAGCGTAAGTTACGATGGAGATCTACCCCGGTAAAAAGAGAACCAGCGTCGTGGGACCGGAAACCCAGAGTTTACCCTGAAGTTACCTCGCTAAGCGAAAATCCGGCTTCGTAGTACAGGCCTCTGGGCTACTGCGTGTTTGTACACATCACTGCTAAGCCAGATGCAGGGGCGGACTGGCCATCTGTAGAATCTGGAGAAACACAGAACGGCCGGTCGTCAAGGGCCGTTGAAGGCCGGCCGGCCCTTTAAAAAAAAAGTTTAACGTCATCATTTAAGTTGCACTGACGGTCGACAGAGAGCGACAGCGGCCGCTAATGCAGTTGTGTGGTTCTTATCTGTCAAATAATCATACACGAAGAAGAAGAAAGACCGGCCACACGAAGAGAAGGGATTAGATCAGACAGGGGCTGCGGTCGGATAATCCAAAAATCAGCTCCTAAATTCTAACCCTATCATCTATTTCTTGACCTCTGAGTGAAACGTCACGGGGTTAAGGGATAGTTGATAAGAGAATTCAAAAGGACTTAAGAGAAGAGACTGCGGTACTTTAGAGAATCCGACTGCACTTTCACTATCCAACGTGTTTATGATGCGCCAGTGGACGTAATTTCTCTGCTGCTGTGGGGAAACTATGGAAACTACAGTTTTCTATACAGCGGACTACAACATGGATGTTTAATAAGAACGACGGACTCATCTAGAGACTGCACCGTGCTCTGATGCTGTTGCTTTGCTTTATGAACGTGGACAACAGAGAAACATATTCTTCATGACCAAAGTTGGAATTGAAATAAAAAAATGGAAGTGAAACTTATGCTCCTCACCCTCTCCCTCCAGTCCACATTAATACAAATGATCCCAATACGTATGATTGTATGAAAAGATCTTAAAATCAATACAAATGTATTTATTATAAACATTAGTACTTAACACCTATCACTGTTGTTACGCCCAGGTCTAGGGGAACCTAGGCGCAGCACAACATTTGCACTCTTCCCACTCCCAAGAACACGGACACCGAGTCAGAGAATGCCGTTTGGTAAATGTAATTACCAAACATTATTACAAACAGGAGTAACAAAACCATAAAACAAAACAAAACCTTTAAAATACAAAAATCTTACCTAACGAAAGAGAAAATAAACATACAGACTTCTTTCCTACTCTACTGTAAAAACAGGAGACAACGAATATTCAAAAGAAAAGGGTTTTGCACTCCTAAGAAAAAAGTAAAACTTATCTACAAAGACAGGTTCAGTAGCTTTTCTTTCAACAGTCTCACGACACAAGAGAAGGACCGGTATACGGTATAAATAAGTATTAGCACAACAGGACAGATATCGTAACGCAAATTTGCGTTGGGAGTAGGAGAAGTCAAGTCAGAGAGAGCGGCCCAGGAACTGCACGGCTGTAGCTTAATATGCTCCCGTCTCCTCAGGTGGACCAATCAGCATGCAGGAGGTAGCTAATCAGCTAACGGGCACCACCTGCTTGCTCACACACACACACACACAGGAGGAGGGGAAAATGCACACACAAATGACCTAACGACCCAGGGTCGTAACACTGTGTACATCATCATTCAAACATCTTTTAAAAGTTGAACAAACCCCACACAGCTCAGTAAACACTGTGAAATGTTGACTTTATTTGATCATTTCAGTAAAAACTAACGTTCATATTTCTCTTTTTGATTATAATACTGATGAACGTTCAGAACAAAGCACTTTGGCAAGTTACCACATACGTTTTTAAATGCTTAATAAGCACCGTAACTTTCATGATATAATTTCTCCGTCATAATCGTTTGTTTCCGTGAACGGCCGACTGTTGTGTGACGGAAAATGCTGCGGCTGCAAGGCATTGTGGGGCAGCATTTTCTCCTCTCCTTTCGGTAAGGGAGGTCCAGTAGTTCCTAAGCTAAAGGAGGTTATAAAGGAAGTTTGAAGCCCCCTTTCCTATCATGTAGAGAATTTGAACGGCACTTATCATGGCTGCCACTGAGGGACTTCCGGTCATTTCACTCGGTTAGGAAGGTTCCTAAGCTAAATGGACTATTCAACTTCAGCCCGGGAGAATGAAAAAACATGGATAAAAATCTAAGGAAACGAAAAGAAAAAGGTGGGGCCGAGAAGGCAAGAGAAAAAAAGGTGAAGTCACTCGCAGGTGAAGCTTATAAATGTCGCAAATTGACAGACCTTTTTGGCAGCAGCGCTGCTACAAGCACTATCAGCAGCAACTTAGAACAAGTGCAAGATGATGAAGAGAATGATGAGGGCGCGAGTTCAGATATACAGCCAGCCTCCTGCGTTCATGATGAGGCACAGAGTTGAGCTGGTGGAAGAACCAGCTCAACTGGCACGTATACAAGTGCAGAGAATGAGCAAGAGGTGGGTGAGAATTATCCCTTGAACTCAGTGGCGTTTTCTCCTGGAGGCCAAGGGAAGCCAGGCTTCCCATGTTTTCTTGGATTGTACTTATCATTTTAATAAATACATAAAAACACTTAGTTTAGTTTCGGTAATTATTCTGCCGGCCCGTCTCTCCCCCAGTCTCATTGAGTATTTTACAAAGAGTGAAACAGCGCCCCTCTAGATGTTATGATGAAACAGTAGATTGCACTCTCTGTTGCGAGAGGAGGCTAGCTGAAATTGGCTTCCCTTGGTGAAAACAAATGGAGGGATTGACCAATCATATGAGGCTCACGTCATGCCTCACAATCAGTGGTGTAGTGGGCGTTGGACGCGGGGGTACGCCGTACCCCCACTTATTTGAAGCATGATTTCTTTTTTTAATAGTCTAAAACATCTAAAATCATTGCCAGTGTTATCAGTTGCAAGTGTGTGTTTGTTGTAATAATGACGAAAACATAATAGGCAGATTTCACAGTAATTCTAATAAAAACGTAGCTCTAGCATTTATGCAACTTGATTTGAAGCGTGTGTGTGTTTGTGTGTGAGGGGCAGAACCGTGTGTGTAGGGTGACCAGGTGTCCCGCACTGTGCGGGACTGCACACACAGCATTTTTATTATTTGTCCCGCGTCCCACACATTGAGACTATGTCCCGCATTTGAGTGATAGTCGCGCAGAAAGGCCGGATCGGTTCGCTGACAGCCGGCACCGCCCTTTATTATTATATTGTCTAAACGGCATCATGTAAGTTGCGCTGACATGCGACACAGAGGTCCCCCAAGCCCCCCAACCCCCGTTGACAGTTCACAAGCGCATCCATAGTGTCTCCCGTCCACCCACCACCCCGTCCACCAAGTAAAAAAATCCCCACTACACCACTGCTCACAATCCAATCAAATCGCATCAACTTCAGTTCGTACTGTAACTGTCATCACCGCCCTTAAAAAGTAACAAGCAACTGCAATTATGGAGGGTGGAGATTTGTAGTATTTCATCAAAAATAATTTGACTAAACTTCCGCTACAGCAGCAACAAAAAATGAAATCTGATGACAGGCCAATGCCCAAACTGTAGCTGTGTACAGAGAGGAAAAAATGAGCGAATCAGACGTAAAACTTTAAATAATAAACAGCGCATTTCTAAAATTTGACATTTCATGTGGCCGGACTGGGTCAGTTTCCAGGGCTGAATTTTAGTCCCAGTCCGCCCTGGCCAGATGTATACCAGAATTTGTATAATTTAAGCTGTTGACCTGATTCCAGGTGGATGTATGAGATTCAACATGGTGGACTGTGCAGGAAAAGCAGGGCAACCTATCGTATGACAATATGGAGGAATGTGATTGAACGTTTCATTTATTTATCTTTTATGTGTTTGTTTGTCTCTTTCAATGTTCCCCTCCCTTCTTCCCTCTCCTCCTGTGCTGTTGTCTGTCCTCTCCCAGCCACCATACTTATTCCCCAAGGTGCTAATCACTTATTTTTGTGTTAAAGTAAAGATGAGTGTTTATATGAGTGTGTGTGTGTGTGTGTGTGTGTGTGTGTGTGTGTGTGTGTGTGTGTGTGTGTGTGTGTGTGTGTGTGTGTGTGTGTGTGTGTGTGTGTGTGTGTGTGTGTGTGTGTGTGTGTGTGTGTGTGTGTGTGTGTGTGTGTGTGTGTGTGTGTGTGTGTGTTTCTCCAGGTTGACAGACAGACGGCCTCTGTAATAGCAGGTGTTACCACGATGATGTGGAGCAGCTTGCCTTCTCTTACCCAACTCTAGCTCTGCTCCCTGGAGACCAACATTAATCAGAATCAGAATCAGAAACAGGTTTATTACCAGGTAGGTGTATACGTACGAGGAATTTAACTTGGTGTTGTGACTCGAGGTGCATAAAAACAAGAATTAAAAACACAGGTAGAGAACTAGAAAAATATTAAAGATAATACAAAATATATAGTAAAATATAACAGTATTTACATTGTAATGGAATGAAATAGAGGAATAAAATATGGAATACAAATCAGCTGTAATACAAAATAATGTTGTACATTGTGTGATTTCATGTAGTGCATAGAGTCTATGATGTGGCTGAGGTAAAGTGTCAGTGGGGGGGGGGCGGGCCTTGTTTATGAGGCCGGTAGATGTGGGACAGGACAAGGCGCTCAAAGGACTTCATAACCAAAGAGTTTAGGGCAACGGGTCTGTAGTCGTTTAATCCTGTGATCCTTGTTTTCTTGGGAACCGGGATGATGGTGGAGGTTTTTAAGCATACTGGAACGTGGCATGTCTTATCGGCACAGTGCTTCAGGGTGGAGAGGGAGAAAAGAGGCGCTTTCACACCGGAGTACTTTTCTCAGGAATAGTTCCGATAGTTTTGGGGATTTTGCTTTCACACCAAAAAGATCTGGAACTAGAACCTAGTTCACACAAACCTTTTCACCCCTTTTCAGTCCCTGTTAGAGAGGTGGTACTTTCCTGGGGAGGAAAAGGTTCCAATTTCTGATATGGCAACACAAAATAAAACGTGGGACTGGTGGAGTGATGAGGAGGTGTTGGCACTTCTGGCAATTTACCCGGGAATTCAGGTGGCGATTTACTGCCACCCAAAGTCCGGGCAGTATACGCCGTGAAGTAGTTTGCGGCCTTCCAGTAAACCCAAAGCAGAAGAAGAAGAAGTGACTTCAGCGGCTTCATTTGCGTAATCCTCCCTCAGGGACTTATTCCGGTGTGAACGCGATTTACTAGGACAGTTCCGCGACTAAAGAGTTCGGCGGGACTAAGTACTGGGAACTAAGTACGGCAAAGTACTTGGTGTGAAAGCGGCTATTGTCAGGGCCAGCCGCTTTTCTGGTACTGAGTTTTCTGAAAAGTCTTTGTTATACCACTTTCACACCAACGCGGTTCCCGTTCTAGCTCCGTGCTGGAGCTTTTCTGGTTCGGAACCGGTTTTTCTTTTCATCCCCCGTTTTGTTCACACTGCTCAGAGCCCGACTGGTGCTGCCGCTGCTGAGTCATGACGTCACCGTTTACGTCGCTGATTTTCTGCCCAACGGCGTCGGGTCGATGATCGTGTTGCTTGTAATCATACGAAGCCAGATTAAGAACGGATGGTCAAAGTATGGTACAAATAAACAGAATCAAACTAAGCCTTGTTAGTGCTGCCTGACTTTAAAGGTCCCATGTCATGGCCATTTCTAAACTGATCATAATTCCATTGTTGAGGTCTACTAGAATAGATTTATACTGTGCAATATTCCAAACTCACATTGGTTTCTCATACGGCATCTCTGTATAGTATGTGTATTCACTCTCTGTCCAACACGGCTTGTTGGGGCTTCTGCCCCCCCCCCCCCCCCCCCCCTTTGAGCCCACTCTGTTCTGATGAGTCCACCACCGTTACAGCGGAACATCAGTGATTATGTGTTACAATGGCGTTAACAACCAGAAAATGACACCAGTATTCACAAACAGAATGCTGCATGGGCTCTTGGTGTCGTGTTGGCGGGACGTTGCACTGCTCGCTGCTGCGAGGGTGGACAGTGTGAGCTGGGTTCATTTCCTGCTTGCTGCGTGGGGTCTGCGAGACAGCGAGACATTGCGAATGGATGTGGCAAGGGGGGATTCTGAGGGGGGTGCAGCGCCCCCATCTGCGAGGCTCCACTAGCACCGGTTTTCGGAGCTTAGAGGCGGCTCTCTGCGGTGTGAACAGGAAAAAACGGTGCATTTCAGGATCTAGCTCCGAACCGGCCCTGGAACCGCATTGGTGTAAAAGGGGCAATAGAGAGAGAATTTGGTGTGTTGGGGGAGGGCAGTGATGTGGGAAAATGGGACGCTGAAAGGGAGGGGGACATGGAGGTGTGAAACTGAAGCTGTTGGGAGGTGTCACGGGGGATGGTGACAGGACTGAACTCTTTGTCCTCGAAGCGGCAGTAAAACAGATTTAAATTATTTGCAAGGCTTCTGTCGTTCATGTAGAGTGAGGCTTTTGGCTTGTAGTTTGTGACCTGCATTAGTCCGCACCAGACAGAAGGAATCATTTGCTGAGAACTGATGTTGAAGTTTCTCAGAGTATTGTCGTTTAGCATCTCTCACCGCCTAGCTAAATACGTACTTCGACTCTCTAAATCTTGCCTTAGCCGCTTTCACACCAAGTACTTTGCCTTACTTAGTGCCGGCACTTAGTACCCCAGGGCACTAAGTACAGATCGTGTTCACACTGGAATAAGTTCCCTGAGGGAAGTTTACGCAAATGAGCCGCTGATGTCACTTCGTCTTCTTCTGCTTTGGGTTTACTGGCAGGCCGCAAACCACTTCACGGCGTATACTGCCACCCGAAGTCCCCGCCGACACCTCCTCATCACTCCACCTCTCCCATGTTTTTTTTTGTGTTGACATAAGTTATTCTCTCTGAGGCGGCTTCACAAAACTTTTCAGAGTTTTACGGGGCGTGGTTTGCAATTCGCCCAGCCAATATAATAATTTTTCACCTCTCTAGCAGGCACTAAAAATGGGGGTAAAAGTTCCCGGCACTAAGTACACTTTTTGATGTGAATGCAACATAACGGAACTAAACGGGAAAAGTACGGGGAAAAGTACTCCGGTGTGAACGCGCCTCTTATTGCCACTGCTATACGCCTCCTCCTTTTGCGATCTAAGCTGTTTCAGTTTAGCAGTGAACCAGGGCTTATTGTTGTCGTAACTCACCCTGGTGCGTGTTGGTGCACAGCTGTCCTCACAGAAGCTGATGTAGGACGTCATCCAGACTTTGAGTAGCAGTCCTAATCACATCCTAGTCAGTACAGTCCAAACACCCCTGAAGTTCCTCCATAGCTTTACTGCTCCACTGCCTGAATGTCCTCAATACAGGTTTAAACAGTTTGAGTTTCTGCCTGTATGCAGGGATCAGGTGGACCATTGTGTGGTCAGAGTGGCTCAGTGCAGTACGGGGGACGGCGTGGTATGCTCCCTTGGTGGTTGTGTAGCAGTGTGTGTGTGTGTGTGTGTGTGTGTGTGTGTGTGTGTGTGTGTGTGTGGGGGGGGGGGGGAATATTAGCCACACATACACTCCTCTCTCACTATTAAACTAGTCGCAATTAATTATTGCATAGTCATCTTTTTTCCCTGTCGGGTCTCAGAATTGTCTCTTCCTCTCCTCTCTCTCCCTTTCTCCCCCCCTCTCTCTCTCTCTCTTGTCATTTTCCTTGCTCTTCACATTTTCTCTTCTGTTTGTACTGTTAGTGTGATGTGATTTCTCTTCTCTCAGAATAATAAATTTGGTTTTTGAGACTCCCGAAAATGTGATTTTGAGGAAAGAGTGAGTCAGTCCGGGGTCTGACAAACAATACAGACCCTGAAAAGCATCCTCCATATAAATTCTGCTTCCCCTTCTGCCACTCTGACTCCTTTCCTTCCCCTTTTTCAACCCTTCTTATTTTGATGCTTCTTGAATAGTAAATGTTGTCAAATGTGCTCTACATAGATTTTAGAAGAAAGAAAGATATGTGAAGTGGATGAATCCTCTGTGTTCAATAACAAGGAGGAGCCTCCTTTCATTTCATATTGAAATGCTGCTCCATTTCTGTTTTAATTATAGTAACTAACTATAAACTGTGAGAAAAGGAAAGGCCGGCATGGTCAGAATCAACTGGTGCAAAGCATGAAATAGATGTACAGTACTGTATATGTTTGTAATTTGTATACATGTTTATCTATATTCTTTATTATGTATATGGGTCAAACCTTTAAATCAAACACATTTTCCTTTTAACAGACGCACAAAGAAGCATCCCTTCTGTGTCACACACATCAATTAAAAATCTTCACAAAGGCTTTATAAAGACACTCTCTCCCTATTTTCTCCAGCGAAGTGGAAATTCCGCCGCAGCGATAACGCTGTGTCCATTCCAAGAATCAATAATCCGTTTATAAATATGTTATTAATAAAGGAGTTAAGCTGCATATATATTTCATGGCAGAGGAAGGGAGTGTCTCCCAGAGGCCGCGGGGCTTTACTCCATATCATTCATTTATAATTAATCTGCACCACTTGGGATTTAGTGAATTAGGAATCCCGCAACAGACTAGAGATCTGTTCTCTTCTATCTGTTGCAGCGCGACATGGGAGGTCCTCGCACTGCTGGGAGGGAAAAGAGAGAGGTTTCATGTTGCAAAAGACAAGCATGTAGTTATTATGTCTCTAACCAAGGAACAGGAGAGACAGTCACACTGATATTTTATTTTTGAAATATATGTATTATTTATTTATTAGAAATATATATCATATAACTGTCTTACAGAGACTTAGCTTTCTTGTGTTTGTATATACCAGTGATTTTTGAAGTGGCTTCTTTGAAAAGCTCTGCTTAATTAATTTAAATTATCAAAAATAAATTTTACAAAATGATTCAAAGCTCAACAAATCATATTTTAATACTTGAATAGATCATGTCCTTATTTTATCAATTGTAAAAAATGGAATTCCTATTGTGTGTTTTATGTACCACATGTGTGTTCTTCAGTTTACTTATTTTACATTTTATCTTAGTAAAGTTTAAGTAGCAGTTCATGTAATCAATTTAAGTTGCATAATTGTACAGGTTGAGGATATTATTGAACATTTTTAATATTATTATCTTTCTTATACATGTCTGTTTTGCTGTAAGGGCCAGACTTTAGGGTGTCCTGTTATAATATCTATTTAGTGAGGGTTCATTGAGCCACGTGTTAATTAATTTTTTTGAGAGTTACAGTTTTTTACTTTAGCTAGAAGTTATAGAATTAATTCATTATGCTCAATTTAAAATGACTTTCTTAATGTTGTATCTCACCTATTCACTATGTATTTGTGTTTGAGTAAAATCAAGACACTTTGACATATCCAAATCTATTAATATGACAAATAACCATAAACCTCCTGAAAATCAGGAATGTGAGTCAAACTCCTCAAAAATCCCATATGCCATCTTTAATGTATAAACGAGTTCCACTGTGGTTTTGAGGAAACAGACAACACATTACTGTGACCTGAAATAAAAGATGACCCTCTTCATGCGCAGCAGCCCAACTTTGGTGGTGCAGTAAATATTATAATGTATATAATTATCACTGATAGGAGCATTATCCCGAAGTCTTTTGTCTTTGTGATCAGTTTGTCCTGGATCAGACAGACACTTATGTGCCGTTTACACGAGAACGCAAACGGTTGTATCCGCTACTTTTCTCTTTCATATAGCCCGTTCGTTCACACAAGGCCATAACGGAAACGCGGAAACGGACCCCGCAAACAATAACGGGTCCCAAGGTGGATAGATCTGCAAACGGAACGCTCTGGGGGGTCAAACGGCTCTGTGTGTAGGCCTACGTCCTATACGATCATTTCCTGATAACGATGAAGCCATAGCCCCACCTCTCCCCACCTCTGCTGCTCACTGCTGTAGCATGGTCAATAGCTACTGTCAGTAGCTACTGGCTACTGCTACTGCTACTGACCATGCTACAGATGTTAGCGCAACATCTACAGCTCCTCTACCACAACCATCAAGTGGACATGGAGAATTACATGAACAGTTGAACTACATGTTGCTAAATCCATAAACAGAAGGGCAACCATGGCAACCATGCTTGGGGGGTCTTCTTCGCTGCTTTTGGTGTATTTTGTGGGGAAAGTACAGCGCCACTTACAGGCCCGGCATATGTACTACTGCGTATCCAGAGCTCCCGAGCGGTCTCGTGTGAACGGAATACTTTACGTATTCGGTTGGTTTGCGCTTCGTATGCGTTTGCGTGTAAGTGGGGACACACACACACACACACACACACACACACACACACACACACACACACACACACACACACACACACACACACACACACACACACACACACACACACACACACACACACACACACACACACACACACACACACACACACACACACACACACACACACACACACACACACACACACACACACACACACACACACACACACACACACACACACACACACACACAGAGAATGGGTCCAGCCTTCTATTGTCCCTGGTTAATCAGGGGTGGACTGACATTGCTGTCACTTTCCCCAAAAAACAAAAGAGTTGCTGGCTGTGATGGAGCGTATCAGCTGATCACCCGGCAGCACCAGGGCAGCCAGGCAGGAAGAAGAAAGGCCGCCTGCTGTAGGAGGGGGGGCGGGGAGAAGACACTGCTGACAAACGCATTAATTACTTTATCAACTACATTTCCCAATTAACCTTACATGCCACCTTCCAGGTAAGCCAGCCAGGGGGGGGGGGGGGGGCTCTGGATGTGGCGCCTCCTCATAAACCAGAGAAAAACTCTGAGTCAGTCAAAGATGAGGTGAGGAGATATGAAAGACCCGGGAGACAATAGTTTCCTGGGTCTTTAAAAAGCAGAGACAGAATGAACAGATAACATTGTCATTAGCATGCATTTAGAGGGTTCCACCAATCCCAGTTAACAAACATAATGTCCAGTTTAATTAAACACTGTTTGATACATATTTTAATTTCCAATTACTATTTTAAATTATATCTCAATATTGGTGTGTCAGCTGTTTTCTTTCTTCTCCGCCTCTGTGGCTTGAACACGCCTCACTGTTTCAGCTCAGGTTGGCTGGACCACTTTGTCTACGAGACAGACAGGAAGTCAGGCAGACTTAGGAAAGTAAAAGACAATTAAACACAATTAAGGGAAGTGTGATCAGTGGCGGACCTGGAGGAATAAATGGTAAGCTATCATTAGTGCACATTAAGAGTGGGAGCTCCGGTCTTTTATTTCACTCTATATGGAACAACTAGTGTCACATCGCCAGTGACTGGGCCAAAAAGCTTCACTCAAACTTTTAGGGCCAAATGGTTAAAATAAGGGCCGTTCAAGTGTTCAAACTGTGAATTTGATTTACCTAAAACTGCATTATACACTGCTTTACAGACATCTCTTTTCCGTTGTAAGTCAACGGGAAACATTACTGTATTTAACGACCCTGTAAGGCCCACTGTTGTAATTTTACAACATTACTTTAACCTCTTAAGCATGAGGGTCCCCCCAACTGCGGTCAAGCCAGCCGTCTTTCACTTTTGCGTGGTCAAACCAGCCGCCCCTGTATTTTGAGTGCGCGATTAGTTACAGGTTTACGGTAATGCATTAAAACAACCCTGGGAAGCTGTTGTAATTGACTGAAGTGACTTTCGAATACATTTTCGAATACATAAGTACATACATACATAAGTAGTTTATGAAACTGCCAGTTTTGTACTTAGTACTTCTTAGACTACTTGCACAAATAATTTGAAGTACTTTTACTGTGTACTTTTTCAGTAATTTGAGTTTCAAATCCCCCCCCAGAGAACAAGAATGAGCATTTTTGTCTAACTTTGGTGTGGGATAAAAAGCATTTCTTCCATAAGTAGTTTATGAAACTGCCAGTTTTGTACTTAGTACTTCTTAGACTACTTGCACAAATAATTTGAAGTACTTTTACTGTGTACTTTTCAGTAATTTGAGTTTCAAAGTCCCCCCCAGAGAACAAGAATGAGCATTTTTGTCTAACTTTGGTGTGGGATAAAAAGCATTTCTTCCATAAGTAGTTTATGAAACTGCCAGTTTTGTACTTAGTACTTCTTAGAGTACTTGCAAACATAATATGAAGTACTTTTACTGTGTACTTTTTCAGTAATTTGAGTTTCAAAGCCCCCCCCCAGAGAACAAGAATGAGCATTTTTGTCTAACTTTGGTGTGGGATAAAAAGCATTTCTTCCATAAGTAGTTTATGAAACTGCCAGTTTTGTACTTAGTACTTCTTAGAGTACTTGCACAAATAATTTGAAGTACTTTTACTGTGTACTTTTCAGTAATTTGAGTTTCAAAGTCCCCCCCAGAGAACAAGAATGAGCATTTTTGTCTAACTTTGGTGTGGGATAAAAAGCATTTCTTCCATAAGTAGTTTATGAAACTGCCAGTTTTGTACTTAGTACTTCTTAGACTACTTGCAAACATAATATGAAGTACTTTTACTGTGTACTTTTCAGTAATTTGAGTTTCAAAGTCCCCCCCAGAGAACAAGAATGAGCATTTTTGTCTAACTTTGGTGTGGGATAAAAAGCATTTCTTCCATAAGTAGTTTATGAAACTGCCAGTTTTGTAATTAGTACTTCTTAGACTACTTGCACAAATAATTTGAAGTACTTTTACTGTGTACTTTTCAGTAATTTGAGTTTCAAAGTCCCCCCCAGAGAACAAGAATGAGCATTTTTGTCTAACTTTGGTGTGGGATAAAAAGCATTTCTTCCATAAGTAGTTTATGAAACTGCCAGTTTTGTACTTAGTACTTCTTAGACTACTTGCAAACATAATTTGAAGTACTTTTACTGTGTACTTTTCAGTAATTTGAGTTTCAAAGTCCCCCCCAGAGAACAAGAATGAGCATTTTTGTCTAACTTTGGTGTGGGATAAAAAGCATTTCTTCCATAAGTAGTTTATGAAACTGCCAGTTTTGTAATTAGTACTTCTTAGACTACTTGCACAAATAATTTGAAGTACTTTTACTGTGTACTTTTCAGTAATTTGAGTTTCAAAGTCCCCCCCAGAGAACAAGAATGAGCATTTTTGTCTAACTTTGGTGTGGGATAAAAAGCATTTCTTCCATAAGTAGTTTATGAAACTGCCAGTTTTGTACTTAGTACTTCTTAGACTACTTGCACAAATAATTTGAAGTACTTTTACTGTGTACTTTTCAGTAATTTGAGTTTCAAAGTCCCCCCCAGAGAACAAGATTGAGCATTTTCGTCTAACTTTGGTGTGGGATAAAAAGCATTTCTTCCATAAGTAGTTTATGAAACTGCCAGTTTTGTACTTAGTACTTCTTAGACTACTTGCAAACATAATATGAAGTACTTTTACTGTGTACTTTTTCAGTAATTTGAGTTTCAAAGTCCCCCCCAGAGAACAAGATCGAGCATTTTCGTCTAACTTTGATGTGGGATAAAAAGCATTTCTTCCATAAGTAGTTTATGAAACTGCCAGTTTTGTACTTAGTACTTCTTAGACTACTTGCAAACATAATATGAAGTACTTTTACTGTGTACTTTTTCAGTAATTTGAGTTTCAAATCCCCCCCCAGAGAACAAGAATGAGCATTTTCGTCTAACTTTGGTGTGGGATAAAAATAATTTCTTCCATAAGTAGTTTATGAAACTGCCAGTTTTGTACTTAGTACTTCTTAGACTACTTGCACAAATAATTTGAAGTACTTTTACTGTGTACTTTTCAGTAATTTGAGTTTCAAAGTCCCCCCCAGAGAACAAGATTGAGCATTTTCGTCTAACTTTGGTGTGGGATAAAAAGCATTTCTTCCATAAGTAGTTTATGAAACTGCCAGTTTTGTACTTAGTACTTCTTAGACTACTTGCAAACATGATATGAAAATGAAAATGAAAATGAAAGCTTATCAACTGAAACACTGTCATTCAGTGATTGTGTATGTATGAAAAAAACAGGCAAACAGATTTTTCCCCCTTTTTCTTTATTCTTCTGCCCTAGTTGCAGAGAAAGCAATTCCAATTGCTTGCCCTGGCTTCTTGGAGTTGGTCCTGATTCATCCCCAGGCACTGCTCATGGAACCATCTTTCACAGGTGTCACACTGTATCTGTAAAATGAAATGAGTGACCATCAAATCTGATACATCTTGTCATCGGAAATGATGAAGTAATGAAGTGCAATAGAGAATAATTTGGGCAAAATTAGATTCATGTCAACTTTATTACATGTAGCTATATTCTGTAGCATACTCACCTCAAACACCAGTTTCAAATCTGAAAATAACTATATTATGTCTCCATTTTCAGTTTTTCAAATACAAATGTTTTTGAGGTAGTTATAGCTAGAAGATTTATAGTTCTGGGAAAACTCCATGTTGCATCACTATAATGTAGTTACCTTTTGGTATTCTTAATTGGTCAGTTATGTATTGCATACGACCTGCTTCTCCCTGCTTCCCATATTTTGATAGTGACTTACAGGATGTTGGTGTGTGAAAGAGGACAACAGCAGATAACACAACAAACGTCTTTCCAAGTGGTCCGTTTTCCATTAGGAGTGTTGCCTCAAGGTATAACTTGGTTTCCAGGCCTGATCTGGTGGACATGTACCGTCAGTCTCCCAGCGGCGTAGAGTGAGGTGGAGGAACCACGGGGTGCGTTAATTCAGTGCCCCATATTGCTATTTTCCAAGCTATTGTAGCTTTGTCATATTTGTCAACGCTGCATTGAGGCTATTGTCATCATGTGGGTGGACTTAGGCTCAAACCTGGGGTGAAGTTACACTTTAATTGAATATGTTGCTATTAGACATGATTAGAATTGTCAGTATCCCTATTCCACTGCTCATCACATTTTATATTCTCTCTGTTCATTATATGTGTAAACAATGTATATGCATTACCATTTATCTGAGAGAAGTTGTCTTGACTGTTTTTTTAGTAAATCAATTTATATTGGTTCCAGTCATTTTGAATAGAGTTAATGTGTGTGGGCTGCAGCTGGGGCGATGCACGAGGTTGCCGTAAAAAAATTATTCAGCATGCGCTGAAAAGTAGAAATCGAAGCATGGCCCTGCGGCGTTTTCGCTGGACCGCCTGATCTGGATAGACCCAGTGACTCAACAGTTTTGTAAATACATCTAATATCATAAATTGAATTTGATTAGAATATGATGAAGCACTATTATAACTACACTACGACAAACACTCACCCAATCTGTAGTGGGAGGCCCAGATCCTGGGGGCTTTGAGGCAGAGCACATTGCACAGTTGTTCTCCATGTTAAACACTGCAGGAAAGAAAATATGTTATTTAGACATACTGTATATGTATACAGTTAACAGTTTATTGGCAGCAGAAGTGCAGTCAAATTCTATGCAGCTGTTCAGCTGTAAATTATAGCTTATGAACTCTAAATGGATCATGAATGGGATCATCAACACAGGTTTAATATGTTTTTAAGGATGGATGTTTTAAAAAGAAGACTATGTACACAGTGTGAACAGAACAACATATAAGCAGACATACATAAACAATCCGTAATATTCTAAACATTACTAGGCAATGACCTGTATGCAACAAATTTAAAAATGCAGCAATTTATATTTGTCACTGTTTCACTCTAAGCCCTGTTTTGTGTTCCATATTTCACCCATGCCTCCTGCCGCTCTGCCTGTAAGCTTCTGTTTTTTTTCAATAAACCACCTATAAACTGTTCCTGGATGCCTGGTACAATCGGTATTCGTTTCCTCTTCCCTGCTCTCCTGACACAAACCGTGACAGTTTAAGTGTCAGTATTTACATTCCTTATTGCAGCAGGAAAAAAAGTTATTCTTCAACTGTTAATGTCTCAATGGAGTGTGTGTGAGAGAAATATAAGTTATGGGTTCAACTGAGATATGTATGGAATATTTGGTTTGGGCCCTGTGCTTAAAATCAATGATGCTGTCGGCTATAAATGCAGTAGTGTGTGGACTCAAAGGCAATGTTACAGGCTGTAGTTATTGTAGATTTGTTTGATTGCATTGGATTAATAGAAGTTCATCATTTCCATAACAACTAACTAAGAACCATAACGTAAAGCAGGACAAATGACTTACAAACCTGAACCATTGAGTATTGAAAGTGCAAACTTTCTCCTCTCACAAGCCATCTCCTTTTTGGATGTCCCAAAGGACATAACTGGTAATGCAGGAAAGGCCTCCATCACTGCTCTTGCCATCTACACACCAACACACAGAATCACACTTGTCATCTGCGCTACATTGTTTTTGCCATTAAAATTCCAAAATTGAATTGATATTTCAATAAAAATGATCAAACTATTAATAACTAATAGTTGTAATGAGGTAATTAACACAACTTGAAGAATGTACATGACAAACTACATGGGCTGTGTCAACAACCAGCCCTCTCATCAGTTTTACACAATTCCCCTAAAAAATAAACTGAAAATTAATAATTCAGAAACTAATGACTTATTTTTTAACATCATTGACTATTTTATACTTTAAACTTGTATAATAATCAAGACACTGAAATAAATATAAGAATATGTAGCAGAAGCATAAATATTACATATAGTAGTTAAAGTAAAAAACTACGTTACCATGGTAACAATGACCCCACAGCTACTGCCATCACGTTGAACTGGATGGTGCATGGTTGCTCCTCTCCATTTGACAGTCCCCCAGTCCTCCTTGCCATAGCAGGTCCTCCTCATCTTGAAGTATTCCCTTTGTAAAACACATTGTGGAATAGTCTCTAATGTAACTCCCAACAGACACATGTAGAATAAAAATCTTTAAATATTGTGTAAAATAAAAACACTCCATCCGAACAGAATGGACACTGGAAAATATTGTAGGTTACCTTGCTTACTGAGCTACTTCATTTACAATTGTGTACACAGATACTAAGGGCGGGATAAGGAAATATCATTTAAAAAACAGCTGAGACCACCAAGCACAAAATAAATGCTTCAGTGGTGTGGGTTTGGGAACTTCTGTTAACATACTTGTACATGTTTACTTAAAAGCGGCATGGACCAGTAAATGATTATAAACATCTAACATGGAATGAAATAACCATAAATAAAACATAAGTAATGATTGCATAACATGGTATATTTATAAAGATGCATATGTTAATTGTTAATGTATTCATACGTTTATTTAAAACATGTAAAATGGGTATAACATGGGATCACAACAGCCATAACGCCCTTGCTCTTGAATGCCGGTCCCATCTTCAAACACAAACTTCAATTTGAACTCAACCAGTAAAAGTTATGCATTCAAAACCTTCCTTAAATAAAAGTACAAGACTTGGCATCAAAATGTACTTAGAGAAACAGTAGTGCAGAATGGCCCATTTAAGAATAATATATATTACTGGATTATAATTATTGATGCCTTAATGTGTTCATCTTTAATGTTGCAGCGGGAAAAGGTGGGAATCATTATAATTACAGTAGTATATACTGTTGGGTCGCTTAATCTATAACCATACATCATATTATTCGTTTATTTTTATTTTATATTAATAATATTAATCGTCAAACTACATAGAAGTTAAAGTTAACAAATACATTTAGTGGAGTAAAAACTACCATATTTGCCTGGAAAATATAGTGGAGTAGAATTTATTTATTAATAAAGTAGCATAAAATGGAAATTACAGTGAAGTACAAGTACTTCAAAACTTTACTTAATTACAGAACTTCAGTTAACTTTCTTAGTTACATTCCACCTCTTAATATGTGGCATTAACAGATTGGTATGTGTAAGGAGATGAAAAGACAACATGCCTGGTTCCTGTGCCGAAGAAGATACATCCACGCACACACAGTGACTACAGACCGGTGACAGTGTTGCTGTTGTGCTGCTGAGTTTATTGTATTTTGCTACTCTGGCACAACAATTTCCTTCTGGATGAATAAAGTATTATTTTATCTTATCTTAAGGAAAGAACGATAAAAGTGAATCAAACCAGCAGTCAAACATGGTGGTGGAAATATTACATTCTCTAGGAGTGACTTTGCCATTGGATTACTGAAAAAGTACACAGTAAAAGTACTTCAAATTATTTGTGCAAGTAGTCTAAGAAGTACTAAGTACAAAACTGGCAGTTTCATAAACTACTTATGGAAGAAATGCTTTTTATCCCACACCAAAGTTAGACAAAAATGCTCATTCTTGTTCTCTGGGGGGGACTTTGAAACTCAAATTACTGAAAAGTACACAGTAAAAGTACTTCAAATTATTTGTGCAAGTAGTCTAAGAAGTACTAAGTACAAAACTGGCAGTTTCATAAACTACTTATCGAAGAAATGCTTTTTATCCCACACCAAAGTTAGACAAAAATGCTCATTCTTGTTCTCTGGGGGGGGCTTTGAAACTCAAATTACTGAAAAGTACACAGTAAAAGTACTTCATATTATGTTTGCAAGTAGTCTAAGAAGTACTAAGTACAAAACTGGCAGTTTCATAAACTACTTATGGAAGAAATGCTTTTTATCCCACACCAAAGTTAGACAAAAATGCTCATTCTTGTTCTCTGGGGGGGACTTTGAAACTCAAATTACTGAAAAGTACAAAGTAAAAGTACTTCAAATTATTTGTGCAAGTAGTCTAAGAAGTACTAAGTACAAAACTGGCAGTTTCATAAACTGCTTATGGAAGAAATGCTTTTTATCCCACACCAAAGTTAGACAAAAATGCTCATTCTTGTTCTCTGGGGGGGACTTTGAAACTCAAATTACTGAAAAGTACACAGTAAAAGTACTTCAAATTATTTGTGCAAGTACTCTAAGAAGTACTAAGTACAAAACTGGCAGTTTCATAAACTACTTATGGAAGAAATGCTTTTTATCCCACACCAAAGTTAGACAAAAATGCTCATTCTTGTTCTCTGGGGGGGGCTTTGAAACTCAAATTACTGAAAAAGTACACAGTAAAAGTACTTCATATTATGTTTGCAAGTACTCTAAGAAGTACTAAGTACAAAACTGGCAGTTTCATAAACTACTTATGGAAGAAATGCTTTTTATCCCACACCAAAGTTAGACAAAAATGCTCATTCTTGTTCTCTGGGGGGGGATTTGAAACTCAAATTACTGAAAAAGTACACAGTAAAAGTACTTCATATTATGTTTGCAAGTAGTCTAAGAAGTACTAAGTACAAAACTGGCAGTTTCATAAACTACTTATGTATGTATGTACTTTTGTATTCGAAAATGTATTCGAAAGTCACTTCAGTCAATTACAACAGCTTCCCAGGGTTGTTTTAATGCATTACCGTAAACCTGTAACTAATCGCGCACTCAAAATACAGGGGCGGCTGGTTTGACCACGCAAAAGTGAAAGACGGCTGGCTTGACCGCAGTGTCCCCCCAGTGGACCCCCCCCCCCCACCGTTTTTTTACGAGACTATGTCTCAGGGCTTCTTAACATTTATGAAACTATTAATGTTCCATACCCTTTTAACGATAAGAAACTCAGCTAACTAACAATATGAACCATTTTTAGCTAAAAGAAACACAAGAGTAATACCAAGCCTTTGAATTAGCATGGAGCGAAAAAATGCTAACTAATGCTAACGGACTTTTGCACAGCACTCACGGTAGCAATGCGCTTATTACTTATCGTCACTACACAAACAAGATATCCGATTAAAGCTGAGACTCCACAGATTCCACACATGTAATGTCATCACTGTAGGGCCCCGAATTGCAGAGCTATCAGCCAGAAAAGAGAAAGTAAACAACATCCGGTTTCGAAAATATTACAATAGTTACGTCTTACCTTTTTTGATTTGTGATCAAAAGTTGTGTTCACCGAAATAAAAACGCCGCTCAAGGTTAATCCAATGTCTTTGTGTGACGTAGAATTTTTTACTGATAATCCACCATCATATTTATGGCAATATACTGGGTATAAAGTTTTGCCGTCCAGGCTTGTACTTTCAGATGTGCTTTGTTTGCTTCTCTATTATATAGTTCTATGGTAATGTTTACGTGGATTTGGGAACTGCCCCTCGATTCTATTGGATATTTTGGTTAAGAAAAAGGTGTAAATCACCCAAATCGACCAATGGGTTCCAGAGATATGGTCCTGCGTACAGTATGAAGAATGCCAGCCGGCGTAAGCTCTTTACGCAGCAGACTTTACTTATTATTTACTACGTAAGGAAGCAGGAATTGCAGGAACCAGAGCACACGGAGCACAGAGCAGACAGCAGATAACGTAATTGCAGTTTTATTGCTTATAGATTATTAGAACATTTCAAAGGGGACACAGTCACATTGGATATTAACCTATGGATTAACTACATCATCGTTGTTATCGTTTTAATGCCATTGAAGACCAGTTTAGACCAGACAAAGACAAAGGTAAGCCACGTTAGCATTGTGTAGCTACCTAGCGCCACTTCTTTTGATTTACGTTTTTGTTGATAACGTTGCAAGTGTGTATCTTTCAGTGTTGAGGTGGGCACCGTTAGATTATGTGTCTTTACGATCATAAACGATGTGTTGGATGTGCAGCTGGGATAAGTAATAAGGGAGCTAGGAGTGATTTCAGGTGCATAATAGGCAGGGGTGCACATAACTTTTTCAGGGAGTTACTCAGATGAGTACCAGGAGACAGGGTTTGGTACTCACCCCACAGGAACCGTGGTTTCAATAAGTCTATTCCTCCTCACTGTCCTCCTCAGTGTCTACCTCAGTGTCTTCCTCACTGTCCTCTATTTCCACTTCTTGCATGGTAGAGGATGATGCTGCAGATGCACCTCCCTGTCCCTGTTTAAACCTCCGACTTGCTGTCTCCATCCACAGGTCAACAGCTGGCTTTGGGTCAAATGTCTCTGTGGTCTTCTTTGACAGGTGAATGTGCATCAGGGCTGACAGACGAGCATGTGACAGACGAGATCTGTACTTGGTTTTTATTATGTTCAGATGTGAGAATCCCCTCTCACAAGCTGCACTGCTCAAAGGCAGTGTAAGAGACAGTTTAACTAATGTGTTGATGCTGGAGTAAGCATCTGGATTACAATTTATTATTTGGAGCAAGTCATACACAGAGGTGGCAGCCAAGCGTTTTCCTGCTTGCTTTAAACGCATCCATTCTCTCAGTATAGTGTCTCTGTCAAGTTGCAAGGTGGCCTCATATTTCTGAAGAATGTTGCAAACTGTTGTGTTGCCAAAACTGTGAATTCCTTGCATTTCCTGAGGCCAAGTTGAAGGATCAAACACTAAGAAGTGATCAGATGACTTGAGGGAGTCATATCTGATTTCAAACTCTTCAATTAACCCCCTGAGTACGTTTGTCTTGTCCCTGTCAGCATCATCATTAGATACAGTGTGTGTCCTCCTGTAGTGGCCTTCAGCATCAAGCAGAAGTGTGAACTGTCCAATGGCCACCATGAGTTCATCCTTACATTCCCCAATGGTCAGTTTTCCCTTCTGAAACCTAATGGATGTGATCTTCAAAATGTTGCCAATGTCAAGCATGTTGGCCAGAAAACAGTGAAAATGCTCAGAGCATATATGCTTTAAGTCATTGTTATCACTTGTAGCCAGTTGATTTTAATGGCTGGCAATAGTCTTGATATTTTTAACAGTGTTTCATGCCTCCACGCGGACCATCTGATATTGTGAAACTTACCCAGTTTCACAAAGGGGATCCCATTTTCATGACACAATCTCTTTAGCACAGCAGTGTGTTTTGCTCCACCTTTCTGTAAATAAAACTGGAGCAGCTTGACCACAGATCGATTAAAAGTCTCACAGTAAGGAACGTTACGATCAGCTGATTTGGCGCAGTTCTCCAGTGTGTGCGCGGTGCACAGGATGTGCACAAGCGAGTCTCCCACCGCAGCCAGTCGGCGTAGTTTTGGCACAACTCCGTTGTACACACCAACGTTAACAGCAGCTCCGTCTGTGCACACAGCGACCAACTTTTTCTTCCAGTCATCCAAGCCTGCCTCCTGGAAAAGCTTCACCAGTCCGTCTGTTATGGCCTGCGCGGTTCGGTCAGCACCCAGTTCAATTAGTCCAAGAAAGTCCGAAGTAAACTCTCCGTTGCTGGACACGGACACGATGTAAACGATCTCCTGCTCGGTTTTTGTGATGTCCTCAGATCCATCAAAAAGTAGCCCCCAAAATTCAGCAGACTTCAACTTTAGTCTCAACTCCCCACTGATAGTTTGCGCAATGGTCTGCATCAGTGGTTAATTTGAGCCGGATCCTGCCGGAACAGGATCCGGCACCTCTTCATGTTCCGGCACCTATTTGGGCAGATCCGGTACCTCTGACAAAATTATAAAAAATAAAAATGGTTAAAATGAAATAAAATATGCAGATATTAATTTACAGAAAACATCCCAAGAATTTCATGTCGTTTATTAAGATTAAGATTTGAAAGAGTCGGAGATCTGTGTTGACGCACTGAAAAGCTGGACCAACGGACAAACGTCTTTCACTTTTGAAATTCGCCACATGAGGAGCACGTCGCAGAGAGGAAGAAACGGTGATTCGATGCAAGCATGTCAAAAAGACAGTTAAATTGACTGTCTTTCTTCAAAAAGAAGGAAGAGGTAATAGACACTTCAAAACGAGTCAGAAAAGCCTCCACAAGCAGCGACGAGGGCAGCTGCAGCGGTCATGTTGATGGTCAAAACCAGGAGGAGGTTAGCGCCGCAACAGCTAGCCAGCTAGCTAACCGACAGCTAGCCAAGCCCGGGCAGCGGGTCAGGTTCACCGCCAGCCGGAACAGGAGCCAGCTACCGTCAGCCAGGTGGACCACCAACAGCAACGGGTGGGTACCCTGGCATCAACTAGCCCGGTACAACAGCCGGAGCAAGAGGCGAGCGGAACCGCGACATCAGCTGGCTTACAGCAGGAAGATTCAGTAGGAGAGGAGAGCGCATTGAGCGTAGAAGAGTGTGGGACGTCCAGCGACAGGTCAGTTTTTTCTAACTGTGGCCAAGAACTTGGAGGACCGTATGTTATCTCAAGGAGGCCGGATGCCAGATAAAACTGGATATAACAAGTTCATTGAGGAGTTGAAGGTGCTTTACGCACAATACTGGCCCGAGGACGCAGGTGCGCTGTATGGAGAGACTGAGGTCGAGTCACTGTGTCAGCGCTTCAACATTGCCAACCCGCGCGCAGTCATACGGGCCTACAGAACGTACAGAGACTCAGATGGTAAAGACACCCCCGATGAGCTGATGGAGTTACTTGTTGCTGTCAACAGCATTCCCATTGCAAGTGCTGAATGTGAGCGCGGATTTTCTCAAATGAACTTGATTTGCACTCCCAACCGTAGCTCTTTGCTCACATCCACCATGTCATCTTTACTTTTCCTAAATCTTGTTGGACCCCCCCTGGCTAAATTCAATCCAGTCCCGTACGTGAGGTCCTGGGTGGCCAAAGGACACAGAACTGCCACAGACACACGCAGTAAAAGCAGAAAAAAAGAGATAGAGGACAATCCGGACATGCTCGTGATGTGGGGTGTTTTAAACAACTAAATATGGTGAGCAAACATACTGTCTATTAATAGGCCGCCGTGCCAATCTTTAAATAGGCCTAATACATTTTTTTTTTACACGTTAAACCTGTTGAGAAATTAATTGCTGGCTGTATACTGAAGTCCCACCTGTGGTGATGTGGGCATTTGCCTATGTTGTGCGTACTAGCCTAAACAATTATAAATTATCGTCATAACATTTATACCATAGATACTATTTGAAATTGAGGCTTGTAAGTCCCACAGCGTTGCAAGTGGACATTTTCATGTTGTTTTCAGCACCTTTTCTGTATACGTTCCGGGACCTGTACGCGTCTCGTCATCCCTGAGTTGTCATATGTACTTTGCGTTCCGGCACCTTATGATTTACAAATTAAGCACTGGTCTGCATTATTCGTGTCCCCCCTTCACGTGAGTGATATGCGCCTCCGATATTTACTCCGAGCCGCTTCAGTAAAGGAATATCCTCAGCATAGGAAGACATAGGACGTGCATGTTTAGCTTTATGAAAGGCGAGGAGAAAAATATTACACAGGGCTTGCCGTTGCTCTTCATTCAGCTTGCCTTGCCATCTAGCAAGTGGGTGGTTGGATAGTTCTTCTGTAGTAGCTTGTTTATTAGCAATAACTTGTGCCACATTAACATGCTCCTTGCTCTTTTCATGTTTTTCAAACAAAGGGTGGTTGAAATTTTTCGAGCCTGTATAAAACGTACCCGTTTTGTCCGCTAGATGTGGATGCGAGCGGCATATTTTGCACCACATTTCCGTGCGATCATCATCGGCATCCAGCCACGGCACGTCTTGGAGCCACTTAACAGAAAATAATCGTTTCTTCGGCTCTGGCTCGGTTTGTTGTTTCTTTGCAGGTGGCGAAACGCCAAAGTAGTTGCTCAGTGTTTTTTGTTTTTTCGACATGTCTACTCCATTGAATTTTTACATGAAACACGTTTACACCAAATATGTTTTGATTTGACCTGGTACGCAAAGGCGCGCAATGACTCACGGGACGTTACGCATTCCACATTTAGGCCGCGCATGCGTACCTGCGTACCAGTTATGTGCACCCCTGATAATAGGTTAGCATTTTTCGCTCGGTGCTAATCCAGAGGCTCACTGTTAGCATTGTGGGGCCTAAGAGGATAACAGAGAATGTTTTCTTAATTTTTTATTTTTTCACAACAGTTGTATTTGGATGGAATGAATACCTATAGTGATAATTCAAAGTAATACAATTATTTTTACAGTGAAAAAGGTCAAATGGAACCGATGGTTCCCAAATTATCCAGAGGTGAGTCCGCCTGGACTTTATTTTTCTAAACCTCTCTAAAAAGGTCAAATTTCACTTGTTTTGCATCAATCTTAATACAGGGTACTTATTATATGTTATAGTTGGGATTCCTAAAGCTTTTAGTCTACTAACCCATCATTCAAGGGTGGTTTTCAATATAAGTAATGGGTTTTCTTTAGGCGGACATTATAATTTACATGTTTTTACTATGTTCCATCTGAATTTACTTTAAAATAAAAACATCTACATTGATTCTTACACGTCTACGTCCAACTCACAGATGTAACCTTGCTTTGAGAGAAAAGATTATTAATTTACCCCTTTTAGAAGTGAAGATATAGTCTTTGCTGTGTTAGTGGCATTTTGGAGCCTGAAACCTGAAAAACAGGCTCAGTGCTTAAGAGGTTAAGCTATCCTAAAAAAGTCAGTAAATGCTTTTTTAAAGACCACATTTACATAGTCAAAAGGTAATTTTGTTCAGCCTCACAATGCTATTGGGTAGTAAATGTGTTTATAGGTCCTGCCCTCTGGCCATACACTCACACAACTTCAGAATCTTCAAACGAGTAACATCTCTTTGTTTTATTGCACTGGATTTGTCAGATTCAAGTAAGTAAAATGCCTCATTTTTTTTTTGTGATTACAATGTCTAGAACATTTACATATTTAGTTATTGTGGAATACATTAATCAAATGTGATTATGTCTTTGTTGTAATATTACAAAACTGGGTCAGTGTGGTAGTCAAAATAGCATGAGCACCTGTCATGGACCCCACCCTTCTTATATGTTCACATATGGAAATAAAACACTAATAGAAATATAATGTCTTTGATAAATTCACTATAACTAAGTTCTAAATGTGTCCTCTGTTAAGATTTTGAATTAACACCAGAATTGAATATATTAATACATACATATGTGTATATGTATGTATATTTATGATAAAAGTATGTGAAATTATATCTGTAGCAATAATTTAAACTCTACTTGTATCTTATCAGTTAATTAGTTACAAAAATAAATGTAACTCTGTTTCTGGCTGAAACAGTTATTTCTGAAATGTGTTTGGACACTTGGATGTATCCCTTTTAGTATGATAATTAGCCTGTTCTCATCAGCCAGACAGCATTGTGTGACTTGTTGAACTGGTTTACCTGCATGTGTGGGTGTAGGTATTGCTTTTATTATGATAATAGGCTAAGCCAGGTAGTATTGTGTGCCTTAAGTGTACAATGTAAATAGGATTTAGATACTTGTTGCATCGGGACAACTGGAAGGGGGTGGTGCAGGCATTCCTTTTATTATGATAATAAAAGACAGAATGAACACTTGTCCTATCTATTCATTCAGGTAATCTACTACAATATAATAAGCATATGTATTATTGATAAATATTTATTAATTACTTTTTCCATTTCAGAATGCCACCAGCAAAGAGAGGTCCTCGATTCAGTGTGCAGGATGTGATTGCTGCCCTCCAAAACGGAGAAAGTGGGTGAGAACTGGAATCTCTGGAATGATCTGTGACTTGAAACAGGGCCCCATCCAAGAGATCACAACCTCCACTGGATGTACGCAAGGACCTCATGGCACATTTTCCAGTGAAGACAAAGAGAGGAAGTTACAGACACGGCAGTAAACACACAATGCACGAAGTGTGACGTCCGTCTCTGCTTTTCTGACGATAGGAACTTTTTTTGGGACTACCATTGTATTCATATTTAATAAATGACTATTCATAACAAATATGACTGATGTGTGTCACGGTTTGTGAAAGAAGCAGGACCCAAATGCAGATATAAACTGAAAATTCCTTTATTTCAAGGCTATGATATATATATATATGAAAAAACAGAATACTCACCGCAGAACTAGTCATGGAACAAGAGAAGCACCAACACTGAACACAGGAGGAGACAATACTAAATACACAGAAGGGTAATCACAGGACAAGAAACAGCTGGGCAGGGGAGGAGAAACACAAGGGCCACAGGTGAACACAATCAGATAACTAGGCACACCAGGGAACTAATGACAAGAAGAAAAACACAGGGAAAAGGACCAGACAATAACCCAGAGGAAAACATGACATGGAAAACAGCAAATACACCCAAACCTACAAAACTATAACCGTGACATGAACTTAGGAGCGTGACATAACCCCCCCCTCAAGGGACGGATTCCAGAAGTCCCAAAAAAACAAAGTCCTGCAGGTTGGGTGGAGGGGGTCTGGAGGACGGGTCTCGGGCGGCCGGAGCGGGGGCAAGGCAGAGATCAAAGTGGGGAATTCGGGCAGACGGCCCGGGGGCAAGGCAGAGTCCAAAAAGGGGAACTCGGGCGGACGGCCCGGGGGCAAGGCAGAGTTCGAGGAGGGGGTCTCGGGCGGACGGCCCGGGGGCAAGGCAGAGTTCGAGGAGGGGTGAAGACCACCGCGGGCGAACTCAGGGGACCGGGCTCGAGGGCGAAGACCGGACAGCTCCGAAGTCCGGGCAGGAGCCGGTGTCTGCAAGATCCCCCATGGAAGAGGACACAGGACCGGCAGGACCCCCGGCAGGAGAGCAGTCTGCGGGACCTCCAACGGGACAAGGCATGGAGCTGGCAGGACCCCCGGCAGAAGAGTAGTCTGCGGGACCTCCAACGGGACAAGACATGGAGTTGGCAGGACCCCCGGCAGAAGAGTAGTCTGCGGGACCTCCAACGGCACAGGACATGGGGTTGGCAGGACCCCCTGCAGAAGAGCAGTCTGCGGTACCTCCAACGGCATAGGACATAGGGTTGGCAGGACCCCCAGCGGAACCTCCAACGGCACAGGACAAGGGGCTTGAGTGGAGACTCGAGATGAAACTTGAGAGTTGACTTGAGAGATGACTTGAGAGGGATCTTGAGAAGGAACTCGAGCGATGACTTGAGAGTTGACTTGAGTGGTGACTTGAGAGGGGACTCGAGAGGTGACGTGAGAGGGGACTCGAGATGGGACTCGAGAGGTAGCTCGAGAGGAGACTTGAGAGGGAACTGGAGAGGTGGCTTGAGAGGGGACTTGAGAAGGAACTGGAGAGGAGACTTGAGAAGGCACTGGAGAGGAGACTTGAGAGGTGACTTGAGACGGTTGGTTCGCCAACAGAACACGGGGAGCTGGCGTCGGACGGACAGCCAACATGAGACGAGGTGCTGGAGTCGGTCGGTATGCCGACAGGACACGGGGAGCTGGCGTCGGACGGACAGCCATCAGGACACGGGGAGCTGGCGTCGGACATACAGCCAACCGGAGACGAGGAGCTGGAGTCGGGACCATGGTTTCTGGGACCGGTTCAGTAACCGGAACCATGGCTGCTGGGGCTCGGGCTGCTAGCCTGCCCTTGCGACTCCTTCTCTTCGCAGCCACCTGATTACTCCATGGACCTCCATAAGCCAGACGAGTTCCATCATACGACTCCTGAACAGGAGCACGAACTGGGGAAGAAGCAGGGGTTGACTCCGGACGGAACACACCGAGACGTTTATAGTCAGCAGGCTGGAAATCACACACTGAGAGAAAGTTCAAAATCCAGCCAGGTAAGAATTTCACCAAGTATGGCTTCTCCATAACCAACCGGTGAAATTATACCAGAGCGGCCTCCTTCTGTCGAACACTGGACGCTCCCTTCCACCAATCAACGCAGCAAGCCAGATAAAAGGTGAAATGCTGCAATTCTACCAAAACGGATCATCTGCTGGGATCATTTGGTCGGTTCGTACTGTCACGGTTTGTGAAACAAGCAGGACCCAAATGCAGATATAAACTGAAAATTCCTTTATTTCAAGGCTATGATATATATATATATATATATATATATATATATATATATATATATAAAACGGACAAGTCAAAACAAGCAATCTGATTGGTTCTTAGCCGTGATATACTGAGCGTATACCATGGGTAGAATTGTAAGTTACTTTTCACAACAAGTCAGTATCCCTCCGCGTCTACGAAAAACAGTATACCGATGGCCTGAAAAGCAAACTGCCTGCAGTTTGCTTTTCATACTGGAACAAGAAAGCAGCGGAGAAGTAACGGGGCAGAAACCCTCCTTTTTACGCAGCGGTCCAGACATAGACATCAAACGGCAAAACATATTCAGTGTGCAGTTCCTTTGGCATTAGGGCAGGGATATCTAGATACTTTCCAAGGTTTGACATAATGAATTGTGCTACTTTTAAAGCAAGCAACAATGTTTTCAAATCTGTAATGAAAGAGGTCCGCAAAAACACTCTCGAACAATCAGATTGCTTGATTTGACTTGTCAGTTTTATAAATATATTTGCATTTCTTCAGTTACGAAACAAACTTACAAAGCCTAAGATGGAAACATTTAAGATTAACTTCGACCTCCGGGGGGTCTTACTATGGAGGAGTGGATTGAGCAGTGCCTATCTCAAGAAAGCACCTAAACGACGACATGCAGAGCTACGTGAAGAGCAGGTAGACCAACTGGAAAAGTAGCACCATTCCAAAGCTTTCTGATGCGGGTCTTGAAACAAAGCAGATAAATTATGACCGTTAGTGGCCACAGGCTGAGAAAGCTCTCTCCAAAGCTACTGGAAGCCCAATATCTGGGACTGGAGAAAGTGGAGAAATATTCTCGCCACGCCAAGCAACAGCCTAGAACAACCTCAACCTATACAAGTGACCACGTAAGCCATGCTACTGATGCTGGACAGTTTTTCAGTGGCTGCACAATAAACAGCAACATACACATTAATGTAAATAAACAACCAAATAATGGATCAACGCTCTCTGTCTAATATGTTCGATAGCTGTTAGTGTTGTTGCATAGCAACCACCTCGCACTATGTTTTGTGCAGAAGGCAACGGAGGGACTATTTTATTTTGATCATCATTATTTACGAATAAAAACTATTTCAATTAGAGTGTGTATTTTTCTTTCATATTGCCACACTTGGTAACCGTTTTATAAAAGCAATAGCTCACTTCAGGCCGTGATATATGCTCATTATATCACAGCTAAGGGGGTTGTCGACCCTCCGCTTCGCGTCGGGCCGAACCACGCCCCTTAGCTGTGATATAATGAGCATATACCACGGCCTGTCGTGCTTTAAGCTATTGCTTAAATACACAATGACAAAACAGAACACTCACCGCAGAACTAGTCATGGAACAAGAGAAGCACCAACACTGAACACAGGAGGAGACAAGAGTAAATACACAGAAGGGTAATCACAGGACAAGAAACAGCTGGGCAGGGGAGGAGAAACACAAGGGCCACAGGTGAACACAATCAGATAACTAGGCACACCAGGGAACTAATGACAAGAGGAAAAACACAGGGAAAAGGACCAGACAATAACCCAGAGGAAAACATGACATGGAAAACAGCAAGAACACCCAAACCTACAAAACTACAACCGTTACATGAACTTAGGAGCGTGACAATGTGTGATTATTATTCCTGCTATATACTGATATCGGGCTAAGTAAGCAATCAATCCTGCAAATCAACCCTTAGTTGTTCAATATATATATTCAGACAATGTGAGTAGAAATACAGAAATTCTGCTCCCACCTAAGCCCAACGTTGCAATATTACAACATTTCCTTAAAGACTTACCAAAACGTAAACAATTTGAAAACTCTTTCATTTCTGCTCCAGAGGCTCCCTACAACAACATCTGAAAGGTCCAAAAAAAAAAGTTTTTCTATATTTGGGCTTTACAGGGTTAAAGAAAATTGGGGGGTAAAATCATATTTTTTTCCTTACCTACCACTGCTGTGCAAATACATCCAGCATTAGCGATGACAGTAACTGGAGTGGTGTTACAGTGCACAGTACTGCTCATCGCTCTCTTCATTTATAATCATCGCAGCCACACGTTAAGAATTTACACCACACATTCTCTTCCCTCTGAGCCAGAAGTCAACTCAGATTTAGATAGTGTAGCTCACAATAGAATATCCATAGCTGCAAATAAGCGTGAAGGTAAACTCCCAGCTAGTGGCACACGTTTGGACTCATTTAGAACTTCACTCTGATGAGCCGTTTCCAACTATGGTCCACTGTATTGTTTTACATTATAATCTACTTTTCTTTTACATTAGAGCATTTGCCAGAATGGAAGATGAAAGGTTAACAGAAGCATATGGATCCACCATGAAAGCCCTCCAAACACAAACACACAAACACACACACCACATACACACGCTGTTAGAAATAAAAATCAATGTTTTATGGCATAATTTGGTTTAAACCAAACCCGTTAGCTTAAAAACTGTTTTATTCTGAAAAAAAGGAAGATCTCGCACAATCTTAATGCCAAGCTTTTATTCTGAAAATCCTTCATCTTCAGTTAGCATTTAGCATGTGGCTAATATAACATTTTCTAGAAAAGTCAAGGGCAAATTACACGGAGTGTTGCAAACCAAAACCTACTGACTTTAACACTACATCTATAGACATCGAGATATTACTATTGCTGAATATTAAATGAAGGTAGGCCTACAGTTTATTTTAATAAGTTTTGTTTACATACGTCAGGGTATATGCAGGAGTCCTGAGGTCAAATTTAATACCTTTTAAGACCTTTTTTAAGACCCTTTCCATACATTTTAAGACCTCATCGCAACTTTGAGTTCTAACCGGTTACGCTGGCGACACACTTTATCTCACATTGACTATATTGATTGTAAGATAGCACAACTAAACAGAGTGCAGACAGACTACTGAAGCCTCCTTTCCACATGAACTTCAACCTCTCTGTGAAGGTCAGGTTTAATGCAGTATGCTGCTTTGTTGCTTCTGTACTCTGTGCTCTTTCATTCCAGTAAAACTCCTCAGAAACCATTAGAAACGAGTATTTGACCAATAAACAAAACAATTGACAAAACTTTGAACTATGAAATATATTAAACTTTGGTGAGCTTCAGCGGGGTAATGCCATATAGGAGCTCCCTCACAAATACCCAGGGGTTAAATTGGGCTGGGGCTGTCCGGGGCTAAGCCCTGGCACGTAGGACGATGCTCTGACGTCATCACCCTCACACATTTGTCATGTGTTTACAAAAAACGATATATATGTTAAGACTTTTCTCGTTCTTAATATAGACTATATTTAGGGTCGATATGTGTTGACTTTACTTTAAAATAGCAGATCTCTGTGACCACATATAGTTTGGCTTAGACCCGGCCCCACGAGGACGCATACGGTAAAACGCATATGCAAACGCAAAAAAGTCATCCGTTCACACGCATTCGATTCATTAATGTGTCCGTTCACACTAGACCGCTGGAAATGCTGGAAACTCTGTAGTACACAGGCCAGGCCTGTGTACGTGGCGCTGCTGCTGCCACAAAATACACCAAAAGCTGCGAAGAAGACCCCGGAGCATGGTTGCCATGGTTGCCCTTCTGTTTATTCTCCGTGGTGAAACGCGTGTTCTCCTGCTGTGTATCTCTCAGGTAGTCCACCAGCAGATGAACAACACCCACCTCTCCGCCTCTTCCAAGGAACGAGGGGACCGTGCGGCAGAGTTTCCGTTAAAAAAAATGTTCCGCCGGTCAACATGTCCGTTAAAGTTTAAATCTTCCGTACAAAATTAGAAAGGTGCCGATCAGAGGTCATCTTTGTTATTTATTGAGCTTTAAAACAAATTGATAACGACTCTGTTCTCATTCATAACACTCCGTTCGATGTCTCACTATGGGATGCGCCTCAACGCATATGCACCAGAAGCATCAATCTCATTACGCCAATCCTGATTGGCTGGTGATCTTGACGCCAACGTCAGGGAATCCACCAACCCTATAAGTAGCTTGCGCCACGACGCAGGCGTCATTCAAACACCTCTTCTCGCTTCGGAGCACATCTCGAGAAAGATCAGTAGCTAGCTAGCTTAACGGTCCACAGACTGATTTACGAAGCTAACCTTCGGTCGACGGGCGCTCGCCAGCTACTTTTGCTTCGCACGGGAATTCACTTTATTAACACTCCAGTTAATATCAGAATCTACCCTGCCGTTTTTTTCCAACGGATAACGGTAAGGTTTTTTGATTTTTTCCCGCAAACAGTAACACGCCTGTTGCTCGTTTGTCCTTTCTACGCCGCACCAAGGCTAGCTAAGATGGACTCTTCCCTCCCTCACACCAGAGGAGACGGAGTGTCGGAGGCTCGGCTCTGCGGCTGCGGGCTAAAGATATCGAGTACTGACTCACACCAGGTCTGCTCGTCTTGCCTCGGGCTGCAACATGCCCAGGAGGCTATCGACACCCCCGGCGCGTGCGGGCATTGTTCCCGCTTTACCGCCAAAAGCCGCCGCCGGCGGCTAGCGCGCCAAGCTAGCATGCCGGTCCGAGACCTCCCCATGCCTGTAAACTCGCCAGACGGCGAGCAGGGCATGGTGGCGACCGCCACGGGTGCCGGGTCCCGCGCTGTGTCAAGCTGGGACTCGGTGGCGGCGACAGCCGCGGGAAGGGGGCCCCGTGCTGTGTCAAGCTGGGGCTCCCAACTGGACCTCACCATGGCCTCACCCGCGGAGGATGTCCTGGAGCTGGACTATGAGGAGGAGGAAGAAGAATACGCCCCGGAGTTTCTTCTTTCCGACTCAGACGAGGGCGAAGATGACATCTTCGTCTCGTCTGCCCAGGCTGCCAAGCCTGGGGCCATGTCTGCCTCCCAGGGCGAAGACGAGCCACCGCTCCCCCGCCTCAGCATGGACCTGCAGGCCGTGTGCCAACGCGCTGCATCTAAGCTGGACATCCCCTGGCCTGAAGCGGCCAGAGAGCCCTCCAGGTCTAGATACGAGGGAAAGAACTTGCCCCAAGCCGCGAGGCTGACCAGGCAACTTCTCCCCGTATTTCCAGAGCTGCTGGACGAGGTGTCGGTCTCCTGGAGAGACCGACCCTTCAGCAGCAAGGCCCCAATCCAGGGAGCCTCCTCTCTGGACTGTGAGGGCATGGAGAAGCTCGGGTTACTCCGCATGCCTCCTATGGAGCCGCTTGTGGCAGCCCACCTCCAACCGCGGGTGTCGGCGGCCCCGAGCAGGAACCCCACACTACCGACAAAGGCGGACAGGTTCCAGTCCGCAATGACTGAACGGGCCTACAAAGCGGCTGCTTTGTCCGTCAGGGCGCTGAATGTCTCCTCCATGCTAACCGCGTACCAAGCGGAGCTGTGTGCGGACATGACGGTGAAGCCTGAACCGGCCGTGTGGGAGGAGATCATGGCGATCACAGACATTTGCCTCCGCGTACAGCGCTGTGCAGTCCAGGCCACAGGCAAATCGCTAGGGATGATGGTGGTGCAGGAGAGAGCCAGATGGCTGAACCTGACAAACCTCCCCGACCGGGAAAAGGAGGACGTGTTGGACATGCCAATCGTCCCTGAGGGCATATTCGGCTCCGCTCTTGCCTCCATGCAACAACGGTGTGAGGCCAAGAAGAAGGAGGATGAAGCTCTCCAGCTTTGCCTCCCTCGGAAAGCCCAGCCGCCGCCCCCAACGGTCCTGCGACGGACCTTCTCCCAGGCTACCCCGCACTCGGCCCTGTTCAAGGTCCCGAGATGGCAGAAGCCACAGCCCGCCCCCGGTCTCCCACCGAGACGCGAGGCGCGGACGAATTGGCCAAGAAAGTCCCCGGTCCCGGCAGCAGCCACACAGGCGCCGCCGACCCAGACTTTCAGTCACCAGGCGAGGAAGAAGAAGAGGGCAGCCTGACAGCCTTCCCTCCCCCCCTCGGGGAAAGGGCTGGAGGTTTCCTGTTCTCTTTCAGCCCTGGATCGTGTTCCACACGTATCCAGCACCCATGTGTTTCCGGGGGACAACCACGCTCCCGCCTTCCCGCCGCCTCGGGTTATGACTGCACGTCATCCTCCAGTTCGCGCCATGAGGGAAGCAGACTTCACAACACTGACAACAGTTCCTGCCAGTCGTTCAAGTCACACAAACACACACAAGGGTCTAAAAATAAAATGTTTGCCACTGTTGCTTCCAGGCTTAAAGCCAAGGGCACAGTCAAAAATATTAAAAAGACAAATAATAATGTCAATAAACAGTCAGGCGACTGCCCCGCTTCTGAGAGTGGCTATGAACGCCTCTCTCGGAATGCGGACGGTGGCCGGGTCTGTGAACGCACCATCACCGCGCGCATGCGCAGTGTCAACCGAGGTTGTCACCCTAGAGCGCCACCGTGTTCAGACACTAGAGGGCGCCATAACACAACCAATGCGGTCACAGGGTGCAGACAACAGAGATATGGTGACATCCCCGCTCGCTCTGAGGAGCGAAAGGTGGAAAATGCTCACATGCTCTGCTTGGGTTTTCAAGACGATATCACGGGGCTACAGACTCCAATTCGCTGTCACCCCCCCTCGCTTCTCGGGCATTGTGCAATCACATGCCCGGGGAGCGTCGGCTCACATTCTAGAGCAGGAGATTCTCTCGCTACTAGAAAAGAAAGCCATATCCATCGTACCCTCCAAACGGAGTCAGAGCGGCTTCTATTCCAAATATTTCCTCGTTCCCAAACGGGGAGGGAATGGAATTCGCCCCATCCTAGATTTAAGGGCTCTGAACGGGTATCTCAGAAAATACAAATTCCGGATGCTCACTCACACATCCCTACTGCGTCTCGTGCGTCAGGACGATTGGTTCACATCAATCGACCTGAAAGACGCGTATTTTTGACATCCCAGTATATTATCCACACAGGAAATATCTGAGGTTCGCTTTTCAGGGTGTCTGTTACGAGTACAGAGTGCTTCCCTTCGGTCTGTCTCTCAGCCCACGGGTGTTTGTGCGATGTACGGAGGCAGCAATAGCCCCGTTAAGACAACAGGGGATTCGCCTGGCAACCTATTTAGACGACTGGCTCCTTCTGGCACAGTCGGAGCAGGAGGCTATTATGCAGACGAATATCCTCATGAAACACCTGCTCGACCTGGGTTTTGTAATAAACACAGAAAAGAGCATGTTGTCCCCAGCCCAGTCGGTGCTCTTCCTGGGCTTACGCCTGAGCTCGGTGTCCTTCACAGCCCGCCTGTCAGCGGAGAGAGTGAGAGCCTTCAGGGCTTGCCTCGCTCGTTTCCAGCCACGCATATATGTTCTCTTCAGATCGTGTCTGCGGTTACTGGGGCTCATGGCGTCAGCCATCCTAGTAGTACGTCTGGGCCGCTTACACATGAGGGAATTTCAGCGCTGGGTAGCTGCCCTCAGACTAAACCCCGCGCGTCATGGCGCGCGGAGAGTGATGGTCACTGTGCACTGCGTAACAGCGCTACGCCACTGGCTGCACCCGACTTTCCTGGTGCGAGGCGTGCCTATGGGTGCTGTCTTATCGCGGAAGGTGGTCACCACGGACGCATGTCTGACGGGCCGGGGGGGCATATACGAAGGTCGACCTGTGAGGGGTCTCTGGAGCAGAGACCTCCAACGGTCACACATAAATTATCTGGAGCTCTTAGCGGTGTTTCTCACCCTAAGACGCTTTCTGCCTTCTCTCAGGGGACATCATGTCCTCGTGAGGACAGACAACACGACCACGATATCGTATATAAACCGCCAAGGGGGTTTGCGTTCTCTACAGTTACACATGCTGGCACGCAAACTGATCTTATGGAGCTGCGGACGTCTCCTCTCTCTGAGAGCGACACACGTACCGGGAGTGATGAACCTCGGGGCAGATCTGCTGTCCAGAGGTGCACCACTTTACGCAGACTGGACTCTACATCCAACGATTGTGAGTCAGCTGTGGGTGCGTTACGGCCGGGCCGCGGTAGATCTGTTCGCATCAAAAGAAAATGCTCAATGTCAGCTGTTCTTTTCAATGCGCGATCTAAATGCACCGTTAGGCGTGGACGCGCTCGCGCACGTTTGGCCCCCGGCCCTTCTGTACGCGTTCCCACCCCTGGCTCTAATACCTCCAACTCTGGCCAGAGTGAGAGAACAACGCCACACACTGATCCTGATAGCTCCACACTGGCCTGCAATGTACTGGCTGGTGGAGATATATCAGCTGCTGTGCGGACAGCCGTGGCAGCTCCCGCTACACAGGGACATACTATCTCAGGCGGGGGGGATGATTTTTCACCCACACCCAGAGCACCTGGCGCTATGGGCCTGGCCCGTGAGTGGTATAACCTGAGTACAGTGGGGCTCCCTCAGGAAGTGATAAACACTATTCAGAGTGCAAGGGCTTCCTCCACCAGGTCTCTCTATGACTGTAAGTGGAGGGTGTTTGAGGAGTGGTGTCTTCAAAAGAAACACATCTCTTTTCAATGCCCTGTCGGTGTGATTCTATCATTTCTACAGGATCTGATTGATAAACACAGAGCTTTCTCCACGATCAAAGTGTACCTGGCTGCTATTGCCGCATGCCATGTGGGCTTTGGGGGAAAGACGGCTAGTCAACATCCCTTGGTCTGCCGTTTTATGAAAGGGGCTCGCCGGCTCCTCCCCGTTTCCAGGTCATTGGTGCCCCTGTGGG
Source organism: Notothenia rossii (assembly GCF_949606895.1). Lineage (NCBI taxonomy): Eukaryota > Metazoa > Chordata > Actinopteri > Perciformes > Nototheniidae > Notothenia > Notothenia rossii. The sequence continues at coordinate 48,587,540 of NC_136905.1, read as the reverse complement.
ACTTGACAGTGGTTTTAGATAGGCTCGCTCGAGCTCCATTTGAACCCCTGGAAGACGCTGACATGAAGCACCTGTCACTGAAGACAGTGTTGTTACTGGCTCTGGCATCTGCCAAACGATTCAGTGATATTCACGCGCTCTCTGTGCATCCTTCGTGTACTCAGTTTGCCCCGGGGCAAACGAGAGTATTGCTGAAGCCCAACCCGGCCTTTGTGCCTAAGGTGGTTGGCTCATGCACTCCCTTTGACTTTGAGGCATTTCCTTCACCGCTACGTTCCTCTGGGGAACAGCGGCCGAATTTGCTTTGCCCGGTTCGTGCTTTGCGCACTTATATGGACAGGTCGAAAGAGTTTCGGTGCAATGACCAACTCTTTGTATCTTGGGCTAACCCTCATAAGGGCAAGCCCGTTACCAGGCAACGGCTCTCCCACTGGATTGTGGAGACGATTGCTCTGGCTTATACGAGTCAGGGTTTGCAGGCACCAACGGGCCTGCGCGCTCATTCTACTCGTGGATTGGCTACATCCTGGGCTTTGTTCAAGGGTGTTTCCATTCAAGACATTTGTGCAGCAGCGAGCTGGTCCTTGCCGCTCACTTTTGTCCGCTTTTACAGGCTAGATGTTTCTGCTCCAAGTGTGGCCCGTGCAGTGCTGGGCCCCGTATTGGGACAGGGTTCTACCTGTTAAGTTCTGTTTTTGTGTTGGTGATTTTCGAGATAAGCATGTCTGGCAATGCGGGAGTCTCAATATCCCATAGTGAGACATCGAACGGAGTGTTATGAATGAGAACTATAGGTTACTTACGTAACCCCAGTTCTCAGAGTAACATGAAGTGAGATGTCTCACCTGACGGCCCTTCTTGCTGAGGCGAAGCGAGAAGAGGTGCTTATTTTGAATGACGCCTGCGTCGTGGCGCAAGCTACTTATAGGGTTGGTGGATTCCCTGACGTTGGCGTCAAGATCACCAGCCAATCAGGATTGGCGTAATGAGATTGATGCTTCTGGTGCATATGCGTTGAGGCGCATCCCATAGTGAGACATCTCACTTCATGTTACTCTGAGAACTGGGGTTACGTAAGTAACCTATAGTTCTCTGTATAATAATATTTAATAAACGGTGCCTGCCTCTCTTTTCCTCCCCCTCTTCTGACAGCCCAGCAGCAGCAGGAGACGTGGGGAGAGGGAGGCGGGCTATTTCATCGTTATCAGAAAATAATCATATCGGGCTTACGGAGCCGTTGGACCCCCAGAGCGTTGCGTATGCCGGTCTACCCACCTTGGGACCCCCCCCCCCCCCCACAGAGCGGAGCATGGCAACGAAACTTAAAATAAGAAGCAGCATTTTACGGCGCGCTATGCATGGGGCCGCCTTGAGGGGGTTTCCCGACATGTCGTTTCAGTAAATTAAAGGGTGTTTCATGTTTTCGTTGCTGTGGGACTTCTTAATACCTTGGAAAATGCCGTTTAATATTTTTTAATACTTTTTAATAGCCTTAATTTTCGCTAAATTGATGTATCAACTTTTAATACTTTTTAAGACCCCGCGGACACCCTGGACGTGAGTAGGTATGACGACATCAGGGGCTACCGTAAATGATAACTGCCGTAAAGTACTTCCAGTATTACTAAAGTAACTATTAAAGCTGTTATAATGCATTAAATAAAAAGCCATGAAAGAGATAAGGAGGAGAAAAGGCTTGTGGAAGTAAGAACAATGTGTTTTGGAAAACCCTTTCAGTTTTACTCCTTTTACTGTTAATGTTGTTCATGAAGCCTTAACCAAGTTAGATCCTAAGAAACCAGCTGGCTCGGACAACATAGAACCTTTCTTTTTAAAGATAGCTGCAGATTTTATTACTCCTCCTCTCACTACTATTTTTAACCTCTCCCTCAGCACAAATGCAATTCCAAAAGTATGGAAGTCAGCTTATGTCTTGCCTTTACTAAAAGGAAGGGAGGCAACTATTTTAAATAACTATAGGCCAATCTCTAAATTATCAGTTCTGGCGAAGGTGCTCGAACGCCTAGTGAGTGAACAGGTAAAGGTGTTTTTATGTACAAATGACCTCCTGTCTAAACATCAGTCAGGCTTCAGAAAGCAACATAGCACCATCACTGCCACAATGAAAGTGGTGAATGACATTACGAGTATTTTAGACAATAAGCAGAGTTGTGCAGCTCTATTTATTGACCTTTCCGAAGCGTTTGATACCGTCGATCATCGGATCTTAAAGCAGAGGCTAGCCAGTATAGGCATATCCAGCCATGCAGTGGGATGGTTTGTGAACTACCTCTCTGAAAGGTCCCAATGTGTTCATTTTGATGGGCTGTCTTCTGAGTGGTTAAACATTGCTAATGGTGTTCCTCGAGGTTCTGTTTTAGGTCCACTTTTATTCTCCATCTACAGCAATAGTTTAGGTTAAAATGTGAATGAAGCTACTTTAAATGTGTATGCGGATGATACTGTGATGTACTGTGCAGGTCCCTCCATTCAGGAGGCTGGTGTTAAATTACAGGCTGTTTTTAACATTATTCGGACTCAGCTCGCTAAGCCTGAGGGTCCCCCCAGTGGACCCCCCCCCCACCGTTTTTTTACAAGACTATGTCTCAGGGCTTCTTAACATTTATGAAACTATTAATGTTCCATACCCTTTTAACGATAAGAAACTCAGCTAACTAACAATATGAACCATTTTTAGCTAAAAGAAACACAAGAGTAATACCAAGCCTTTGAATTAGCATGGAGCGAAAAAATGCTAACTAATGCTAACGGACTTTTGCACAGCACTCACCATCATATCAATATACTGGATATAAAGTTTTGCCGTCCAGGCTTTTACTTTCAGATGTGCTTTGTTTGCTTCTATATTACGTCCGCAATGGTAATGTTTACGTGGATTTGGGAACTGCTCATCGATTCTATTGGATGTAATGGTTAAGAAAAAGGTGTAAATCACCCAAATCGACCAATGGGTTCCAGAGATATGGTCCTGCGTAAAGTATGAAGAATGCCAGCCAGCATAAGCACATTACGCAGCAGACTCTATGCAGTTTTTACTACCGTAAGGAAGCAGGAATTGCAGGACCCAGAGCGCACGGAGCACAGAGCGGACAGCAGATAACGGAATTGCAGTTTTATTGCTTATAGATTATCAGAACATTTCAAAGGGGACACAGCCACATTGGATATTAACCTATAGATCAGGCATGGGCAAACTAAGGCCCGCGGGCCATATACGGCCCATTGGGCTTTTGAATCCGGCCCGCCGAATATTGGTATAAAATTGTCCAAATTATAGTAAAGACCGCATTCATTTTTGCCTTTTTCCTACAATACCCGGCAATTCAGTTGATCCCACTAGATGGCGCACTCTAGACACAATTTACCTTTGCTGTAGTCTGGTCTATTCTCTCAGCTGGCCCCATTCGGCAACCCAGCAAGATCGGCGAATATAAGTTGTAACAAGCAGAAGCGCTGAGCAAAGTGACTAGAACGCGACCACACACTTATAAAAACACTTATATAAAGTCAGGCAACACTAACCATGCTTAGTGTGATTCTGTTTATTTTACCTTACTTTAATAACCATCCGTTCACTGTTATTGACCATTGTGAAGAGGCAGACGTTTTCCTTTTGTTTTGTATTATTGCAACCATCGGATGGAATCAATACATGGGCTACATGTGGCCATTACAAGTAAAATCATAACGAAAACTACGCCGGTAAAATATGCGTGTAGAAAACGGCTTATGCCACAATATGATAGCAACAAGTAGTCAAGATAAGTCTGATTAGCTTCAGTTGCTATGCTAACATCACCTGTAGAATGCCAGAGAAACTTTCATAACAGGGTTGTGATGCCAAACAGCTTTCCGACTAAAACACATTCACTTATGGGGATAAGGGATATTTATCAGCTGCTTGTGTGACAGTCAGACAATGAAAACTTTACCGCGGCCGCTGCCGTGAGTTAACGGGAGAATAAACTCCGGTAGGCGAGCAGCACTGCAGCGGGCGGTAATGCAGCTGAACCACATTAATAAACAATACACCACGGCACTCTGGAGAAAGGTACAAGGTAGGAGAAGTAGTTCTTTAATTTAATCTGGCTTCGTATAATTAAAAACTACCCGATGCAGTCCTCTATTGATGTTGTTGTGAGCGGTGTTGCGGAGAAAATCAGCTACGTAACATGCTGTGTGCAGGGTTCTTACACCTTTTCCAAAGTCAAATTCAAGCACTTTTCAAGCATTTTCAAGGTGCATTTTCAAGCTTTTCAAGCAGCGTACAGCTACCTCACATTAAATCAGATGTTCTTTATGCTATAAACAACCAAATGTGTGTTTCGTAATAGCATTCTACATAAGGATGAAAAATTAAAGATAAGAAAACAAAGTTTAATATTGTAAAATGAGTGACCCATATCATATATAGTAGACTGGGCATCCCATATAACCTGGCTGAGCCAATATAAAACAATCAGCCAACTAACTTTTCAATAAATTATTTTTTAACATTTTTAACATTTTTTAGGTCCTTTTAGGGTGGCAGTAAACATACGGCTCTCCAAGGTTAGGACAAAACCATTGAAACACATAGCTGATATAAAAAAAAGCGTGTGCAGAGATCCTCTTTCTGTGTAAGAGTTTTGGAGGTTTCCAGGGAATTTTTTTCAGAATATGAAACTTTTATTGCCAGAATCTCCCGATAAATACATGTTTGAAGCTTGTAAAGGGAAGATGACAGCTCTCCCTCGCACTAATGCTTTTACGTAGCGATGCTCCCCCCTCCCTTCCGCTGACATTATGAATGTATGGCATATAGTAATCATAGATAACACGGCAGGGTACGTTACAGTTTGTTTTCATCTGATTTCAAATAAATAAAGTCTTGGCTTTCAGAATATTAAACTTGTTTCGGCAAATTCAGATGATAAATACAACTTTGAAGCTTGTAACGGCATAATTACAAGCGGAGAACGGAGTAACTTTACGTCAAAGCAGGCATAACAATAGCCGGTGTTTCTCGTGAGTGTTTTCCCCGGGAAACTAACACAATACACACAAACGCAAAAATACACAAACACACACACACACACACACACAATCGCGAGCTTCCCCCAGACCAGTAATACAAACGAAAATATGTTTCCTCTGTTAGAAAGCTAGGAATATCCTCTTTCCAACAGTGTATAACTCAAAATGTGTCTTCGGGTCAATGTGACTGATTTCGATGGAGCAATTTTAGGCACGAAAAATACTACCAGTAGAAATACATTGCTTTTATGTGCTTCATCCTCTGAAAACCACAGGATGGCGACTGTCGCACATACTGACATAGGTACGCTCCTTTTTATTATTGTCACCTGCATAAGCAATTATCCCACATCGAGTTCGCTAACGTTACTAGCTTAAACAAACGTAACATGCAACGTTAGCCTAATCCAAAATGCTCTACTACGGCTTACCTTTCATATGGCTCGTCAGCGCAGACTCTCCCATCGCGAATAATTGAAATTCTTTGTGGCAAACTGTGCAGAAGGCGAATCGTTGGGTTGATCCTCGAGCCACAGCTTGTATTTCTTTTCGGATAGCCAACGCTCGTTAAAACAGCAACCGCCTGGCATACTATCATTCTCTCATTAGAATGCCCAGGTCACACAAAATAAAACACTTGCAGGTCGCGCGCATAGCGCGGGAAGGCCGGAGCGGAGCTGTTTTATGTAGAAGCGAAGCAACTAAACTCGCTCCGACTTCTTTATTTTCTTTTAATCTAAAAAGCGAACTATTCAGTCAGACAGCAATTTATTGTAAAAGTAAAGCATTTACAATTTCAAGCACTTTATCTCAAATCCAAGCACCATTCCCAAAATTCAAGCACTTTTCAAGTCATAAAAACACCCCGTAAAAATTCAAGCATTTTCAAGGATTTCAAGCACCCGTACGAACCCTGTGTGTGGTTCATAAGAAGGCATGTAAACGGTTACGTCATGAAGCAAACGATGACGCAATGACGCAATAATTCACCTTTGAACCTAATTCACCTTTGAACCTGCATCTGTAACAATGAGTGGACCAAAGAAAAGAAAAGTCAACATTGAGTGCAGAGTGTATAATGAGGAGTGGACAGCTAAATATTTTTTTACCGATCTGCTACTAGCCCGGCCCATCTGTCAAATTTAAAACTCAAAGTGGCCCCCGAGCCAAAAAGATGCCCACCCCTGCTAAAGATTAACTACATCATCGTTGTTATCGTTCTAATGCCATTGAAGACCAGTTTAGACCAGACAAAGACAAAGGTAAGCCATGTTAGCATTGTGTAGCTACCTAGCGCCACTTGTTGTGATTTACGTTTTTGTTGATAAGGTTGCGAGTTTGTATCTTTCAGTGTTGAAGTGGGCACCGTTAGATTCTGTGTCTTTACGATCATAAACAATGTGTTGTATGTGCAGCTGGGATAAGTAATAAGGGAGCTAGGAGTGATTTTCGGTGCAGTAATAGGTTAGCATTTTTTGCTCGGGGCTAATCCAGAGGCTCACTGTTAGCATTAGGCGCTTTCACACCGCAGTACTTTTCCCACAAAGGTTCATGAGAACTTAGTTCATCAGAACTCTTTAGTTCTGATGAACTAAGTACAGATCGCGTTCACACCGGAATAAGTCCCTGGGGGTGGATTAGGCAAATGATGCCGCTGACGTCACTTCTTCTTCTTCTGCTTTGGGTTTACTGGCAGGCCGCAAACAACTTCACGGCGTATACTGCCGCCCAAAATCTCCGGCCGGAAGTCCCCGGAGTTGGGGACTGGCTTCAGTAGAAGCTGCTGGGACTCCCAGCACCTTCCGAGTAAATCGCCAGAATGCCGACACCTCCTCATCTCCACCGCTCCCATGTTTTATTTTGTGTTGCCATAAGTTAGTCTCTCTGCGTTTCTGCGCTGGGCTAATGCTAATGCTAATAATGCTAATGCGAGGATAATAAAATGGTGGCTTCAACACACTTTTTTTGAGTTTTACGGGGCGTTGTTTGCAAGCCGCCCAGCCAATCACAAATATAGCTCTTTTCTCACAAGAGAGCCGCATGAGAGTTCCTGCTCTCTAGCAAAAAAAGGGGGTAAAAAGGTTCTCATGAACTGATTTTAGTTCCAGCTCTTTTTAGTGTGAACGCGACATTTGGGAACTATATCGGAACTAAAGTGGGAAAAGTACTCCGGTGGGGAGGATAACAGAGTATGTTTTTTTTTAAATTTTTCACAACAGTTGTATTTGGATGGAATTAATACCTATAGTGATTAGGGAAGCCAGTGATTTTTCGATTATTCGAATATTCGTTACAGTCTCCGTAATCAAATATTAGTCGCCATTTCATGAAATGCTAATTGAAGTACTCTGTTTGCTTTAACACACTGAGGCTAGGCATTCCATCTAGTAAATAACCATACTTCTTGTTAGAGTTAGAACTATTGGAAGTATTTCTGCTGATAAAAGTGTATTGGCTGGTTTTGTCAATATTCTTGTTTTGCAGATGGGTTTTGGCGGTTATGTGCTGTGTTGTTTAACCATAGTGTAATGTTCTTCCTATTTTAAAGATATTTTTAAGGAACATAAGTTTCTCCTTGTTAAAAAACAAGTCAGTTTTGCAACAGCTATTCCCTAGTGGATTAAGCTGGAAATTAAAATAGCACACTCTGGTGGTAGTACAGAATTATTACACAAATAGAAGAAACACCATAACATTGTGAAGTATAATTTTAAGTGTTATAAATAAACACATAATTGATCGCCAAGATATAATTGCAAGTGGTTTCTAATTATAAGATAAGAAACTTTACATAATACTTTTTCAAACACCAATTTATTGAAGCTAACACAAGTAGTTACATTAGCATAATTTCATACATTTCGGTATGCACTGTACACAGGAGATTTGGATTTGAACCATATTCATATTTCAAAGTCAAAACCATACACGGTACAACTTTATTTTAACATTTCATATTTAAATTGTGCATATCTTTTATATATTAATTAACTTTATTAATATTTTACCTAAAACTTAAAAAAAAAAAAAATCTATAATTAAAAGAAAATTAATAAAACCTTGAGCAAAAAAAAAAAAAAAGAAGATTTAAAGTTCGGACAAACAGCAACGAAGGTGCTAGTCAGAAGATTAGTGCTTGATCTTTGATAAGTTAATAAATAATTAGAGAACATGTCACCAAAACAAATTAAGTTGAGACTAGACGCAGGGCCAGGCTCAACAGCTGATATCAAGGGAAGGATACAAATCAGATCAGATGCTATAACAGTTCCAAATCTTAGACAAAAGACATGGAACCACATGGAGAAACTGTTGGAACAATGGCAAACGAGAGGACTGTATCCAGCTGATGATCAACCAGCACCAACGAAAGCCCATAGAAAAGCAGTAATTGACCATGAAAAATAAAATACCTGCGAGAACAACAAGCATGGATCAAAGCCGGACAACCCCCTTGGTATGGACCTGCTAAAAGCGCTATAAACAGAGCTGAAAAAAGAAAATCTAGAGTTACAAGTATGGTACTCCATCTAAAATATGTCAGCCAAGAATCAATGAACAGTATGAATGTGGCTCAAGGAGCAGAGCTCACAGCAAAGGAAGATAAGAAAGAAAAGACAGAAGAAGCTCCAGTAATCCAACCTTCAAAGCTCCTTCCAAGCCTGACAGATGCGCCTCCTCCCTACATGACAGAAGAATACAGTTTCTTCCAACCCCTAATACAAGCTCCAACTCTAGGTGTTTTAGGAGGAGTATTGGAGTTGGACGGTCTCCCCACAGCTACACGTGTCAAAGACTTGGAGTATGAGGTAAGACTCCTATCTGGTGAGCTCAACAGAAGATTGGAAGAACTAGGCAGAAGAATGGAAGAGGAGCTCAACAGAAAGATGGAAGAACTCAGCAAACGTATGGAAGCACAACTCAAGAGAAAAGAAGGCGAAGGTTCTCCGGACACCACAACCGTAACTGAAGCTGGAAGACTCAAGAACTGCTCAACACTCACGCTACCGGTGATAGCGGCTGGAGAAGGAGGATTGAAATACCAATCATGGACTCACAGAGACATGGAAGCATTAGCGGCAAAACTACCTCCACTTACACAAGGAGGTCAGAAGTGGGTGAATGATCTGGAGAAATACACAGTCCAAGACCACCTGTGCTTGGGAGACATGAGGGCACTGCTTGGACGGATAGAAGGAAGACTAGAGGCAAGAGCAGTGGATTCCAAGGCCAAATGCACCAACTCTCCAGATTACATTTTCTTCAACAAAGTCAGGTCGAGGTATTGGGCTGCCATTCGTCAAATCTACCCAACAACACGGAGTTTACATGCCCTCAACAGCCTGAGAAAAGAACCGGGGGAAGACATGTATGCCTTCCTGAAGAGATGTGAAGGAGTGTGGGAGGACTGCAGTGGAGAACCACATGACGTTTCACCGTCTGTCATAATGCTGTGGAAGAACGCGGTCATTAACGCCCTTCCCCAATCAGTGCAGGCAAGCCTGGGAGATGTGGTGACATTAGACGCTATACCCAGTGGTCAAGTTGTAAAAAAAAGCCAGGGGGGATGGTGGATCTGCATGCCCCCCCCCCCCCCCCCCGGAGATTAAAAACAAAAACTAACCTGCAATTCAGGGTAGTTGAGTAGACTGGATATATGTTTGGTGCTGACTGCCTTAAGGGCCCTTAATTTGATCTGATGACAGCGCATTTGGTGGGAGACCAACGTTGTACCCTTTTGATTAGTGTTTAAGCACAAAGATAATTATTATATTATATTACTGTAAAACAACTTGCATGCTATGGATATATTACGTGTCAGATACTCCTGTCATTGATCTTGACCAAGGCACCTCAGAATTAGAGTTGGTCCCATGGCTACCACTGCTCCCACATAGTTAGGGTAAATGCAGAGGACACATTTTCCCACTGGGTGCAAGTGCAACTTCAACTTCAACTTCACACTCACAATACCTATAAATCTACTGGGAATTCATCCATTAAATGTTGAAACAAAACCTCACAAAACATTGAACATGAATCCTCTCTAGTCAAGTCCATTTTAATTGAAGTGCAAGAACATGGATTAAACAAATATACTATTTACAAAATCTGAAAATAATACATATAATATGATATACAAATACAAATAAACAGTTTTATGCAATGGCTACCAACCCAATTCTCCCCTATACTGTAGTATCTCATAGGATCTTCCAAAGAGTTTCATAATCATGTTTTTTAATGACAACTTTCCGGGCTCTTGCTCTCAGATCATTAGCCAAGCTATGACTTTGAAGCCAAGACTTGACATAAACTTCTGGTTTGAACATTTGTAGTGGAGGGCCAACACACTTGATGAAAAGCAAGGCTGACATACTTTTTAACTCTAGCGTGCTTCTAGTTGTGGTTAAAATGTTCATCTGACTGAACCCACGCTCACACTCAGCTGTGGAGATGACCAGTGTGTTCACTGCTTGAAGGAGGGGTTTTAGCTCTTCTGGTGCTTGTGGTGTCATTTCATCAACAGTTTTGAGTTTCACCATATCAACATATTCCCTCATTCCTCTCTGAATTTGTCTGCCATCATCAAGCTTGAAAAAGGAGCAGAGTTCCTGTATTTCCTTTTCGGCATAACGAACACCACACACATCTGGCCAGTTTGATGGCTGCAGCACTTTGACATTGTCAAGAAAGCTCTGGTACTCTTCTTTGCTTCTCTGTTTTCCAGGCAGTGATCCCATTCTTGTCTCAATTTTAGCAACCAAAGCATGAAAAAAATGTTGGTGGTTTATTTCTCTGCTGTGTCTTAAATTATTTGTTAGTGGCACCCCTTTGAATAGCTTCAAACCGATTGCAGTCTGAGCCACTTCTGCCGCTGGTCCAGGCTGCTCTGCCATGGACTTCAACACACGGACCTGCCGACTGAGTATTGCTACAGCCTTGGGGAGCGTCATGTTTCTGTCTTGAAGAGAGAGAGAGAATTCAGACAACTCTTCTAAAGCATCATACATGATTCCAAGATTGTGCACAAAGGTGACATTAGAAAGGCGATCTATTAAACCACTGAACATGCATTTCTCTGTTGAACTTCTTTTAGGATCAACTGAGGCATTGGAAAAGTGCTTGTGGATTGCAGGGTACTGCTGCCATACAGCTTTAATGGTCCTGTAACTGGATGCCACCCATCTAGTGCTGAGAATTCTCCCTATGTTCAGACACTGTAAAGCAAGTTCCTCACAACATTCAGTGAGCTCACGGCGGTTTTTGGCCGATGCATGATAGAGACTGTACACTTTGTCAAAGAAAAACTGGAAGTCATTCATCCCTACAGTTTCTTCAACAGCATCTCCAACACTCAGCTCAAGACGGTGGTTCATGCAGTGCCACACCATTACGTTTGGAAACTTTTCTACGATTTTGGTTGCAACACCTGCTTTACTTCCAAGCATTACAGAAGCTCCATCTGATGCAAAGCAAACAAAGCGTTCACTCAGAATAGCTTCAGAGAAGCCATGATGTGACAGATTTTTCATTAGAGCTTGATAGATTTCACCTGCATTGGTAGCAGAAAGCTCAACTAGATCCAAGAAGAATGTTAGGGGCTCTTCACTCATCCCTAAGCTCGCTCTAATATAAATGATCAATACTGATTTTTTACTGTCAGTTGTAGCTTCATCTATCATAACAGAAAGTTTTGTTCCACTTTGAAGGACCTTTCCAACTACTCTCTTTCGCATTTCATTTGCTATGTGTTGGCTGATTGTTGCACAGGAATAGTCTGAATGTAAAGTTCTTCCCATGTCTAGTCCATTCAAGACTTGCAGATCAATATCGGACGGTAGATCTGTGAAAGGCCTTCCAGATTTCACAATCTTGTAAACTGTACGAAATACCCTATCAGTAGTTAAGAAGTGATCCCTTTGCATTTCAGAAGTCAATGTTTCCAATGTCTTTTCTTTTGCTTTTTCCATGGTTTTCTCAGCTGCTTGGTGATAGTCTGACATTTTATGCTTGTGTATTTTCTTACGAAGAGACTGCAGCTGTGCTGCTCGGTTTGTACCATAGGCTGTAACCTTAACGTTGGACCACTCCTCAGCAATATGCAACTGGCTGCTCCCACTTGTACTTGGCCCAACCACTTTCATTTTCTGGCAGGTTAGGCAGCCAAGTTTTTTGCTTTGACATATTAGCCATGGATAATACTTTTTTTTCTCCCTGAACTTGGTAGATGTCCAGCATTCAGGGATATCTTGCTCATTATCTCCCTGGTTATTTTGGTCAGAATCATCGACACTATCTCGCCCTGCTTCTGCCTCCTCCTCTCTTCTTTTTTCTACCACAAAAACATAAAATCTATGTTAAAACCCCACTTGGTAAGATACATTTCCCCTCTTCGAAAAAGAAAAGTGTCTATTTAGAATTATCAAACCTGTTCCTTCTCCAGCTCTAGGCTCCTCTGCTTCTGCCTCCTCCTCTCTTCTTTTTTCTACCACAAAAACATAAAATCTATGTTAAAACCCCACTTGGTAAGATACATTTCCCCTCTTCGAAAAAGAAAAGTGTCTATTTAGAATGATCAAACCTGTTCCTTCTGCAGCTCTAGGCTCCTCTGCTTCTGCCTCCTCCTCTCTTCTTTATTCTACCACAAAAACATAAAATCTGTTAAAACCCCCCCTTGGTAGGATTAGCTACATTTCCCCCTCTTCGAAAAAGAAAAGTGTCTATTTAGAAATATCAAACCTGTTCCTTCTCCAGCTCTAGTCTCCTCTGCTCTCCTTCCTGCTTCCTCGCCATGATTATCCTCTATATGAAGAAAACAACGGCATTATGGTTTTGTTAGAATGAGCAGACAGTGAAGTAGGCCTACTGTCAAGTTGTGTTTTTTTTTCATATAAAATAAGAGCAATGACATTCAACCACCAGAAGCCGCTATCACACGATTCGGAGGCATGCATCACATTTAAAGCTTTTTAAGTAATACATTTTGGTCGCTCACAGTGACTAAAGGTGCAATTTTCACACTTAATTTATATTATATGATCTCACTAAAATGAATGGAAAGCTTATCAAACAAAGTGCTTAAATCACTAGTGGATACATGATCATCGAATTGATACACAAAATCAGCCTAAAGATCCTCCAGGAACATTAATTCAAATGGGTTCTTTCGGAACCAGTTTTCATACTGAAGAATCCCAAACTTGGACTATCTACCATCCTTAACTGAACTTCACCGGCTGTTTCAGGAACCGTCAACGACACCTGTTCTTCTCTGTGTTCTTCTGCCCCTGTCGTCTCTGCTTGTACACTAGCTTGCTCTGCCTCATCCTAAATTACATTTAATTTTTTTCCCCGACTGAACATGTCTAGGCTAGTTAAGTGTGTTGCTTATGCGGTCGCCTAAGCAGTAAAGAGCTGTGGGAAACCCTGCGAGATATTCCATGTGAAAAAGAAATCAAATCTGACATTAACTTTGTGAATATAAGAAAGGTCTAACCTGACGTTGGTTACTATAGCAGCTAGTACTAGCTGCCTGGCGTTAGGCTAGTTAACAAGAAAAAAAACGTAAGCTCCCAAACTATAACTCTGTTGTAATCGCCTCTGTCCAGAGATTACACATTTGGTGACATATCAAAAGTATTCTTGACTTACCTTCAGTGGTACTTTTTGTCCTCTTAAAGCCGAAGTAGTCCCTCCGGTCAAGCTGTCCTTGTCGCTTACTGGCCATGATGCTTGCACAGGCTGCGCTGCTATCGTTGACGCTGACTGACTTGACATCAATTTCGTGATCGTGATATGTGCACGAGCCCCTCGTCCACAGTATTTTAGCGGCTAAAATAATGTGGACGAGGGGCACGTGACGTGCACATATAAAATGTAGAATGTTGAAAATTAAACATTGGCAATATTTCCACATTAATTGATCAAATAACAGGGGATGGGAAGGGGGGATGGCCGTTTCATAAGGGGGATGGTTTTGACTATTTTAATACCTAAGGGGGATGCCATCCCCCCCCATCCCCCTCAACTCGACTACTGGCTATACCCATTGAAGAATGGAGACAACATCTCATTTACCACGATATGAAATACCAAGCAACCCAGAGGGAAAAAGACGTACAGGATTTCCAAACATGAACCAAATGCCACAGACAGCCTGGTATCAACCACAACAATGGGGAAGCTTAGAGGACCAGACCATCAGGTGATGCATCTTCAGCACTAGAGTATTTTGAAATCCAGCTACATAGAGCCACATATGTCACCACAGGAGGGAGAGGTTGAATGTTATTTAAAAGATAGTGAGTAGAATATTGCATTTACACAGAGCATCCACAGATTAGAAGTAGCAGAGTAGAACATTTAGCAGACTATTTTTGTAATTATGAGAAGGAAAATACATTACGAGTGATGTTGTTCCCCCACACAGAAAACTATTGTGTCCACACAACTAGTGAGGTCAAGAAGACGGGCTTCCACCCAAAATATGCAAGGGGCGGCGATATACCTGACGTGAAGCTGTCCAGACCTGAAAACAGAAACTCGATTCTGCTGTGGTGAAGTCTGGCTACAAAGCGAGGTGTCCGATAGGGTCGCTTGTCTCAAACCAGTGAAGAAGTCAACAAGAACCCAGCTGAACTAGAGAGTGACTGTTAGCGGGAGAACAGTGACGGAGCGACAGAGACTGGCCCAACATTTTCCAGCCAGTACATAGATAGATCCCGTCAAGAAGACCGGGGCTGTGTTTAAAGGGGAACTTCATTTATTGTTAGCCAGAAGTGCAGTTTTTAATCAAACAATTATGTGATTTATGGAGTCAGATAACATTTTTCTCATAAACACAATTTTATAATCGGTCTGAAGTATCTGTTTTAAGGCGTGAGCTGCAGATTAAATAACATAACACTGATTGAGAGCTTGGAGGAAGAAGTTGTAGGGTTTTTACAACAGTTTCAAGAATCAGTCTTTATTTATTTATTCTTGAGTAACTGAACTGATTTATAGTGTAAGGCAATATCTCATTTGAGTGAGGGGCACCAGCCCTTCATGCAGGTCACCCTCTGTGAGAATAGTTCATATTTTCCCTCCAGTTTGGAGAAAGATTATTTTATCATATGTTAGTTCAGCAGTGTCAACCAATCCTCTAATCCTAGAATTATTGAGACGCATTAGCGACACCAGGGGTATTGTTTTTCGCAGCAACAATGATGCATAATACCATGACAAAAGCCATTATTGAAACAAGTAAACTATTAGAAGTGCTAATGGAAAATGTTTTGTGAATATGCATTTATGCCATCAGAAAGCCATACATCATATGATATTTTTGTACACCTTGTGGGTACACGGAGAATTTATATTTATTTAATGCAACGTTATGGGTTTTACATGTCCTGTTCATAATACGGTAATCATTGCAATATTAATTGAGCATTTTATGCTCAAAGGAGGGAGTGTCATGATTATACAGATATGTTGATTTCAGTGACGTTCTAGTTAATAAATAATAACATGTAGTCAACAATAGGTCTCATAACAACAAGAGGTATGCCGAAGCTTGGGCCTTCTCCAAGGGGGGAGTGGTCCAGTTTTAGATATTAGACAAATAGAAGTGGATGAATATGTCAGAACTCTGAGTAATATTATGCAAGTTTTGTCTACACAGCAGGCTAGGAAAACTACAGAGATACCAGACGAGACACCAGAAGAGACTCCTGTTCGGCCAGGTGATTGGGTGAGGGTGAAAGTTCACGGTGGACGGAAGCGTGAAAAATTGTAACAAACTTCACACGCGCTCCGGTTTAAAGGTAAAGAAAAAGGAGCAAATTGACACCACCTCACACATTGTCACCCTTCACTGGCAACTTCCAGAACATTATTGGGAGTAAGGACTGATTTGGCAGAGCTGGAACAAAACAATAAATAGAAATAAGATAAAGATAGATACAGCTCAAAAGACAAATAGTCTATAGATTTTTATAGATTGTACATTAAAGTGAAAACCTATTTTTTGTTTTACATCTGAAAAAGAGTCCAATTTGTTGTATATGTTATTTTTGTACTCATTATTTAAATTCTGTAACGGACACAACCAGGGATAAAATAGAGATGATGACAAGAACAAAGCCAAACCAATTGTGGGGTCCCCTAGGGATAAGAGTCAGAATAGCATTGTTGATTGTGCTCATTACACTTGGCACCTTTCTGGTTGGAAGGGGAGTACAATATCAAGTAAGACATGGAACCATTAGTTCACTCATAAAGAATGCCCACATCACTAACAAGACTCCAGCTGTGTTTCAGAGACTTTCACTTATCCCCAGAGCCAAAAGATCAGCTGAGCAACAAGAGGAGGAGTTAGAAATACTCGTTCCCAAACAAGAGGCGGTTATAATCAAGATGATTCACCCCCCTATATGCAGTTCTTGTATCAAATGATGAGATGGGTTTAAGTGATCGGGATATGTAAGTGATGGGGATTTACAGATTAGGGGAATCTCTAAATACACTGGATCCATGTTTTAGTCTGTACCAGAAACACCCCCTGTTAAGCTATGAACAACCGACCGGTGACCTAAGCACAATTATTGAAAATGATTGTTAGACACAGGCTACTAACCCTCAAGTACAGCTTTGGATGCACAAACTCTATGAACAAGATTCCCCAGCAGATAGTGGCGACATTGCAGATATGTCCAGTCACAAAAGTTACTAAGGTTCTAAATAACAGTGGGATTAAAGTGATGGAGAAAATATGGAGACGTTTTTTTATAGTGTGTGAAATATGTGGCGTTTGAAACATGTAGGTATTTAAATGTATAGAAGAAAATGGTTTCCTGAAAGAGTTAATTGGAGTAAACATGTTACAGTGAAAGCAATGTTTAGGGATATGGTAAAATTATTAGTAGACATGAATTGTGTTTAGATGACATTTAACAACTTAGATGGATGGTAAGATTAGGAAAATAGAGTGGAAAAGGTTGGATTTATTTTACCTCGGTGTGTTAGAATTTAACTATACGTAATGCCTCCCGAGATCTCTCTCTCTCTCTCCACCTGTCAGAATGCTACGACCCCATCGTCCAAGCAGACAAAAGACCTCACCACGGAAGACTCCTCCTCCTCCATCGAACGGACAGAGAAGCAGAGCTGAACCATCTCCACCTGAGGAATCCAGAACTACAGGTGACATAAAAAGGCACACTCTCATCGGTCCCCCACAGGACATGAAGTTCCAAGCTGAGCCACAAGATTTGGGCACAAGAGCAGAGTGTGGGACATGAGAGCAGAATACGCCCTCCATGCAACAAAGTAGAGACTGTAAAGGAGGAGATGAAAAGCAAAGCAGATGGGACACTGAAAAGAGTTACGGCGGAAGGATCCAAGAGCAGATGGACTGAGGAGAAGGTGGACGGAGGAGAGGAAAGGACGAAGGAGTTGGCATGGTCCGGCAGAACGTGAGGGGGTCGTGGCTTGACAACCAGAGGGGGAGAGAAGGAAAACGGGAGTGAGTGAGTTTACACATAAACACACTTATTCACCAACGAGAAATACGTAAAGAAAAATATTTATTAGCCATGAATTAATCAATTGGTGAATTTATAAGAGAAAAAAAGAGGAAACTATTAAAAAACCCTAAAAACACACTGAGGGTAGAACATATTATTCAATCTTTTCATCATATGAACAAATTATTCTTTAAGAGTTTTTTATTCATGTGTGAATTTGGGGAAGATTTAATTTGTTACAGTATAGACCTACAGTTTAAAGGGATGGTTTTAGTAACCACTCTATAAAAGCAGACAAATCTTTATTTGTATGGAAAATGTTAAAGGTAGAGCTAGTACCAAGCCAAAGATAGTATTCCAATCTAGAGTATTGATTTCTCCATTGTACAGTAGCATGGTTATTACCTCAGGAGGGAAGATTAAGGTGGAAATAACATTTGTTTTCCGTCCAAGATGTAGAGTTTTAAAAAGACACTGGGCAAAGAGAGATTGCACATTTTAAATAAAAACAAAAACTAATATAATTGGGAGTAATACATGGGGGGCCTTGGATCACTCATTGTGATGGTGCATATTTTACAACAAATATCGTTCAGGGAGAAGGGTTCGCTCGACCCACCCTGCAGATGTTTTAAATGTTACTTGCAGCTTCAGAGGGAGCGCACGGCACCAGAGTATGAGTTTTAAAAGACAAGCGCCACCAGCTCCTAAAGGTCATCCATTCAATCGGTGATGACCTGACATTTAGAGATGTTATTTAAAGGAGAAACATATCTGCCATAAGTGTAAATTCCTGAATTAAACTACAAACCATTAATGAAATGACTTCTGTTTTTAAAATCCTTGTTAAAGGAGGAAGTAATTATCACATGCTCGGGCACCCAAGGTTCCACACACTGTTAAAGGGGTTAGCATAGCTATTTAAGTAGACCATAATTGAAAATAAATTAGTATAATGAGTTATTGATATTCCACCGGTTCTCACACCATTTCAGGGACTTTATCACTGCATTAGAACAGACCACCCAAAGGTACTGAGTAGGAACTTTTAAGTGATGAAACTCTACAACTGTTGTAACTGACCAAAATCTTCTCCCAGAAATGACTGTCTAGAATGCCGTACCCCAGAGTAGAACGTACCGATTGAACACGACGGCCCCTTCTAGAGAACATATTACTTTCATACCTTAAATGGTATGAAAGGAGGGAGGGTACATTTCTCAAGAGGAGACAGTTACAAATGCTAGCAGACCAAGATGACACACCCCGTATACAGATGTTGATGACAATGATGAGTTAGTTTAAATGATATGGATGTTCGGAGATGAGATTGATCAATGAATGTCCAGCCGATGTGATTCTTTAAATGATGAAATCATGTGAAGAAGTGAGTAAAATTAAAATTGCGTGAATCCATTTCAATTTACTTCATACTATTCCAAGATAGTATATTTGTATTATTCCAATTAATTTTACACTATTCTAAGATAGTCCATTTTATTTGACTTTATTATTTTATACCATTCTAATATGGTAGATTTCATGTTGTATAAATCATTGCTATTCTAAAATGGTTTGTTTCTTTTCACTTTGTAAAAACAAGTGCCTTAACACTGAGCGTGGTATGAGAACAGTTTCTGTGAAAGGAGGGAGGAAGAAATGTTCTGATACCAAGCCATTGCTGTTATTTTGAAGAATGATATTGAATGCAAACACGAGAAGTTATACACAAGGGAAAACTTTTATGTTTGAGCACAGGCAAATAATTTATTTTGTATTTCTGTAAAGTTAAGCCTGTTGAACCATTCCATTTAGATTGCATGTTTGTAATATGAGATATGTACTATGCGAAGTTCAGATGAAGAACTCATTGATTTCAGTATTATACACACCTTTTAGGTGTGTAAGGAGGGACTGTTATAAATGTAAAATCAATGTTTTGATGGTATAATGTAGCTTAAACTTACCGTCAGTTTAAAAGCTCTTTATACTGATAAACCAGAAATTCTTGTGCACAAGCAATTAAGCTTTTATTCTGAAAATCCTTCATCTACGGTTAGCATTTAGCATGTGGTTAATATACGATTTCCTAAAGAGGTGAATTGAGTAGCGAAATGACATTGAGTGGTGAAAACCGAAACCTACTGATTTAACACTACAACTATAGATGTCGAGATACTACCATGCTGAATATTAAATGAAAGTACAGTTTATTTGAATACACTATTGTTTACAGACGAGAGTAGCATGTGACAACATCCGGAATGACCGGAAACCAAACCAGCCGTGAAGCATTTTCTGTATGTTTTAGAGTATTGATTACAGCGTTTAGAATGTGTTACATGAAAAGTGATGAAAGAGAATATGAGGAAAAAAGGCGGGTTAAGCATATATTGAAGGTGAAAAGTACCAATCCTCTGTTTAAATGCAACAACGGACATAGAGAGGCGAAGTCCCTCCCTTTCCGGGGGAGCTCATGGGACCCCGGAAGCGGAAAATTATACATTGAATTCAATGGAGAGAGAAAACGTATCTTTCGATCCCGTTTGAATTGTGCCACGAACTACACATATGATGTTTGTCAATTTAAAAGACAATTTTGCAAGTCAAAAAAATAAAAATGTCGTAAAAACTGTGAAGTAACACATTTTGTTGTGTTAAGCCGCTCAGTGAACTACATGTCTCTGGTCCCGCACAATACGCGTCACCAACATAAAGATGGCCGTCACGTTGGCACCTTTCACCTCATTCTTTCAGAATGAGAATAAAAGTATAAAACGAGGTAAAAATCACTACAAGTCTGGGCATGTTGAGAGCTGTACATACACGAAAGGGGAGTTAGTCGGTTCTGTAAGAGCCAGCATGCGGGACCGGCTTTACAAGGTTTCGGTGAGTAACATGAGTGCAATGTTTAACGTTAATGTCAGTCAATAAGGAGGAGAATGAAAAAGAAGATGATGAACCACAGACCCGGCATATAATGACTGCAGTGTGCAGGGCTGTGTTAATTGATGTTACTGTTATCAATAGCATTAGTTGACTGAGAAAACCGTCAAGAAAAAAAGTTTAGCGATGTTACGAGTCGACTAGTATAATATGCCCACGGCTGTGATTGACAACCTGGACAGCCAGTCAGAAGCTAGAATGCCAACCTAGAGAGCCAATCAGAACCTAGAACGGGTGTACTGTATACGGGTGTATATGCTATGTATAACATTAGTGTTCACAAGAACAAGGTACACTCCCGTGTTTTGTTTTAGTTGCTCTTCAGATTGAAGCGGCCAGTTTTATATCGACTTTATGTGTGATCTCCTTTTTACATCTCGTTGTGTCATTTGAGTTTATTTGCTGTGTGTAGATTCAAGGATTTTGGTTATCTTGTCAATTTGTTTGGTTATCTAGGCACAGCTGTGTGTGACTCCCTCTGGTACACTGGTATGTGTTTTCCTAATGTAGAGAGCATTGATTAATTCATAAACTACACACTGAGTCTAGATCCTGAACAAATCCTTTTTTTTTTATCAAATGTTTTTCAAAAATGTAATACACATTTAAAAAAAATACAATGTACAATCACAACCAATACAACACAAATTACAAAAAATACAGAAAAAACAAACAATAACAACAATCAGAAAAGAGGACAAAACTATGGAAAAATAAACCCTCCCACCCCCAGATCCAGACCATCCTTGTATTGCTCATTCAATCTATTATAGCATGTTAACAAACATGGTACTTACTTTATTTGTACAGATCTACATGGGAGAGGATGGCACGATGCAGAGTGCTGTCTGTGGTTGTGCACGGGGGATGTACAAATGCAGCCACGCTGCAGCATTGGCAATATTTGCCATGTGGCAGATGTAGTCCAGCCGGTGTCTCAACTCTACCAACAGCAAGATGAGACATACAACCCACTGGCCAGAGACATCGCCACTGAGGAAGTAGATTGGTTCAGGTCTGCACTGAGGGGCGCAGCGTGGCATGGCATGGCTTTTGTCAACTGAGCCAGAGCTGCAGCCTCAACATCAGGCCATTTTCAACGTGCCGGAGCTGTTGAAGGAGCATGGGGGTCGTGGGCTTGAGGCAATTCTTGCCTCAATGCGACTGAGCAGAGATCAGCAAGCTGCCATCCAGACAGCCACCGTAGGACAGCGGACAAATCCTCAGTGGCAGTTACACAGGCAGGGCAGGTTGACAGCCAGCAATTTTGGTGCTGTGCTGAGGTCGGGACTTTCATCCACTCCATGCGCGTCCCTCATGAAGAGGGTGCTTGGGGGGTACAATTTAGACAGAGTCATGGCTGTCAACTGGGGAGTTGTAAACGAGCTGTGTTTGGCCAGTGTGTTTGGCCTTTTAAGTGTGACACATATGTGGTGATAAATGCTTCACTTGACCACTGTTCCTAAATAAAAAAAGTTTTCTGCATCGTCAGTCATTTTTTCCAAATAATTACCAATATTTCACAAATTCTTCATGTCAACTTAAGAGCACAGCTGTATGTTGAGTGTCAGCTTTGCTTGGTTCATCTTACTGGGGGGCAGCTAGATGGATGTTGGTGCAGTCCACAATCATTTTGCAGTTGAAGGCAGAATGAATTTATTATTGACTCAGAATGAAGCACAACTTCATGTCATACAATACATTGACTTTATTTGTAATTGTGTAAAAAAATAAAGCATTGATTAGCAAGCAGGACCTGCAGGAACAGAGAACGGTGATGGATGGAGCTGGGAAGAGAGAAGAATAAAGAAAACAGATCAACTTTATTATCGGATATTAAAAATTCAATTTCAAAACAAGTTGCCGCTCCTACAGTTTTCTAGTATGTAAAGATGATTTCACATGACCTATGCAAAATATCACACTCAATACATGTGTGTCTCTGGGGGGTGCATTGTGCCTTTGATGTATATAAATAATATACCATAACCAAATACTATTACGTACAGTGGAAATCAGGTTGCCAGAGCAGGTCAGTGTGCATGTTCCTCAGGGTCTCAGCAGTTACAGGTGAGGTAAAGAAAATAAAAGAGAAAAAGGTCAGTAACAACACTTTAAAGTAACAACACTGAATAATTATCTCTTTTAATAATTTTCTCTCAGTAATCACTCAACTACTGTCTTTCCAGCAAACAGATTCACTCACTCTCACTGTCATCACAATGACACATGTCCAGAAGAATGTCATGCAAAGCTATTATATTACCTGATATGTCTGATCCAGCGACTCCTGGTCCTTTCATCAGACGGGAAGCGATAGAACGAGCAAATGGTATGATCACTTTTGTGATTACAACATGGTACAAAGCACACAGGCATCTTGTAAAAGTGAATTTATTGGAGCAATCTCTTATATTTTTTGGAGGTAATAAGTCAGTTATGAAATCTTCTTCTTCGCTTTAATTACGAGTCTCAACCACTTGGAGCATTATCGCCTGTGACATCACATAAGCGACCCAGAATGGGATTTGGGATTTGTAGTCTTTGTAGTCGCGTATCTTTCATAGTCTTATATTTCAACAGTTTTACGACAAAATGTGACTTTTTTTACATGGAAATGATTGTTTAAGATTGACAAACATCATATGTGTAGTTCGTGGCACAATTCAAACGGGATCAAAAGATACGTTTTCTCTCTCCATTGAATTCAATGTATAATTTTTCGCTTCCGGGGTCCCATGGACCGGAAGTAGATGGGCGTGACTTCGCCTCTCTATTAGAGGCGAGGCGAGCCGGCTGGCGGGGAGGAGCCAGCAGAGGATATATAACGGCACCGAACGGGGGATTCGCCCTTCTCTTCTTGCTCAGGAGAGCCAGATCACAGCTGTTTTCTGCCGGAACAATATTCTGTCTGTAACACTACCGCGCCTTTTTTAATTAAAGTATCCCATTTGAATCTTTTCAGAGACCATTTAGTCTCATTTTAAAGCTTCTCTCCTGGACGCGAGAATAAAGAACATATTTAACACCGCCTAAAGAAAACCCATTACTTATAGTGAAAACCACCCTTGAATTAGGGCTGCAACGATTAGTCGACATAATCGACGACGTCGATCATAAAAATTCGTCGACGCGGAATTTTAGTGTCGACGCGTCGTATAAAAACAATCAGAGAGCCGGTAACGTTAATTCAAAACTGCGCAAATGTTCATTTGTAACTGCAATGCACTACAGGAAGTGCTGGGGGCAGTATACTCTCCATTGTCTGCCATGACTGCATTCTGTACTAACAACAAAGAAGAAAGAATACGAACGATGGCGGAAAGGAGAGAGAATGAGGGTGATGAAGAGCTCAAAAAAGCGAGACCGAGAGTTTCGAAAGTGTGGGAGTATTTCACAGACGACAAGCCAAAGAAGTCAGTGAAATGCAGAATTTGTAAAGGGGAATTGGCATTCCACGGCAGCACTACAGTGATGCACGAGCATTTAAAACGCAAGCACCCTGGAACCGTGAGGACTGCTACTTTGGATCATGGGTAAGTTTGAGCAAGTTAGCCATAGTCATGTTTACGTTAGCTTACATGTTGGAAAACAGAACGTCTCATGGTTAATGCTTGCTAAGCAAACGCTATTTCAGTTATGTTGAGGCTGCGTGTCCACCAACGAGCTGCTAAACAGCGCCAAGCTTACAGCGTAGTAGAGCACACTAGAGCTTTATGGACGCTGTAATTAATTCCAAACTTAAAATAATAATTAACAAGGGTCTGCGAAATGACAAGAATAAAATGCGATTGAATTGATCCTGGGACTGGACAACAGGGTGACATTCACAGTAGGGCTGCAACGATTAGTCGACATAATCGACGACGTCGATCATAAAAATTCGTCGACGCGGAATTTTAGTGTCGACGCGTCGTATAAAAACAATCAGAGAGCCGGTAACGTTAATTCAAAACTGCGCAAATGTTCATTTGTAACTGCAATGCACTACAGGAAGTGCTGGGGGCAGTATACTCTCCATTGTCTGCCATGACTGCATTCTGTACTAACAACAAAGAAGAAAGAATACGAACGATGGCGGAAAGGAGAGAGAATGAGGGTGATGAAGAGCTCAAAAAAGCGAGACCGAGAGTTTCGAAAGTGTGGGAGTATTTCACAGACGACAAGCCAAAGAAGTCAGTGAAATGCAGAATTTGTAAAGGGGAATTGGCATTCCACGGCAGCACTACAGTGATGCACGAGCATTTAAAACGCAAGCACCCTGGAACCGTGAGGACTGCTACTTTGGATCATGGGTAAGTTTGAGCAAGTTAGCCATAGTCATGTTTACGTTAGCTTACATGTTGGAAAACAGAACGTCTCATGGTTAATGCTTGCTAAGCAAACGCTATTTCAGTTATGTTGAGGCTGCGTGTCCACCAACGAGCTGCTAAACAGCGCCAAGCTTACAGCGTAGTAGAGCACACTAGAGCTTTATGGACGCTGTAATTAATTCCAAACTTAAAATAATAATTAACAAGGGTCTGCGAAATGACAAGAATAAAATGCGATTGAATTGATCCTGGGACTGGACAACAGGGTGACATTCACAGGTGTGCAGACTTGAGGTAGAACATGCACTGGAGCCCGGAAAAGGACCCGTGCCCACAGGAAGCAGAGATGGAGGGTATGACAGAAATAATCGTTAGATTAGTCGACTAATCGAAAAAATAATCGACCGATTAGTCGACTACCAAAATAATCGTTAGTTGCAGCCCTACCTTGAATGATGGGTTAGTAGACTAAAAGCTTTAGGAATCCAAACTATAACATATAATAAGTACCCAGTATCAAGATTGATGCAAAACAAGTGAAATTTGACCTTTTTAGAGAGGTTTAGAAAGATAAAGTCCAGGCGGACTCACCTCTGGACAATTTGGGAACCATCGGTTCCATTTGACCTTTCTCCACGTAAAAATAATTGTATTACTTTGAATTATCACTATAGGTATTCATTCCATCCAAATACAACTGTTGTGAAAAATTTTAAAATAAAAAAAAACATACTCTGTTATCCTCTTAGGCCCCACAATGTTAACAGTGAGCCTCTGGATTAGCCCCGAGCGAAAAATGCTAACCTATTATGCACCGGAAATCACTCCTAGCTCCCTTATCACTTATCCCAGCTGCACATCCAAGACATCGTTTATGATCGTAAAGACACAAAATCTAACGGTGCCCACCTCAACACTGAAAGATACACACTTGCAACGTTATCAACAAAAACGTAAATCAAAAGAAGTGGCGCTAGGTAGCTACACAATGCTAACGTGGCTTACCTTTGTCTTTGTCTGGTCTAAACTGGTCTTCAATGGCATTAAAACGATAACAACGATGATGTAGTTAATCCATAGGTTAATATCCAATGTGGCTGTGTCCCCTTTGAAATGTTCTGATAATCTATAAGCAATAAAACTGCAATTCCGTTATCTGCTGTCCGCTCTGTGCTCCGTGTGCTCTGGGTCCTGCAATTCCTGCTTCCTTATGTAGTAAACAATAAGTAAAGTCTGCTGCGTAAAGTGCTTACGCTGGCTGGCATTCTTCATACTTTACGCAGGACCATATCTCTGGAACCCATTGGTCGATTTGGATGATTTCCACCTTTATCTTAACCATTACATCCAATAGAATCGATGAGCAGTTCCCAAATCTACGTAAACATTACCATAGAACTATATAATAGAGAAGCAAACAAAGCACATCTGAAAGTACAAGCCTGGACGGCAAAACTTTATACCCAGTATATTGCCATAAATATGATGGTGGATTATCAGTAAAAAATTCTACGTGACACAAAGACATTGGATAAACCTTGAGCGGCGTTTTTATTCCGGTGAACAGAACTTTTGATCACAAATCAAAAAAGGTAAGACGTAATTATTGTAATATTTTTGAAACCGGATGTTGTTTACTTTCTCTTTTCTGGCTGATAGCTCCCCAATTCGGGGTCCTACAGTGATGACATTACATGTGTGGAATCTGTGGAGTCTCAGCTTTAATCAGATATCTTGTTTGTGCAGTGACGATAAGTAATAAGCGCATTGTTACCGTGAGTGCTGTGCAAAAGTCTGTTTGCCTTTTTTCGCTCCATGCTAATTCAAAGGCTTGGTATTACCCTTTGTTTTAGCTAAACATGGTTCATATTGTTAGTTAGCTGAGTTTCTTATCGTTGAAAGGGTATGGAACATTAATAGTTTCATAAATGTTAAGAAGCCCTGAGACATAGTCTCGTAAAAAAACGGTTGGTGGGGGTCCACTGGGGGGACCCTCGTACTTAAGAGGTTAAGAGGTTAAGCTTCTTTTAAATGTTGATAAAACCAAGGTATTGTTATTTTCAAAACCTAAAAAGACACCAGAGCCTGTTTTAGATAGTGTTACTATGCAAGCATAAGTACTTGAAGTGGTTACCTGTTACAAATACCTTGGTATCTGGCTTGATGATTGTCTTAAGCTTCATGTCAATAACCTGCTTAAAAAGTGGAGGGTTAGACTAGGTTTCTTTTTCAGAAACAAGTCCTGTTTCTCGCTTTAGGCCAGGAAAAGGCTCTGTGACCTTTTGACCTGTGCTGGACTATGGTGATTTGTTGTATATGAATGCACCTGCCTATTGCCTGAACAAGTTAGATGGCGCCTATCACAGCGCACTGAGATTTGTCACAAATTGTAAAGCACTTACTCATCACTGTACCCTGTATGCCAAGGCAGGTTTGCCATCACTTACTGTACGGAGGCTCAGTCATTGGTACACGTTTATTTATAAAGTTTTAGCTCTATGAAACCTGATGTACTTATATGATTCTGTTTTCTTCAAGTGTGTACTTTGTTGGTCGAACGCACTTATTGTAAGTCGCTTTGGATAAAAGCGTCAACTAAATGCAATGTAATACAGCTTTGTTGGGTAAACTCCCGTATTATATCTGCTCTCTGATAACACAGAGAGTTGCAAGCAGCTATTGTCTGAGATCGCATGATGTAGTATTGTTAGATGTGCCAAGAGCAAGGACTGTCTTAGGTAAGACAGCTTTTATGTGCGCAGCTCCACTTGCTTGGAACAATCTTCAGCAAGAATTGAAACTGAGCAGTCTTATTCCTCTGCATGTTTTTAAAGCTAGGCTAAATGAAATGCTCGTTGATACTATGGGCACTTGTAAATGTTTATAACGATGTAAATGTATTCTGTAAATATAATGTATGATGTCCTTTATTGTTTTATGTTTCATGTGGAACCTATGTGCTGCAGGTCTCCCTTAAAAAAGAGATCTATGATCTCAATGGGACCAATCTGATTAAATAAAGTTTTGAAATGAAATGAAGCAATGTATGTAAAATGTCGAAATCCTCTGTTTAACGCGATGTCGGACATTGAAGACTGAGGTGGGCGGCCCCCTCCTTCACGGCACGGAAGAGGATAAAACCAGACGGCTGAGCACAGCTTGCTCTCTCTCCTTCGTTGCAGCCACACCAGGGACAATGCCGGCTTTTGTCTCTTCATTACCTTCTGCTTGTGCTATTACCGCGCAACTTAATTAAAATACCCATTTGAACCTTCTCAGAGACTCCATTGGTATCTTACTTTGTAGCTTCTCTCCTGGACGCGAGGACAAGGAATATCCTAATAACGCACACACACACACACACACACACACACACACACACACACACACACACACACACACACACACACACACACACACACACACACACACACACACACACACACACACACACAGATCTGCATGGGCACATTGGCCCCTCATTAAAAATTTTAGTGGAAAATCTGGGATGGAAATTGTTAAGCTCCTTAAACACCAAGCCGATTTTCGGCGTCGATAGTTGTTGGGCCGTCGATGAGCGTTGTGTCGCCCTACTCAGATTGGTGTGTACTGCACTTTTAGAATGCCCGAGCGGCCATGGAGGAAACATAGGAGAGCAGGCAGGTTGGGGTTTTTCCATAGAAAACAGATTTATTTATTTTCCCCCTGTGAGCACATGGCTGCCCTCCACCATCAACACAGTATACAACACCATTCTCAACAACAGTGACTGCTTTTTATAGGAGGCCTCAGATCTTCATTGGCTGGCACATACCATTATATTTATGTAAGCAAACGATTTACTACCACTATATACACATTTACAAAATATTTTCCCACCACTTTACCAATAATATACACATGAATAAAGCTATGACAATATACATTAAATAGATACAGCTATGTACAAATATGTCAAACTCCCCCCTGGAGACTACCACTTGCCGTTTCCCTCCCGGAACTATATTTAGAGGTGTGCGGGCCCGGAGGAACTCTTTTGCCCGAACACCCTGGGAGAGAGAACAGACAGAGGTAAGTTTACTTATCACACAATCAATCACTACTTCTCACATTTACTTCGTGAACAATCCCTCGCTACCCGTACTGTTAGCAATGTATGAATATGCACATTTTAACCCATATCCATTTCTTTACTCAGGCGAACGGCGAGCAGGAACGGCCCGGCGTCCGCGCCGCATGCCACTCACCCACACAACAATGCAATTCAATCAATTGTCAATAAACATATCTATCCATTAATAAAGTTGTTGTTTAAATCATGTGCCAATAATGTGTCAATATACCCTATACAGTACAATGATTATATCCACTTGTCCAAGTGAGCCCTAGTAACGGCGTCTCGTCGTTACATTCCCCCCCTCTTCTCCTAAAGCACACGGTACCTCAATTCTCATGTACCCGGGATAGACAGTCTGCCACCAAGTTGGCTTTCCCGACCCGATACTGGACAGTAAGGTCATAGGGTTGAAGGAACAGGTACCACCCTGTGAGACGTGTGTTGTAGTCCTTCATCCGGTTCAGCCACTGCAGAGCGCAATGATCCGTTTCCAAGGGGAAGTGACGTCCCAGAAAATAGTACTTCAACGAATCAACGGCCCACTTCATGGCCAGGCACTCCTTCTCCACTGTTGAAGACCTTGTCTCTCAGTCCAGAAGCTTGCGGCTTAGGAACAGCACTGGAAGTTGCTCTCCCCCCGTCTCCTGCAGAAGCACCGCTCCAATGCCAACACCCGAAGCATCAGTCTGCAGTGTAAATGGCCTTGAAAAGTCTGGACTGTAGAGGACTGAATCACCTGTGATTGCACTCTTGAGATCTTTAAATGCTAAATCACACACTTCACTCCATTTCACCTTGTTTGGGGCAGAGTTCTTGGTGAGGTCAGTGAGCACTGCTGCCCTCTCTGAAAAGTTGGGAATGAACTTGCTGTACCAGCCAATCAACCCCATAACGCACCTTCCTCTTGGTGGTGGGCACAGGATACAAGTGGATTGCATCCAGTTTCCCCACTCGAGGTTTCACAACACCCTAGCCAACCACATGCGCCGAGGTACTCAACCTGACCCTGCGTAAACGCACATTTGCGTGGATTGATTGTTAGCCCAGCCTTTTTTATCA
Organism: Notothenia rossii; assembly: GCF_949606895.1. Classification (NCBI taxonomy): domain Eukaryota; kingdom Metazoa; phylum Chordata; class Actinopteri; order Perciformes; family Nototheniidae; genus Notothenia; species Notothenia rossii. The sequence continues at coordinate 48,557,556 of NC_136905.1, read as the reverse complement.
ACTGGAGGACCTTGCAAAGGTGAGCCATGTGTTCCTTTCATGTCTGGCTGTAAATGACTGTCATCCAAGTACGCGGCTGCAAACTCTGGTACCTCCCTCAGTAAGTGGTCCATGAGTCGTTGAAATGTAGCTGGCGCCCCCTGGAGACCAAACGGCATTTCATTGAAATGAAACATTCCCGATGGTGTTTTAAATGCCGTCAGTTCCTTGGTCTCTTCTGCCAGAGCCAGCTGCCAATATCCTTTGCTTAGATCAAGTATCGCGATAAATGTGGACCAACCAACCCTTTCCAGCAACTCATCAATTCGGGGCATTGGGTAAGACTCAAATATAGACACAGCATTCAGGTATCTGAAATCAATGCAGAATCTCAGTGAACCATCTTTCTTAGGGACCAGAACAACGGGACTGCACCACTCACTCGTCGAGGTCTCAATGATGCCCAGCTGCAACATCAGCTCAATTTCCTTTTTAAGCTCTGGCACCAAACGTTCGGGAATCCTGTAAGATTTCCGGCGGGGAGTTGCATCCTCCCTCAGGTGGACCTGGTGCTGTACCAGAGTTGTGAAACCAGGCGTTTCTCGGAAAAGCTCTGGATCCATCATTACACTTATCTCCCTCTGCTGGTCAGGCTGGAGGTGAGACACATCAACGGGACCGGGCATCGAGACACTGGTGGGGAAAGAGGGCACAATATCCTCTCCTTGGTCCATGACACGAATGAGGAGCTGCTGTTGAACAGGCTGATGGCTTGGCGGTGAAGGCTCCTGAAACTCCTTCAGCAGGTTGACATGAAACGACTGATGTTTCTTCCCTTTGTCATGCATATACAGTTCATAGGTTACCTTACCAAGGCGCTTAGTTATTTGATAAGGTCCCTGCCATTTTGCCAGCAGCTTACAGTCACTTGTTGGGAGCAACAGCAACACCTGCTGGCCTGGTAGAAAGGTTATGTCCCCTGCTTTATTGTCATACCAGGTCTTCTGGTTTGCTTGTGCTGATCTCATGTGTTCCTGGACCAGTGCCGTCATCTGCTCCAGCCTCTCTCGCATCTTGACCACATAAGCCACCACATTGTCCTGATCTGCCTTCGGGTTCTCCCAATGCTCTCTCAGCAGGTCCAACGGCCCCCTCACCTGGTGGCCATAGAGCAGTTCAAAGGGCGAAAATCCTGTTGATACCTGCGGCACCTCCCGGTACGCAAACAGCAAGTATGGCAGCCACTGGTCCCAATCAGAGCCTGTGTGTGACACAAACTTCCGCAGTATGTCCTTTTTTTTATGTTAAACACGACCAAAACTGAAGTTATTGTACTTGGCCCGAATAATCTACGAAACAAATTATCTAAAGATATATTAACTATGGATGGCATTAATTTGGCCTCCAGTGAGACTGTAAGGAATCTTGGTGTTATATTTGATCAGGATTTATCCTTTAACGCCCACATAAAATCAATTTCAAGGACCGCCTACTTCCATCTACGTAACATTGCAAAAATCAGGCATATCTTGCCTCAAAACGATGCAGAGAAACTAGTCCATGCATTTGTTACTTCAAGGCTGGATTATTGTAACTCCTTATTATCAGGGTGTACCAAGAAGTCAGTCAAGTCGCTTCAGCTGATTCAAAATGCTGCAGCTCGTGTACTAACCAGAGTTAGGAAAAGGGACCACATTACTCATGTTATGGCTGCCTTACACTGGCTCCCTATAGAACACAGGATAGAATTTAAAATTCTTCTTCTCGCCTACAAAGCCCTTAATGGGCAGGCGCCATCTTACCTTAAAGAACTCATTATACCCTATTGTCCTACTAGGGCATTGCGTTCCAAGAATGCAGGGTTGTTGGTTGTTCCTAGAGTCTCTAAAAGTACAATGGGAGCCAGAGCCTTTTCTTATCAAGCTCCACTTTTGTGGAATCAGCTTCCAGTTTGTGTTCGGACGGCAGACACCCTATCCGTTTTTAAGAGTGCGCTTAAGACCTTCCTTTTTGATAAAGCTTATAGTTAGGGCTGATTAGATTCAGCCCCTAGTTTTGCTGATATAGGCTTAGTTTGTCGGGGGACATCTTACTTCTTCCTTCTCTCTGTGTACTCTCATGTTCCGATTAACCCAGTTTCCCCAAATTTCTTTGTTTTTGGTGTCTATATACGCCGGGATCCGGAGTCATGGATGACCCTGCGCTCCTGTGTCATGGATTGCGAGTCCTGGATCTTGAGTCGTGGCTGTGGTCCTGGATCATAAGTCCTGGATGGATATACTCATGGATTCATCTTCCTATTATACACACATGCATTTCCAAACATTTGGACTACCTATGTTGCAAATGTATTATCTTTTCAATTTACACACGGCATCTATTGCACGTCTGTCCGTCCTGGGAGAGGGATCCCTCCTCTGTTGCTCTCCTTGAGGTTTCTCCCATTTTTCCCTTTAAACTGGGTTTTCTCTGGAAGTTTTTCCTTGTACGATGTGAGGGTCTAAGGACAGAGGGTGTCGTATTGTCATACTGATATTCTGTACAAACTGTGAAGTCCACTGAGACAAATGTAACATTTGTGATATTGGGCTATATAAATAAACATTGATTGATTGATTGATTGATTGATTGAGTGTCTGATTGAATCTCTCTACTAACCCGTCCATCTGGGGATGGTAAGGGGTGGTCTTAATTCCCTTCACTCCTAACAACTGATATACCTGCTGCAATAATTTAGACAGGAAGTTGGTGCCACAGTCAATCAAGATTTCTTTAGGGACGCCTACTCTGGAGAATAGCTGCAATAGGCAATTAGCAACATGTTTGGCCTTAATTGATCTGAGGGGAAAGGCTTCTGGGTAACGGGTGGCATAATCACAAATTACCAGGATGAAACGATGGCCTATGGAACTTCTCTCAAGGGGTCCCACAATGTCTATGCCTATCCTGTGGAACGGGGTTTCTATGATGGGCAATGGTTGTAGCTGGGCACAGGCTACTCCCCTGGGGGAAGACTGCTGACATACCTCACATGATACACAAAACCCCTTAACCTGGGTGTAAATACCTGACAAAACAAATCTCCTGGCTATCCTGCTGAGGGACTTCTGGAATGCTAGGTGGCCTGCCCAGGGGATAGATTGACCTAGCTCCATAACTTTCTGCCTCAGGCCCTGTGGCAATGCTAGGGCTTCCTCTTTTCCCTGACGTTGGTAAAGAATACCCCTCTTAATGACATAGCCAAACTCTGCTATACTGTCTGCCTTACCCAGTTTTTCACCCTCAACCTCTGAGACCTTGTCTAACCAGGGTTTTAGCATTGGATCAGCCCTCTGCATTGCTGCTACAGTTACAAGAAAAAGTATGTGAACCCTTTGAAATTACCTGGATTTCTGCATAAGTTGGTCATAAAATGGAGGAAGCCACTGCTGTCCAGAAAAAACATTGCTGCACGTTTGAGGTTTGCAAAAGAGCACCTGGATGTTCCACAGCACTACTGGCAAAATATTCTGTGGACAGATGAAACCAAAGTTGAGTTGTTTGGAAGGAACACACAACGCTATGTGTAGAGAAAAAAAAGCACAGCACACCAACATCAAAACCTCATCCCAACTGTGAAGTATGGTGGAGGGAGCATCCTGGTTTGGGGCTGCTTTGCTGCCTCAGGGCCTGGACAGATTGCCATCATCGACGAAAAAATGAATTCTCAAGTTTATCAAGACATTTTGCTGGAGAACTTAAGGCCATCTGTCCACCAATTGAAGCTCAACAGAAGATAGGTGATGCAACAGGACAACGACCCAAAGCACAGAAGTAAATCAACAACAGAATGGCTTCAACAGAAGAAAATACGCCCAGTCAGAGTCCTGACCTCAACCCAATTGAGATGCTGTGGCATGACCTCAAGAGAGCGATTTACACCAGACATCCCAAGAATATTGCTGAACTGAAACAGTTTTGTAAAGAGGAATGGTCCAAAATTCCTCCTGACCGTTGTGCAGGTCTGATATGCAACTATAGGAAACGTTTGGTTGAGGTTATTGCTGCCAAAGGAGGGTCAACCAGTTATTAAATCCAAGGGTTCACAAAAACAATAAAAACATAACAAACATATTTGTTTGTGTGGTTTTAGCTTAAGCAGACTGTGTTTGTCTATTGTTGTGACTTAGATGAAGATCACATTTTATGACCAATTTATGCAGAAATCCAGGTAGTTCCAAAGGGTTCACATACTTTTTCTTGCAACTGTATATCTGGGGGAATGCGTAAATCTGCGGGCTGTAAAGGCTGGCTGGGCCTAGTTTCTTCCTGACCCTGTTCCCTGGCCGTAGCCAGAAACTTTTCCGTTCTTCTCTGTGCCCGGGACTTTGGCTGCTTAACTGGCCCCGTCTTTAACTCAGCATTGTAAAAAGGTAACTCCTCAAGAGTATTTGTCTCTTTACGTGCCCTAGTCACCACCATGCTACATGCTTTTGCTGACACCTGGGGCTCTAACTGTTGCTGCTGATCCAACCCCTGGGCAGGAACCTTAACCCCCTGCCTCTAGCCATCTGGGAATCCCTCTGTCAGTCTTAGCCTTATCTACCAAATCAAGCAGTGTGGGGACATCATGGCCAAGGATAACTGGGTATGGTAGTTTAGGCACTAAAGCTACTGGGGGGAGGTAAGTCTGACCCCCTACGGTAAGATAAACTTCAGCTGTGGGGTACAACTTTTCATCACCGTGGACACAACTAATGTTACACTTTTTCTCAATCCACCTTTCTCTAGGCACTATGCTAGCCAAAACCACCGTCTGAAAGCTACCAGAGTCTAAGAGTGCCTCTTCCCGCCGACCATTTACTAACACTGGGGCAGTGAGCGCATCAGCATTACCAGGAGCAGGGTGGGTGGGTCTGGGAACTACACACAACAGGGCTGGCTTGCTCTGTCTGGTTGCTGGGCAAGTATACTGAGTGTGACCTAAACTGTTACACTGATAGCAGCGTGTGACTGCGCTGGGAAACAACTTCGATCTAGGGCTAGGTCTAGTGAAAGATGACTGATTATTCCGAGGCCTAATCTCATTTTGACCACCCCATTCACCCCCCTCGGGCTTACTGCGTGCAGCGAAGTATGCCTCACGGCTGAAGGTGGTTCTTCTAGTCCCGTTTCTGGCTGACAGGAAACCCTCTGTTAGTCTGGCAGCGTCCTCAGCAGACTGCGGGTCTCTCTCTCAGATACAGACCTCTAGCTCCGGGTCCACCATTCTCAATAACTGCTCCACTATCATCAACTCAAATATCCTTTTAACCTCGGATCGCCCTGGTTTGACCCATTTGTAAAAAAAATATTTTAACCGTACGTAGAGTTCACGTGGAGTTCCCCCCGATATATTTCCAATGACCGAAACCTTCTTCTGTAGGTATCAGCTGTGATCTGATATTTAGCCAAAATAGCTTCTTTTACTTTTTCGTATTCTACTGAGTCTGTGATGTCCATGAAAAGAAATGCACTGCGTGCTTTAGCTGTGAGCAGTGGCACAAGCTGAATAGCCCAATCTTCTTTCTGCCATAGGCAGACAGTGGCCATTCTTTCAATATCGGAGTGAGTGGCATTAACTTGGGATCTCTACGGACGTGTGGTGCTCTTCTCCGCAAGGGCGGCTCATTCCGCAGGTCGGATCTGTCTGCTCGTAACCTGAGCTCCTCCCCGTCGTCGTCGTCATCATCATCATCATCATCCTCGTCATCGTGGTGACGGTAATCAGTTCTGTTTTCCGATCCTTCTCTTAATTCTGTCGCCTGGGCTTGTATCTTTTGAAACTCGAGGTGCATGTTCCTCCATCTCTGCTCTTGGTGCACGGACTCTTTCTCCAATTGCCGATTTCTGGATGTATTGAAAGAGACCAGAGACTTCACCATCTTTGTCAATTCCTCCAGTTGCTCAGGAGTTTTGTCTGCCGTCGCCCCTTGCTGGACAGCCGGTGCAGATCGTCATCTGGCTCCATCTGTTGCGCTGCCGTCTTTGTTCCTCTGGGCATCTTTGTCTTTCCTCAAAGTGTTTGTTAGGCCTTTACTTCTAACACCACTTGTTGGAATGCCCCAGCAGCCATGGAGGAAAAATAGGAGAGCAGGCAGGTTGGGGTTTTTCCATTGAAAACAGATTTATTTTTTTTCCCCCCTGTGAGCACATACCATTATATTTATGTAAGCAAACTATTTACTACCTCTATATACACATTTACAAAATATTTTCCCACCACTTTACCAATAATATACACATGAATAAAGGTATGATAATATACATTAAATAGATACAGCTATGTACAAAAATGTCGAACTCCCCCCTGGAGACTACCACTTGCCGTTTCCCTCCCGGAACTATATTTAGAGGTGTGCGGGCCCGGAAGAACTTTTTTGCCCGAACACCCTTGGAGAGAGAACAGACAGAGGTAAGTTTACTCATCACACAATCAATCACTACTTCTCACGCTTACTTCGTGAACAATCCCTCGCTACCCGTACTGTTAGCAATGTATGAATATGCGCATTTTAACCCGTATCCATTTCTTTACTTAGGCGAACGGCTAGCAGGAACGGCCCGGCGTCCGCGCCGCACGCCACTCACCCACAATACAATGCAATTCAATCAATTGTCAATAAACATATCTATCCATTTATAAAGTGTGTTGTTTAAATCATGTGCCAATACTGTGTCAATATACCCTATACAGTACAATGATTATATCCACATGTCCACGTGAGCTCTTGTAACGGCGTCTCGTCGTTACATGCACCGTTGTGTCTTTTCGGCCGTGCAGACACCTTCCGCCGCCGATTCGACATATTGAATCGGTAGGCTGTCGGCCAACGGCCGTCGGCCAAAGAAATCACTCTGATTGGCTGTTCAGCTTAGCGAATCAGTGCATGAGAAGCGAAACGGAAGTGAGGGACCCAAACAAACTATTAAGAAGGCACATCTGAGATTTCATTTATCTCCAGCTCTCGATACAGGTTCGGGACAGCCCCATGAGCTTCTCGTTGTAGAGTGAAAATGGAACGCACACGCTATTTGTTGTTTGTTTATATCACGCAGTCTGTTCTTCTTCTCTCGGTTATCACGCAGTCTGTTCTTCTTCTCTCGGTGTATCACGCAGTCTGTCTTCCGGTTGTTGCCTCTTTTGAATGACGAATACACACTACCGCCGCCTGCTGGTAAGGAGAGTTATTGCCACTCACGCATGCACAGTTCGTACGTGCAACTTGGCCGTCGGCTGAAGTCTTTGCGGTGTGTTCCAGTGCGAAACATGGCCAAGGAGGCGTGAGGCGACGCGTCCTGGCGGTGTTCTTTGGTGGAACTGGGCATGAGTTCAGGATTACAAATGGCACTGGGTGATGGTGATAGAGGATTTAGGATGGAGATGTGAATTGTTGTGATCACATTAATAGGGTAAGTTATTAAGACATAGTGCTCACGCTGGCACTGGGGGAGGGGGGGGATAGGAAAAACTAGTCAGAATATCATTCAATCTAAAATTGGTTTTAGGTCTTAAAAACTGGGACCCGTCTGGACTGGGATCATTTACATGATTGTGGCTGATACGGAGGCTCAAACTGAGAAAAGGACCAATACAGGTAGGTAAAGGTGGGATTCAAGATGGAACCACTGAAAAGAGAAAGAAGAAACAAAGATCAGGTTAGCCTCTGATGAACACTCAAAAGTAAAACATTCACTTAAAGGTCCCATGTCATGACCATTTCTACTGATCATAATTCCGTTGTCGAGGTATTGTTACGACCCTGGGTCATTTGTGTGTACATTTTTCCCTCCTCCTGTGTCTGTGAGCGTGTGTGTGTGTGTGTGTGTGTGTGTGTGTGTGTGTGTGTGTGTGTGTGTGTGTGTGTGTGTGTGTGTGTGTGTGTGTGTGTGTCTGTCTGTCTGTCTGTCTGTCTGTCTGTCTGTCTGTCTGTCTGTCTGTCTGTCTGTCTGTCTGTCTGTCTGTCTGTCTGTCTGTCTGTCTGTCTGTCTGTCTGTCTGTGTGTGTGTGTGTGTGAGCAGGTGGTGTCTGCATGCGGATTGGTCCACACAGGACCTGTGGCGTCTCGTTAATTGTGTTAGTCGTGTTTGTTTTATGTCTGTCATTTTATTTTTAGTCAGGTATATAATTCCAAGTCTAGTCAGGTTTCTATGTAGAGTCAGGTTTTCTTGTTACGTCACGTCTTGTCTGTCTATTTTATGTCGGTCATCTCTAGTCAAGTCCCCATTTTTCATGTCATGTCTCGTTTTCCCATTTCCTGTTTTATTTTGTTCTTACCTCTTGTCTTTCCTTTCAGGCCCTGTTACTTCTTCACCTTGGGTGTTTTTCCGCCATCGTCAGCGTCTGCCCCGCCCCTGATTGTTTCCACCTGTTCCCAATTCCCTCATGTTTAAATAGTCCTTGTCCCCCCTTTGTCTTGTGCCAGTTCGTCTTGTTTCAGTGTGCTTCTATGTTCAGAGACCCAGCGTTAAAACCAAAGAGGATAGTTACCAGAGAGGAGAGTTTTTGTTTGTTTGAAATCAAGAAGTTTAGTTTTGTCCTCGCAAGAGTGATTTTTTGTTATACCTTTATTTTATTTTTCTCATTAAAATATGAGTCGTCGCATTTGAGTCCAGTATTTTTGTACCCCGTTCTAACAGAACCTGTCTTTTAGACACGCTTTACTTTATTCTTTGAAGTGCAAAACCCTTTTCTTTTGAATATTTGTTTTCTCCTGTTTTTACAGTAGAGTAGGTCAGAAGCCTGTACGTTTATTTTCTCTTTCGTTAGGTAAGAGTTTTGTGTTTAAAGGTTTGTTTGTTTTATGGTTTTGTTACTCCTGTTTGGTAAATTTAATTACCAAAAAATTATTACAAACGGCATTCTCTGACTCGGTGTCCGTGTTCTTGGGAGTGGGGAGAGTGGGGAGAGTGCGAATTTTGTGCTGCGCCTAGTTTCCCCTAGACCTGGGCGTAACAGTATACTAAAATAGATTTATATTGTGCAGTTTTCCAAACTCACATTGGTTGCTCATACAGCATCTCTGTAAAGTATGTGTATTCACCGGTATTCACTCTCTGTCCGAAACGGCCTGCCCCCCCTTTTTCCCCAACCCTGACAGAATGAACCAACCAAGAATGGACCCAGCAGACAGTTAGTACGAGGTGAAGTACAATTTTTAACATGCTTGAGGAATGACTTTAGATATGCCTCCAGTAGTGAAAAGAGGCAGTCAGTTATTTCTGCGGCACGCCAGGAGGTAACCTCAAGGCCCTGGTTGAGGGAGTTGCTACCCGAGTGGGTGGAGGACCTTTTTGGCAGCTTTGAGGTCAAACCTGTTTCCCGGCCTGCTAGCCCCAGGCAGGCTAGCCCCCTGCCTCCCAATTCCCAGCCTGACACTATATAGCTTGGTGTGTTCCGTCTGGAATCAACCCCTGCTTCTTCCCCATTTCCTGCTCCTGTCCAGGAGCCGTTCTTGGGTACTCGTCTGGCTTTTGGAGGTCCATGGAGCCTCCAAAAGGCTCCTAAGAGAAGGAGTCGCCAATCCAGGCTAGCAGCCCGAGCCCCAGAAGCCATGCTTTGGGCTCCAGTTCTGTCCCCAGCAGCCATGGTTCCGGCCCCAGTTCTGGCCCCAGCAGCCATGGTTCCGGCCCCAGTTATGGCACCAGCAGCCATGGTTCCGGCTCCAGAACCGGCCCACAAAGCCATGGATCTGAGCACCAGTACCGGCCCACCCAGCCATGGTTCCGGCTCCAGAACCGGCCCCAGCAGCCATGGTTTCGGCTCCAGTACTGGCTCTCCGGCCGACGACAGCTCCCCGTGTCCTGTCGGCGTACCGGCCGACACCAGCCCTCGTCTCCTGTTGGCGTACCGGCCGACTCCAGCCCCCCGTGTACTGTCGGCATTCCGGCCGAATCCAGCCCCCCGTGTTCTGTCAGCGAACCGACCGTCTCAAGTCCCCTCTCAAGTCACCTCTCGAGTCGACTCTCGAGTTTCCTCCAGGGGCAGATTTAGGATTGTAGGAGATCCGGGGCTTAGCCCAGGAGTTGTTGGGGGGTGCAGGGGTAAAGTGCTATTTTTTTTACAACTGGGGGGTGGACCGAACATCCTTTAGGGGGATCGTCGCCTCCTTTAGGGGGGTCCGGGGGCATGCTCCCCCGGGAAGATTTTTAAAGTGTTTATTTTTTTAAATATTGAAGTTAAAAGCATCTTTGAGAGCAACATTAACCCTACCTTAATAATACCTTAAAGAGGACAAAAGGCACTGGAGAACACTTATTCATTAACATCCTTTAATGAAGCAAACTAATGCCTTAACTCACTCAAATACAGTTGTTTACTTATTTCGGTGAAACGAATGTGCGTAGAGTTTTAAAGGATGCGGATAGTCTCACCTTGTTTCTGGCGCATTTCTTATCGTTTTATAAATCTATTCTCATCCACCATCTTCGTTTGTGATGTAAACAGTGTAAGAGTCACGTTTCTGAATCGGACACTCTGAGTGGATGCAGTCACAGCCAATCGGAGTCTGATTCAGAGGGTTGCCAGTCAGTTCTGTTGCCTGTCAGTTCCGTTGTTATGGTTCCGTTGTTAAGTGTACTGAAACGAGAGCCGGTATAAAGGTAGACTGAGGTATGAAGGGTTAACGTTACATCTTAGGATAATTTTTAGTCATGTTCTGTATACATACTAACATATAAGGGTATAATTAGTGTGGTTACTCCATGTTTACTAGCTATAACATTACATGACTCTTTTTCACTTCTTACTCAGTCAGCCAGACTGCAGATATCACCATTAGATTCACAAACCTGAAACATCATCCATTTCTTCACTGCTGGTGATGGCATTGTTGTCAGCTGCTGATACTGCTGCAGCTTGTGGCGCCTTTTTCAATGAAAATAACTTTCTAATATCCATAACTTTATGGGCTATTAGCTTAAAACTCGTCAGGCACTAGCAGAGCCATATGGCGTTGGGCACTAGGAAGGATCACTTCTTCTTCAGGGCAGGGAAGGCTACGCAGTACGCAGGCTACTGTCCCGCAGCGGCTGCCTCTCTGGTGGACTCCGGTACTGCACATTACTCCCGAGACGTTTTAAAAAAAAAATTCAGAAAATATCCGGGGCTTGAGCCCAAGTAGCCACCCCCTAGCGCCACCACTGGTTCCCTCTCAAGTCTCCTTTCAAGTCACCTCTCGAGTTCCCTCTCAAGTCACCTCTCCAGTTCCCTCTGGAGTCTCCTTTCAGGTCACCTCTCGAGTTCACTCTCGGGTCTCCTCTCGAGTTCCCTCTCAAGTCTCCTCTCGAGTCTCATCTTGACTCCCCTCTCAAGTTCCTTCTCAAGTTCCCTCCAAGTCATCTCTCGAGTTCCCTCTCAAGTCACTTCTCAAGTCTTCTCTCGAGTTCCCTCTTGAGTTCCCTCTCAAGTCCCCTTTCAAGTCACCTCTCGAGTCCCCTCTCAAGTTCCTTCTCAAGTTCCCTCCAAGTCACCTCTCAAGTTCCCTCTCAAGTCACCTTTCAAGTCACATCACGAGTCCCATCTCAAGTCCCTACCCAATGTCCTGGTCCGTTGGAGGTTCCGCTGGGGGTCCTGCCAAATCCATGTCCTGTCCCATCGGGGGTCCCGCCGACTACTCTTCTGCCGGGGGTTCTGCCAACCCTATGTCCTGTGCCGTTGGAGGTCCCACCGACTACTCTTCTGCCGGGGGTCCTGCCAACCCTATGTCCTGTGCTGTTGGAGGTTCCGCTGGAGGTCACAAAGTTACAAAGCACTTCACATCTTATTAATCGGCCTTCTTAACCTTTATTTAACCAGATAAAAAGCATTGAGATAAAATCTCATTTACAATGCTGACCTGGCCAAGAAGGCAGCAACGTTACACATAACACATAACACAAACATATAAAATACAGAGAACATAACTAAGAAAACAAAAGATGAAAAAAAGCAGTTACTACATTGTGCACATTAGGACAGTAAGAAAGGCACTACTTATTACTGCAAGAGCAGCTGGTGGTAAGGACTTCTGACAACTTCAATTTAAAACAGGCTATAGAAACAAGTGCCGTCAGTTTGAGGCGTGATTGAAGGTCATTCCAAGACCAAGGACCATAATAAAAGAGACTCCTTTTTCCAGCCTCAGTCCGCACAGCAGGAACCTGGAACCGTATCAAGGCACTGGATCTGAGGTTGTAAAAGTCACAAACTGGAGCAAATCTGGCACATATGTAGAGTGGAAGATTTCCTAAAATGGCTTAATACATTAATAAAAACCAATGCTGCATCCTACGCATAGTGAGTGAGGACCATCCAGTTAGGCTATACAGTGTGCAATGATGAGTCCTATAGGGTGCATTTGATATATAACGCAGTGCAGCATGGTAGAGTGGGTCAAGTTTGGCCAAGACAGTGGGACAGGCAAATCTATAAATGGTGTCACCGTAGTCCAGCTGGGACAGGAATAAGCCAGAGACCAACCTTTTACGGGATGAAGTTGAAAAACAACATTTAAGTCTGTAAAGGAAGCCAAGACTGAATTTCAATTTCTTTGTTAGAACTTCGATATGGTGTTTGAAGTTCAGATTACTCTCCAACCAAAAGCCAAGATATTTGTAGATATCAACAAACTCAACAGAGACGCCATCAAGGGTGTCAATGGAGAGGCAAGAGGACGCTGACTTGGGAGCAAAAAGCATTGCTTTGGTTTTCTTACTGTTCAAAAGCAGTTTGGAATCAAGAAGTGCATGCTGCAGCGTGATAAAATCAGATTTTAAATTGGAAACGGCCATGTCCAGAGAAGGAGCACATGAATATACAATAGTGTCATCAGCATACATATGATAGGTAGAAAATTGCATCTGATTACAAATATTGTTTACATATAATAAAAAGAGCAAAGGCCCCAAAATAGAGCCCTGTGGAACGCCCTTCTCCAAGGTGACAGGGTCAGAGACAGTGCTACCCAACCTGACGCATTGAGTACGGTCGGTTAGATAACTCTGAAACCAACAAATGGCATTATGACCGAAACGAGACACCAACATAACATTAGACATAATGTGGTGATCTACAGTATCAAATGCTTTGGCTAGGTCAATAAACAATGCAACACAAACAGGTTTGTTATCCAAAGCAGCCTTGATATCATCTAAGACTTTCAGACTGGCAGTCACAGTACTGTGCTTTGATCTGAATCCAGATTGCATATGGTTAAGGATGTTGTGTGAATTTAAAAAAGTTTTAGCTGAGTAGAAACTAGGGACTAAAGAATCTTTGATAACACAGAAAGATTTGAGACAGGACGATAATTATTTAACTCAGTGGGATCACCAGCTTTCAAGAGGGGCGATACCAGAGCTTGCTTCCACAGAGCTGGCAGTGTGTGAGTGGACAGGGAGAGATTAAAAATATCAGTTACTGGTTGTGCTATAATCTGAGCTGCAATTTTTAAAAAGAATGGGTCGAGGCCGTCAGGCCCGGCAGACTTTTTAGGATCAATTGAGTGCAAACCCTGTAAGACTTCAGAGACCGAGAAAGAAGCAAAATCAAAAACAGGGGAGCTCATCTCTTGACTAGGGCTGTGAGTACGACCATTTAGAGAGTCATGACTTTGCTCATCAAAAATGTGACCAGCCTTTTTGAAGTGAGCATTGAAAGCATTAGACATACCATCTGAATCTGAAATAAAATAATCACTGACCTTCAGTTTTTGTGGGAAACTAGAAACTTTCTTGTTCTGAAGTGATTTAATTGTTTTCCAGAACTTAGAATGGTCATTAAAACAATCAGTGGTTAAGCTCAGATAGTAATCAGTTTTAGCTTTTTTAATAAGGGCTGAACATTTATTTCTGAGGACACGAAAAAGAAGCCAGTCATCACTAGTGTTAGACTTTCTAGCTAAAGACCATCGCTTATTTCGATCATGAATTAGATCAGATAGTTCTCTAGTAAACCATGGAGTGTTCCTATTCTTGACTCTGAATTTTCTAAGGGGGGCATGTCTATTAATAATCGATAAAAAGTGATCAATAAAAAATTGGACGGCAACATCAACAGATGGAATTAACGCTATGAAGTGCCATTTAACCTCCGCCAGATCGTGTAGGAAAGCCTGCTCAGAGAAGTGTTTGAAGCAGTGCCTGAGGACAATAAGGCCCTTGGCTTTGGGCAACTTAGTGCTCCTAACGCAAGCAATAGTGCAATGGTCACTGATATCATTAGGAAAAACACCAACAGACACATACTTATGAGCTGCATTTGTTAGAATGACATCTATAAGGGTATCGTTATTGGGTTTGGCAGGGTTTATTCTAGTGGGACTATCAATAAGCTGAGTTAGGTTCAAAGAATCACAAACCTGCTTAAACTGTGAAGATGTATCACTCAACCAGTCCCAATTTAAATCACCCATTAATATGATTTCAGAAGAAAACATAGACAACAATTCAGTAAGGCTAGTAGTTGCATCCATGATGGTCGATGGAGGCCTATAACAGCCAATAACAGTGAGAGGAGCATTTGCTATAGTTATTTGGACTGCTAGCAACTCAAACTGCCTTGGAATTGAAATTGAGTGAAGGACTGAGCACTGTAGTTTCTCAGCAGTGTATATTGCAACACCACCAGCTCTGCCCTTACGATCCGTTCTGAATACATTATATCCATCAATGTGAATAACAGTGTCAGTGACAGACGGTTTTAACCAGGTTTCAGAAACTACAACAATATCAGGTTTAGCAACTAAAAACCAGGTCTTGAAAACATCTAATTTGGGCACTAGGCTTCTAGCATTAACATGCAGAAAACCCAATCCTTGCCAACAGCTAAACTCATTCGGAGTTGGCAAATTATGCAAGGAAGCAGAGAAACACTCAGGACCAGGGTTAATGTTAACGTTACCAGAGAGTAGTAGCAGTAACAATATTAACAGTCTGGAAGATGATTTTTTCACATGGGCTCTGGACGCGTCGCTCCTCGGGGGGGGCGGGGCTGCTCCAATCCTTCGATATTAGCGAGTCCAGAGTAAATAGGGCAAACGGGAGAGCGCATTTCGTGCCATGAAACATCAGCTTTTGGTAAAAACTATCCGATGGAGTCAGCGCTCCAGAGGTTCCACCATCTGAAAGTCCGAAGTGAATAGAGATATTGCTGGGAGGCAACCCGTCAGTTTTGCCGACATGCGGTCTGACAATTAATCCCAGGAAGAAAGCGAACACAAGGGTAGCTTTAGGCAACATAGTGCCTTAACACACCCAATTCAGGATCCGCAGCTCAGGTGAATCCGCAGCTCAGGTGCATCAGCCCCCGACAGCACGGCAGGACAGACAGCAATCCAGAGTCCGAAGGAGCGAAAGCTCAGGCAGAGAGCAAACAATCCAGTCACAGCGAGGCACCGGCACAAAACAGCCCAAAAACTCAAGCTTTTAAAACGTTTTTAAAAGCGCAGCAGACCAATTTAAAAACGGGTCTAAAAAGCTAAATAAAAATTATAAAATGTCAGTATGCACTAGTTTTACCTTACCAGTGCAGTGGTAAGGTGATCTGTAGAAGAGCACCATATTTTGGTCAGCCTTCGTAGTAAGGCTACCTTATAATATATAATATTCATTGTCTCGTTTCTACTGTATATGCATATTCCTATCTATTGCTTTCATTTGTATTTAATGTTATTATGTTTACTTGTTTCCACACATTTCACAATTTGGGATGAAAGAAGTATCTATTTATATCCATCTATCTATTTATATCCATCTATCTATTTATATCCATCTATCTATCTACAGTTGCAAGTAAAAGTATGTGAACCATTTGGAATTACCTGGATTTCTGCATAGGTTGGTCATAAAATGTGTTCTGATCTGCACGTCTGAAGTTTGCAAAAGAGCACCTAGATGTTCCACAGCACTACTGGCATAATATTCTGTGGACAGATGAAACCAAAGTTGAGTTGTTTGGAAGGAACACACAACGCTATGTGTGGAGAAAAAAAGGCACAGCACACCAACATCAAAATCTCATCCCAACTGTGAAGTACGGTGGAGGGAGCATCATGGTTTGGGGCTGCTTTGCTGCCTCAGGGCCTGGACAAATTGCCATCATTGACGGAAAAATGAATTCTCAAGTTTATCAAGACATTTTGCTGGAGAATTTAAGGCCATCTGTCAACCAATTGAAGCTCAACAGAAGATGGGTGATACAACAGGACAACGGCCCAAAGCACAGAAGTAAATCAACAACAGAATGGCTTCAACAGAAGAAAATACGCCTTCTGGAGTGGCCCAGTCAGAGTCCTGACCTCAACCCAATTGAGATACTGTGGCATGACCTCAAGAGAGCGATTCACACCAGACATCCCAAGAATATTGCTGAACTGAAACAGTTTTGTAAAGAGGAATGGTCCAAAATTCCTCCTGACCGTTGTGCAGGTCTGATATGCAACTATAGGAAACGTTTGGTTGAGGTTATTGCTGCCAAAGGAGGGTCAACCAGTTATTAAATCCAAGGGTTCACATACTGTTTCCACCCTGCACTGTGACTGTTTAATGTTTAATGTGTGTTCAATAAAAACATAAAAACATATTGTTTATGTGGTTTCCGGTTAAGCAGACTGTGTTTGTCTATTGTTGTGACTTAGATGAAGATCAGAACACATTTTATGACCAATTTATGAGGAAATCCAGGTAGTTCCAAAGGGTTCAAATACTTTTTCTTGAAACTGTATAGGTGGTGAACCAGATCTAGAGTCATTGGTCCTTCCTTTGTTTTAAACACACAAAACAAACTTTCCTTTTCTTGCTTGTTTCTTTCTATTTGTTTTTTCCTCCTCTTCCTCCTCTCTCCTCTCTGCTGCCCACCATCCCCCCTTGCTCTCTCCCCCCTTCCATCTTTCTCTTTTTTTGATGTGTTTTCTTTCACGGCTTGAGTGCGCTCTAATTCCATCTGGCCATCACAGAGAAGGCGGCGTGGTGAGAAAAAGCATTTCCATATGTGCAAATTAGGGATCCCCCCAACCCCACGTCCACCCCCCCCACACACACACACACACACACACACACACACACACACACACACACACACAAAAGCTGCACCCCCTACATACTGACTGCCAAGGCTGCTAATGGTGATCGTGGGGGGGGAATTGTTGGCCCTCGGTTGGAGTCTGTAAGTTGTCGTGATTGTTATGTCTACATCAATAACTATGACCTGGGGGAAATTATGATAATTAATAAGCAAGCAGATTACATGTATTACTAGTATTATTATTACCTTGCACATAGCTTGCTGATTGTACAGAGATCTGAGATTGGGAGAAGTCACCTGCAGCTTTATAACTTGTGCTCTGCTTCCATGTGTAATTGCTCTGGGGAATTACCTCACACAGCATGCCCCCCCAAAACAAATGTTAGCCGCTCATTTAATTTGAAGGAAAAAGGAGCCGAATGAGCAGAGAGACACACAATGACAATTAAAGCCATCCATCCTGCCCTCTGTCTGGAGGAGTCCCCCCCCTCGCTCTGGGGTGATTTGCTTGAAAGTATAACACATTCAGTGGTAAAGGTATGTCTTGATTGGAATACCTCTGAAATGTTGAATGTAATGCATTTGTTTGTTTTCTTGTTTTTCTGCATATAGACATCTGAATAAAGATGCTCGTACAGTTCTGCTGTGACTTCTGCACGTCACACAAAGCTTCATTTTATCAACTGGGATCATTCGATCAATGCCTGTTTGTAAGCATGTCTAAGACAGCTAACTAGATTGTGACATATTGAGGGATTCCACCTTGTGTGGAGCGGTCAATACTGCGCTCCTGCCATTACAGTCAGCCTAATAGCTCCAGTTGACATTGGAATGTCATATCTGTGTGTGTGATAGTGTATGTGCTGATGGAGCCCAGATAGTATATTCTGTGAACGAGACCAAATATGTCTCTCCTTTACACACAACGATGAATACAGTTTAATTATCCTGCACATGAACAAAACAATAATCATGTTGCTGGCTGAAAAATCCCATCATTTGCGTGAATAACGTTGTGTACAGTGCGATCAATCCAAAACTGTGTACAGTGCGACATGCTCACAGTTAAGTCATCTTTTAGCTATTTTGTTTCTATAAGTATGTGAATATTCAAATATATCCAAAGATTAGATTGATTCATATTTTGCTGTAAGTTCATGAGGAATCAATGAGGTAGGCCTTAGGTGACATTTCTCCTTTTGTTGGACGCTCTCCAACATATTATCCCATAAACATGCAGAGTTGTCGGCCCACAGCTGCTGAGAGTGAAGACTCAGAGTTCTGCGTCATGCAGGAGGTAGAAGTTCAGAGACACGGAACATTTCTTGTTAAAAACGTGTTGACCAAAACTTACTGATCTTCAGAGAAATCTGTTTACTGTGTGCACTCTTTAGGACTGTGTGCACTCTTTAGGAGAGTGGCTGGGCCACCTCTCTGGGTCCTGGTTCTTTGGTCATTCTCTCTCCCTCTTGATCAAGTTTCAATCAAACCTTCAGTGTCTGACATCACTCCAATCTGCAGACAACTTCTTGCTGCTCTCCAAAAGTGTGGTTGCGTTCTAGTCACTTTGCTCAGCTCTACTGCTTGTGACAGCTTTCTTCTCCTCCCCATACTCGCTATGAAGTGTTATTGCTCAGGTAAATCTGACCCAGCCCCCGGCGTGAGCCCCTGACATTTGGTTGTTGACGAGCAGTTTTTCCGGTCAGAGTGCTGAGAGCCAGCCCGCTGCCGTTGAAACACAAAAAACGATTTTGCAAATGGGCACTGTCTCCGGGGTGACCCCCCTCTGCTGCAGAACAGTCGCAGCAATGAGTTCTAACTGCTCAGAGGGAACTGGCTTCCAGCTACAACTTGACTGTCGCCTGAGATCATAAGGTGGAGGCAGACATCAGTAACAAGGCACCAAGCAGCAAGAGCCGCACACAGGGGCCCGCTGCAACACTGAGGCCACGCTGCAAACACTGAGGGGCCCGCTGCAACACTAAGGAAACATTGAGGGCTCGCTGCAAACACTGAGGGCCCTGCTGCAACACTGAGGGCCAGCTGCAACACTGAGGGCCGCTGCAACAGTGAGGCCCCGCTGCAAACACTGAGGGCCCGCTGCAACAGTGAGGCCCCGCTGCAAACACTGAGGGCCCCACTGCAACACTTGAGGGCCTGCGAGGGGCTGTTTGTATTCATCAATATGCGTGTGTTTGTGTGTGTGTGTGTGTGTGTGTGTGTGTGTGTGTGTGTGTGTGTGTGTGTGTGTGTGTGTGTGTGTGTGTGTGTGTGTGTGTGTGTGTGTGTGTGTGTGTGCGTGGGGGGGGGGGCTGAGGGGAAATCTTGGGCCCCCATGACCCCTCTTGTGGCTGGGGCCCAGCTGTGCTGTACATCTGCCAGCTAGAGGACAGATCTGTCCCCAGCTACACACAAACAATGTTAAAAAGACACTCACAAACAGACTAACATGTGTACCCATGCGTCTTTCTCACACACACACACACACACACACACACACACACACACACACACACACACACACACACACACACACACACACACACACACACACACACACACACACACACACACACACACACACACACACACACACACACACACAGATCATTTGCAGAGATCTATCTGTTTGTTTGTTGCAGGAGGGCATATCCTCTCTGACGGGATAGAGGGCAGTTGTGGTCTGAGGAAAATCCTCTCGGTGCATCTCTCTGAAGGAGAAAAATCAAATCAAATCAAATCCTTTGTTTCCCCCAACATCAAACCCAGGAGCCATACACAACAATCACTCACTCCAATGGCTCACACAATTGCTAAAGCGATAACATCCTGGGAAAAGAAATAGCATACAAAATTCCCTATAATGTAAGACAGCAGCACAGGAGCACTTCATGTGAGGGGGGCTGTGCACATTTTCACGGCGTTAAAATATGACCCTGACTCGTGAGCACAGTAACATTTCTCTGTGCTCTGCTATATTGAAACGTATACAGACACCAGAGGCCTGTACTACGAAGCTGGATTTTCGCTTAGCCGGCTAACTTCAGGGAAAGCTCGGGCTTTCCGGTCCTACGATGCTGGTTCTCTTTTTAGTAGGCTAGATCTCCATGGTAACTTATGCTGAGCGGCTAACCTGCCCCGGAGCAGGTTAGGTTGTAGGCTAAGAGCTCAACTCATTGAAAGCATTGCCTGCTGACCAATCAGAGCTCAGTGTGCGGAGTTTAAAGCGATCAAGTCATATTACAGGAGAAAGGAAATACAGAAAAACTGCCGTTGCAGGAAAGATGGCCGGCAAAAATCACCGACTGTGTGAACGTGAACATTAATAGAATATCACCTCCCATCTTCAAAGCAATCTGACTATTATAACATTATCGTTAAGAAAGTTTACTTAAATATCTGCCACAACATAAGTAACCGGATCAAAGTAACATTAAGTACAGTCCGCAGCATATCACATCATAATGTATCATTATATTTCCTTATCTGAGTCAGCTGAGCTGTATCTGGCCGTGCAACACTCACAGTGTCACATACTGTATGCAAAAGTATTATTTTAAGCAACGCATTAAGTTGACGAAACACTCGAGACAAATGTAATTAAAGTCAGATCCACTCGTGTCTTCGTGGCAGTGATATCATAAACCTGTTAATGTACGCATTCAAATACTTTTTCTTTTACCAGCTGTATTCACCTTGCAGGTGCAGCTATGTTGCTTTTATTCTGGATAAAGTGTTTAAGTCATGGATGTTTAAAGTTTAACTTCTTCATATTTGTCTAATATTATAGATGACTTTTCATTCAGGAAGTATGACGCTGTGCTGTCAGTGCGCTTCTCCATGTTTGTGATTGGTCGAATGCTCCAAATACCACCCCTTTCATGTGAACGCGCACCTAACTAGATAGGGCACGGCTGGCTTGAGCGATCCACTTGATAACCCGCGTCGTAGTACCGTTTAGCGACAGCGCGTATGTTTTGGATTAGCCCAACCGGCTAACTCAAACATATCCAGGTTAGGAAAATCCAGCTTCGTAGTACAGGCCTCTGGACTCTCCTGCCATATGATAGGGTTTAATGGAAATTAATATGGAGGATTATGACGGCCTCCACTCTTCTGGTTTCACTCTTGGAGCGTTCCAGTTGTACTGGGAAGTGTGAGCATCCGAGCTCCGGATTTGTAGTCGTAAATGTCAACTTAAAACTTGGAAAAATGTATTCTCTGCATGATAACAATAAGAGACAATGTTGATAATATAAAATGTTTAGCCCTTCTGTATTATTTGTGTCACATTAAATCAGCTGTTCATATGGTACTACTCATCTTCTAGATGTGGATATGTTGCTACCTCGTTTGTAGTCATTGCTAACAATGGCTCACTTGAAGATTTTGTGTGCACAAACACGTAACAAATATGGCCGCGTGTATGCAAACAAAATCTTCTCTTACAACGAAGCAGTGTCATTTCAATGGTCTGCATAAAGACAGATGATGGAAATAAAGAGTGTGAGTGAGAAGGGGAGCACCGTTCATCTCAAGGCAATCCAAAGTGTTTTACAAAGATGAAAGACATTAAGAAAATGGCATTTAAAAACAGTCATTAAAAATAAAAGATAATAAAATAAACATTAAAAGAAAAAAATACATGGATAAAAGTTACAGTGCAGTTTAAGATGTGAATATATCAATTAAAAGCAGCGACAAAAAGAAAAGTCTACAGCCTGGATTTAAAGTACTAAGAGTTGCAGCGGACCGGCAGGTTTCTGGGAGTTTGTTCCTGTTATGTTTATGCATGGGTTTTTTTGTTGTTGTGTTTTTTGTTGTTATTTGATCCTTTTACCCCTCACTACTCTGTCTCTCCGTCTCTGCAGGGCTGGTGTGTGACAGGGGGCGTGGCTGGTATACTCCTGGCTGCGGATGAGGCACACCTGTCCCCACTCACATGATAAACCTGCTCTTTAAGAGCCACGTTTTCCCTCAGCTTTGATAAGGACCCAAACTGGCGCAGCCCAAATTTGCAGTTGGGATAGAATGTGAAAAAAATAAAGATTGGTTCCAGCAAGACATAATGCGGGAATGCAACCTTGTGCAACACACACACACACACACACACACACACACACACACACACACACACACACACACACACACACACACACACACACACACACACACACACACACACACACACACACACACACACACACACACACACACACACACACACACACACACACACACACACACACACACACACACACACACACATAGAAGGCCCAGACAGGTGCACAGGACCTACAATTTCCACACTTTTATTAGCCCTGAACATCCTGTATGTAATATAAATGTTTTGGGGGGGGTGTACATTGCATTGGGGTGGTAATTGAAAAATGTGTTCTGATATATGTTCTTCACAGAAAATGAGCCAAGGCCATGGAGTGTGAAAAAATAATTTATCATATCATTTTTCTTTAGATAAATAATTAAAACGGGTCCCACAGACCCAAACACCATACAATGGTTAAGGATCACCTTCTATTAACCTCAATGCACAGTAAGTCAGGAGCTCTTGGACTTTTGGAAGCATACAACATAAACCCACCCTGGGCACCAGCCAAAGGACATACTGATGTTGTGCCAAGAGCCTTAGGCTCCGTTTACACAGAAACAAACAGAATTCGATATAAAAAAAGTATTCCGTCCACACGCAATCGGCTCAATAAACGTGTCCGTCCACATGAGACCGCTCGACCCTCTGGAGTACATATGCCGGGCCTGTAAGTGGAGCTGTACTTCCGCCACAAAATACACCGAAAGTAGCGAAGAAGACCTCCAGAGCATGGTTGCCTGGTTGCCCTTCTGTTTATTCTCTGGTGGATTTAGCAACATGAAGTTCATGTAGTTCTCCATGTCCACTTGTTGCTGATGGTTGTGGTAGAGGAGCTGTAGATTTGGGTGAGCAGCAGAGGTGGGGAGAGGCAGGGCTCTGGCTGATTCGGCGGCCTCTGTTTCTCTTTTTCTCCTTCTCCGAGACGAGCGTGTGCTCCTGCTATAAAAGGAAAGGAAAGGAAAGTTTCAATCTTCCGGACAAAATTAGAAAAGTGCCGGTCAAAGGTCTTTGTTATTTATTGAGCTTTAAAACAAGTTGATAAAAACTTTTTATAATAATATAAGAATAATAAACGGAGTCTCTCTTTTCCTCCCCCTCTCCTGACCAGTGCTAATTTTGGCAGCTGTTTTTGATTTAGTCTTTAGACGAAAATGGTTATTAGTTTTAGTCACATTTTAGTCATTTCTATCCTTCATAGTTTCAGGCTAGTTTTAGCCGACGAAAACTCAAAACCTTTTAGTCTACTTTTAGTCGATGAAAAATTACATTTTAGTCAAAATGTTTTCTTTCGTTAAACCAATTCAGTTAGGCAAATACAGGTTTCTGACATTGGAATCAAGGTGACAGCATCAAATGTTGAAATTCGTAAAGCAACATTTCACTCTCTTATTTTAATATTTATAACATAACATAGGATTTCATAAAGTATTTTTTAAATAGTTTATACATTATTCGAATATAGGAATAGTAGATAGGATTACTTAAAATATAGTACCTTATATTTCATCTTTTTTTTCCTTTAAACCCTTGTGGTGTATTCTTAAAAACCCTTACCCTTACCCACCCCCCATTTTCCCTCTGCTGGTCTATGGCCTTGTAGAGGGTAACGGGGTACAGAGTCGCTTAGATAAGCGGGGGAGTGCATCTGACGAAGAGATAGGTTGTTGTGCTCCCTATCTCTGTTTCTTATCCTATATCTAATATAACTGCTCTGGTCCTGATAGATTGAGTGGGGAAGTTCATGAGATCTTTCTAGAGGGTTATCAAGAATAACTTTTATCCAATGACCTTTTCCCTCTCTGTCTGTGTCTGTGTATTCTCTTGTTCCGATTAACCCGGCCAAATCTTTTTTCTTGTTTTGTATCTATATCTACGCCGGGATCTTGAGTTGAGGCTGATCCTCTTGCTGTAGTCCTGTGTCTTGGATCCTCTATCCTGAGTTCTGGATTAAGTCTTGGACTTCGGGTCGTGGCTGAACCTGTCTCTGCGGTCCTCCCTTGGGTCTCGTCATGCTGCTTCCCTGATGGCTTACACAGGATTGTAGCTGACATCCTCGTGGATTCATCTTCTTATTACAGAAACATGCATTTTCTAACATTCGGTCTATATGCTGTATAATGTATTATCTCTTCGATTTACACACGGCATCTATTGCACGTCTGTCCGTCCTGGGAGAGGGATCCCTCCTCTGTTGCTCTCCCTGAGGTTTCTCCCATTTTTTCCCCCCTTTAAAACTGTGGGTTTTCCCTGGAAGTTTTTCCTTGTACGATGTGAGGGTCTAAGGATAGAGGGTGTCGTTTTTCTCATACTGATATTCTGAACAATCTGTGCTGTTGTATTTGCTGTAAAGTGTCTCTACTGTAGGCTATTTTTATTATATATGTACAGCACTTTGGCTCGACCAAAAATAGTTTATAAATGTGCTATATAAATAAAACTTGATTTGATTTGATCAACACTTTACTTGTGTAATATATAGGGATGGGTATCGCTAAGGTTTTCTACAGTACTACTAGTCTTATTGATACTGCTTATCGATCCGGCACTTTAAAGGTATTCTTGTATTTACTTTTTGTTATTTTTTAAAGGGAAAAACTAACAAATTGTTAACCTAATTAATTGCTTTATTTAAATGTGAAATAAATGAAATATATATAATTGTGTTAATGTACTTGTCATTTACTGGAGTATTTAAATGTTTTGCGACTGTGTACTTCTACTCCACTACAGTTCATAGGTAAATGGTGTACTTCTACTCCACTACATGTATTTAATACCTTTAGTTACTTCACAGATCTGGATGAATGATGTGAAATATAATCAAGTGTTAAATCAGACTTTAGTTCCACCTGGAGTAAATTCGCAAGCTACCCTACAGTATACAAAGTCATTCAAACTAGCTGCACCTTTACCAGCTTTGAGAACACTTTCATGATCAATCATTATAAAACATATTATATATATTATTCTGAAATGGACCAATCTGCACAATGACTACTTTTACTGTCGCTACTTTCACTATATTTTGATGATCATACTTTTACTTGAGGAACTCTTCCTACACGATGTTATTTTTTTTCTACAAGATCTGAGTACTTCTCCCACCTCTGCACACCTGATGTGATAACGTTACTCATAATTGGGGCAACAGAGCTACGAGTTAAGGAAGTCGAAAATTGTGCATTTCTCCGATTGAATATGACGCATTTTGGCCGCCTGTTTGGACAGACTACTCTACTTGTGTCAACGCGCTATCGCGAAAACACTAATGGCACACAAGCTCTGTCCACATCCAACCTTGTAGAGTGTCTCTATACTTCTGAACGCTCCGTCCCCGGCAGATGTCTGTGTGCCGCTGCAGTGTGTCTGTTTGGCCCCGCCCCCCGCACATAGAGAGACACAGGGAGATCGCACTTCTGGAGTGAAGAGAGCGGAAATATTAATATTGCAAGTTAGAAACGTAAAATTCATTTTGACAGACAAGACGGACAATTGGGGGGAAATACCCTGCCTTTTCAATGTCCGATAGTCCACCATTAACACCTTAGTCCCGTCTCCTCAACGAAAACTAAATATACATTTCGTCAAAGTTTTCGTTATCAAGAATCTATTTTTAGCTCGTCATCGTCTCGTCTTAGTCATGTAAAAAAGGTCGTTGACGAACATTTTTCGTCATAGTTTTTGTTGACGAAATTAACACTGCTCCTGACAGCCCGTCAGTATCCGTCTCATGCAGCTGGCTGATCCAGTAATGAGTGACCCGACAGTAAAAATAAAAATATTTATAACTAGTTTAGGTAGTTTGAGAGGTAATTCAAATAGCTAAGTGTGATGATCTAACTTGAAATGTGTGTTTTGCTCCGCTCACCGCTCTATCACAGCGGGCGGAGCTGCAGGTAATCATGCAGAGCTGTGTGTCTCCGTCAGCAGCAGCTGATCTCTGATCTCTCTCTCCTGTCCGATTAGATTAGGGTGAGCAGGAGAGGTGGGGAGAGGCAGGGAATGATCGTATAGGGCATACACACGGAGCCGCTTGGCCCCTCAGAGTGTTCCGTCCGCAGATCTACCCACCTTGGGACCCGTTATCGTTTGAGGGTTCCGTTACGGCCTCGTGTGAACGAACCGTCCGTACGATAGAGAACTGTAGCGTATAACGGGGGGTTACGTATTGTAACCCTATTTATATAAGCACAGGCTCCGCCCTCGACTGGACTCTATGGGTACTACTCTCTAACATGCTATGCGTGCATTCACCTACTGAGTTGCATAAATGTAGCCGGCCAATTGGGGCGAGCCTACCTGAATGTGCGCGCATCCGACCGTCATCCTACACCCTCTTCAGCGAGCGGCATAGGAAAGACAGGGCCCCTAGGTACAGGGCTCCGCCTGTGCTTATATAACTAGGGTTACAATACGTAACCCACCGTTATATATCACACAGGCTCCGCCCTCTACTGGACTCTATGGGTACAGTGGGTGGAGCCCCGATGTATAAACGCCCTGTCGTCCAACAACATCGACCCATCACACTGCCCCTGACTGGCTTTTGGCTAACATCCGCACACCCACTTCCTCCCATCCGGTTGTAAACGTGGAGAAGTCGGGCCTGAAGCTTGGATAAGGCACACTCAAACACGCTTACCTCGTGTAGAGTGTGCATGGAAAAAAATTGTTGGGAAGGCTCTCCCTGCCTGCCCATAGGCCCAGCCCTGTATGGGGCTCACTGCGCACCATGTTTCCCAGGTCCCCAAGGAGCATGGGAAAAACATAAGTGCAGACTCCTTTCTTCACACCATTGCTGGAATCCCGCCCACTTTGGCCTGTAACAGGCTGTGATGGATCCTGCTCTTGCTGCCTGGATAGTCTGAATAACGTTGTCAGACAGCCCCACCTGTCTCAGCCTGTCCCTCTCAGAAGCCAAGCCTGGAGAGGTTGGCCCAGAGTGGGTAACGCCCCTATTGCACCTGCTTCCTGAGACAGCGCCCCCCCAGACCTGAGGAATCGTCCAGTGCTGAGTGCCGATAAACCACCTCTGCAGGCGACGTGTATGCAATAATCAAAGTGGCACCACAAAGTGAGCAGCCGCCATGACACCCAAAGTCTGCATGATGGTCAAAGCTGTCACCGTTGCCCCCTGTCGCAGTATGCAAACTGCCCGAAGCAGGGATGCTTGTCCTTATTTCTGTCAGGGTGGCACGTAGTCTGCCTGCATCGAGCACCACCCCCAGATATTCTACCTGCTGGCGAGGTATGGGGCAGCTCTTCTTCCAATTGACCGCAAAACCCAACTTGGTTAGGTGTAGGATCAATTGGGCAGTGTGAAACATTGCCCATTCCCTGGACCTGGCCATGACTATGAGGTCGTCTAGAATAAAAGAACACCCTCATGCCATGGTCACGCAGTGGCTGGAGCGTTGTGGCCACACATTTGCTGAACGTGCATGGAGATCAGAGGTTGCGCTACATTTTTTCGCTTCCCGTCATTTTGACGGACAGGATCGTAACATTTCCGTCAAAATTCAGTATTACCCGTCGGCCTTTACACTCTCCTGTCTTCTTGGGAACCAGGAAGTACAAGGAATAGTGCCCCTTCTCCCTGTCCTGAAAGTGCACAACAGACACCGCCTGTTTTTGCAACAGGACCTGCATCTCTGCCGAGAGGAAACCTATCTCCTCTTGGGATGATAGATTTGCCTCTCTTATGCCTCTGAATGGAGGAGGGATGTTGCAAAACTAGAGTGAATAACCCAGTCTCAGTGTCCTGTCCATCCACACTGTCAGTACACAGCTGAGTTTCCACTCCCCGTAACACTGCATTAGGGGACATGCAATTAGCTGTGGAGCCACAGTTAAGAAGCTGTGGTACTCTCTGGTGGCCCACTCCGCTGCCAAACCCTCCATAAAAGGAAGTTTGGCCCATGGGGGGCTAACACAGAAAACGCAGATTTTCCACTGAGATCCTTGAACGCACCGCGGCGCGCTCTTGTGGGAGCGCGTGCTCCACCATAATGCAGTTTCCACTCAGAGGAAAAAAAGCATTAATCTGAGTTTTTATGCTAGGTGCGGTGTGTCTCCTAACAACAACAACACGTCGGTTGTGTAATTGTGGAGAGGAATGACTCTTAGGCTGGGATAAATGCACACCATACAGGTAGGAGGCGGGATTCGCCCTCGCGCCCTGGGTGGAGAAAGCCACTTCCACTTCCACTTCCTCCCACCGCCCTTGATCTCCGGGAGGACGGTGCACCCCATCCCGAAGCCCTCTGCTGATACGGAGCAGGGACAGAGGCCCGTCAGGATCGCCCGGCCTGGCCCCACGGGTGCTGGAATTGAAACCGCCCCGTAGAACCAGCCGAGGGAGCAGGAGAGACGTGGGTGCTCTGCACCTGCGCCTCTCTCTCCTCCTCCCCGTTACTTCACGCTCACCCCGCTGAGGGAGAGCCAGCGGCAGCATACGGCTGAGCTGCGCTCTTTCCTCCTAAGCGCTGCATGACCAAGGTGATCGATCCGAAGAGCCCTTCCGTGGATACGGGGGCACCAAGGAGATCTTCACGGTCCTTCTCGGAGAGCCTAACCACATGTGGCGTGATCCCACTGTGGCCAGGGACATCACACCTAGCGGCGGCTACACCGTGGACCAGATTATTAATCTGCCCGATGCAGCGGTCCGAAAAATCACTCCTGTTGCTTCTCGCTGAAGAAAAAAAGGATGACGGTCCGGAGGCGTAGCGGCCTTATATACTGTGGGCCTGCACGCGCATTCAGGTAGGCTTGCCCCGATTGGCCGGCTACGTTTATGCAACTCAATAAGGGAATGCACGCATAGCATGATAGAGAGTAGTACCCATAGAGTCAAGTAGAGGGCGGAGCCTTTGTGATATATAACACCCTCTTTGTCTCTGTGTAGACAGGGTCTTAAGCTGGAGAGAGAAGTAGCATCATCCCTCCATTCCTGTGTGTGTGTGTGTGTGTGTGTGTGTGTGTGTGTGTGTGTGTGTGTGTGTGCGCAGACTCAGGAAGGAGAGAGCAACCACCACACAGGTCCAACCCAAACCCTCCACCACTATATTCCCATGTCCACACTGCACAAGGATAATCGGGTCCAGAATCGGCCTCTATGCCCACCTGAAGACCCACAAGGACCAAGAAGGAGGACAGTCATACTCAACTACGAGTGACCGCCGATGATGATGGTGTGTGTGTGTGTGTGTGTGTGTATGTGTGTGTGTGTGTGTGTGTGTGTGTGTGTGTGTGTTGGTATCGGTGTGAATGGCCTTTCAGGGTGGGTGGTGGATTCCCCATGACAACTACTGCATATATACATACACACACATTCACACTAGTGCTAAAAGGGTACAATGACACGTAAACACACACACAAGTAAGAAGTTCTTTCTGTGAGTGTGTGAGTAATTTTCTGTTACTCTCTCTCTCTCTCACACACAAACACACACACACACACACACACACACACACACACACACACACACACATACACACACACACACACACACACACACACACACACACACACACACACACACGGCACCTCTCTTTTAGAAAATATCTCCCATTTGTCGCACGAGACGAGCGTTCCCTGTCACCCAGGCTGAAATATTTATAATGAGAGGGATGAGGGGAGCCCCTGAATTATTTAAGATGAAGGGGGGCATTCCTCTTCACACACACACACACACACACACACACACACACACACACACACACACACACACACACACACACACACACACACACACACACACACACACACACACACACACACACACACACACACACACACACACACACACACTGTTTCTCATGTTTCTACTGTAGCGAGTGGACAGCGCTGCTCTCCTCTCACCGTGTGGGTCCAAGTGTGCGTGTGTGTTTGTTTGTGTGTATGTGTGTGTTTGTGTGTTTGAGAAAGAGTGAGTGTATGGGACAGAACCATTGCCAGGCTGCATATCCAATGAGACGACGACACTCACCAGTGTATTTTACATATTTATACACCCCCCCCCCCCCCCCCCCCTATGTATTCAGCTGTCATCAATCCAAATGAACAATAGGAGCAGGATCAGGCACACACTCTCAGGTCACACACTTCCAACGCAAGCTTCTGCTATTATCACGGCCATGTCCCGTCTCTCCAGGTGTTTGTTTTGTGCCTTTAAAAGCTGTGCTGTGACAGCTTTTTATTTAGAATCCCGGACATGTAAACAGACTAAATCATAAAGTGGAGCCACAGAGGAGAGTCCCATCATCTCTCATTAGGATGCCTATAGGCTCAAATTAAATTATAAAATTGGTGAAATGTGATGGAAAGTCACCGTTCATAATTGGAACATGGCTTTTTACCAGCTTTGCTAATTGTACAAATTGTACACATTCAAACACACACTGTTGTTTAATACAGTGTTTTCCAGCTTTTTGGATCATGGCCCTTTAATTAGGTCATGCTTATCTGCAATCCCTTTTCATTGTCATCCCTGACCGTGTGAGTGTCAGCAAGTGACAGAAAGAGAAAAGATAAGACAGAACAAATGTAGTGTTTTCTGAGGGACACCATTGGTGCCGATCCCACTTTGGGAAAATGTAAACATGCAGGGTGAGTGAGCCCTTGCTTTACAGGAAAGTTAAAACAGGTTCAGATGTAGATTATTTCATTATTTCTGTAATTACCTACAACTTCATTAAAATGGTTTTATTCTAAATTAAATTAAATGTAATTTCTGGGATGTTGAGGATTGTAATGAAAGAGACCATCAATAAGTTCAGTTTTAAAACCCCTCAGTGTAAATCACAAAACGCGTGAAATGTCGGAATGACAAGCAAAGCTTTTCTTTTTTAACTTTTGGACAGTTGAAATCATTCATCATGTTGACCCCATGCCTGGGAAATACGAGCTGTTCAAATCCTTAAATAGAAAGGCTGAAATAGGAGAATACATTACATTTTTAATTGTTCCTCCAACACTAGGTAGCATTTTGAGATTAAGCCAAAAACGATTATTGCAGTTTTATTTCAAGAACTTTATAAAGAGAGCTCTGTAAAAAATGAATGGGGCTTTTCTTTAATGTGCTCTGTGGTCGCCCCCCCCCCCCACCCCCCGCCACAGATGGACACTGCGACTCGCCCTCCTCACGTTTTCTCACGTTAAATTGGTCTAGCTGAAGTGTACGCTGGGAGACACTGGGCGAGAGCTCTGGGGATCCTGGACCAGGAGAGGAGGCCGCCCGGGACTGGTCAGGCCGAGTAGAGAGAGAGAGAGAGAGAGAGAGAGAGAGAGAGAGAGAGAGAGAGAGAGAGAGAGAGAGAGAGAGAGAGAGAGAGAGAGTGAGAGTGAGAGTGTGTGATGTCCTATTATCTGCGTCTCCTCAGCATTTTGTGAAAAACCAGATGGGGTCCATTCACACCACTCTGAGTTCTGGAGGCTCCCTGCAG
This sequence comes from Notothenia rossii, assembly GCF_949606895.1. Taxonomy (NCBI): domain Eukaryota; kingdom Metazoa; phylum Chordata; class Actinopteri; order Perciformes; family Nototheniidae; genus Notothenia; species Notothenia rossii. The sequence goes on along the minus strand of NC_136905.1, from coordinate 48,526,000 downwards.
CCACTTCTTGTTATCTTTTGTCACCAATCAAGTGCCATTTTTTCCTCCTCCTCCTCTTCCTCTTCTTCCTCCTCCTACTTCTCCTCTTCCTCCTCCTCCTCCTCTCTGCTTATAAACATACATACAAAAGTAGAATGGTATTATTAAAAAAAATTAAAGCATGTTTGAGTTAGAAGTTGAATAGCTGTGCAGTTTGGAAGCAATTGTATTTTGCAGAAGTGTAAGAATTCCTGATTAACCACTGTCCACCACTGAATTCCTGATCAACCACTGTCGTTCAGAGGTTCACTGAACTCTTCCCCTCGGCTTACTTCAGCCGCTGGACCTTTAAAGGCCCAGTGAAGTGCATGTTTTTGCACCAAAATGAAATGGCAGTTTCATTCCTTACATATCATTGTGCCTGTTCATGGCTAAAATAATTTTTAATAATTCATAATTAATGAATTAATGAATTATTAATTTTGCCGTCTGAGCCTAACGGAAGTTGCAGACGATAGTGGCTGTGACGTCACAAGATGTACCCAGTTGCGATTGTAAACATGGCGGAGAATCTGGAAAGTGATACTAGTGTGAGAGAAATGATTGATTTGGACAGCTTTTCGGACAGGATAGATGAGGAAAGTGATCAATCTGTTGCACTTTGAGGGCAACATTAAGAGATTTATGGATACAGCTCTCAACACTCATATGAAACATATATTTCAATAATCAAAAAACATTGGAAGGATTTCTTAACCTATTTTATACAACTAATATTACATAGATGGAAATATTTGTTTACATAGATGACCAAACCCACTGAGATAACTTAGGCTACAGTTTACCTCCCTGAGCTGACGTTATCTCTCTCAGTCCCACAGGAGAGCACTCTCCCTCTCCTTATTGTTGAAACAGCTAATCTCCGTTAGCTCCGAGCTAGCACCAGATGCTAACAACAACCCTGTAACTCTCTCAGTCTCTCTTTCTCTCTCTCTCGAATCGACCAGTGGCCTTTATTTATCATGATCAATCAAATAATCTACGAAACAATGACACCAGCCAGGCTCACCTTCATCTTTTGGGAACAGAAACATCGCCACTTCGGCAGACTTGACATTACTACAGCCAGCGGCAATGCATCGTTTCCCCTGTGTTTTTCATCCCTCTTTCTTCACTGTCGCCTCCATTGTCAGGTTTTCTCGATTGGCAATCACTTCCAGTCGACTCCGACACACTTTCCAGGATAATACTAGCTCAAAAACGTTGAGAAATTCGACTTTGAAAAAGAGAAAAAACGAACGGTGGTGAATGTAAACAGTGCGGCGGCGTCCATCTCGTGACGTCACGCAGTAGATCGCAAGCCACGCCCACGAAGGCGAAGGTCGACTGCAGATTTCCCCGGAAAATTCAAAACTCGTCAAATTTGTTGCTATTCCAACATTTTTTGATATGGGTTCCAATGGACAATTTTGGTCATTACTATACGTATTAGCATAACAGATCATGCACAGGTGCACACTTCACAGGGCCTTTAAACTCTTGACGTAAAGTACACAGTAGCCCGATGTCTTTCCCGAAAGTGGGGGGGAAACTATTATGCACCCCGTGCAACTGTGTGTTGGAGCACAAGAGAAAATCGACGGTGACGACCCACTTTGATTCATTCAAACATTCGAAAATGCTTTCTGCTGCTGCGGACAAGAAAGCCAAACAACTCACGTTCACCGAGGCATCAACCTCCAAAACCCTTGAGAGGGCTACAAGAAACGAAGTGAGTAGCCTACAAGATTGAAGCTGGTCAGATAACGAACGAGTAAATGAAAACAGAATGAGGCGGAGAAGTGTGTGTGTGTGTGTGTGTGTGTGTGTGTGTGTGTGTGTGTGTGTGTGTGTGTGTGTGTGTGTGTGTGTGTGTGTGTGTGTGTGTGTGTGTGTGTGTGTGTGTGTGTGTGTGTGTGTGTGTGTGTGTGTGTGTGTGTGTGTGTGTGTTAGCCCAATTGCTTTTAGAATAAATAAAAATTGAATGTGTTTAATTAAATAGGAAAGGGGTTTAACGTTGTGTGTGAGAGAGAATAAATAAGACAGCCCAATATTTAAAAAAATATATATTATTTTTCGCAACTTTCCGCATATTTCGCAATTTCACCGCATTAAATCACATAAAAACCCTGCATGTTTAATCGCATAATCAAGGATTTTAGCCCGCATAATCAAGGATTTTTGCCCTCGTTTTTCTGGAGGGTCTATAATAAGAACAACTTACTCCCTGGGTCAGGGCCTCACCTTCACTAGCAGAATGAGAATGGTTTTTATTACCAAGAAGGTTTACACATATGAGGAATTTGCTTTGGCATAAATAATGCATACAAAGACACAGGAAGAAGAATATTAAAAAAATTGTGCAATCAGTGCATGTTGAAGACTTTACTGTATCTGTACACCTTCAGTGTTACGAGAACATTTGTACTGTACGGTATATAGACTAAACAAAAAGTGGTTGTTTTGATTGACTCTCCTAACTAATCAGAGCTCATTGTTTTACATGGCACAGAACAAAGGCTGAGTGATTGCTGTGATTATGGTGAGAGCAGAGGAGAAACAGAACTGAACAACTCACGACAGCCAAGCTCTAGGAAGGGAGATCATTACCGCCATTAGAAGTGTGATCCATATCATCTTCATCCCCTTCATCACATGTATTATCATCAAATCATCACCATTGGCATCATCATGGTTGCTTCTACCTTTATTCTCTATCATTGTGTTACATCATCATCATCATCATCATCATCATCATCATCATCATCATCATCATCATCATCATCACCACAGTTGCATCAGGTCATAGGGAAAATAGAGGCATCGTGCATTGCTATGTGCCAAAGTTAAGCCATGTTCCATTCTGACAGAAGGACGCTGTGTTTTTTTGCTTTGCCTTTTTTTTGGTTATCAACGCATTTGTCTAAAAAAATTGACATAAATTGACATGGATTGGACAAAGAGGCATGTTTGGTGTTGTGCAGGTCTGGATACAGCCTTGGGTCAAATGTGTTGTTCTGTTAGAATCTGAGAAAGCTGTGTCTGATAATTAGTATAACTTTAAATAGAGAAACAGTTCGAATTTTCCTCTCAATATCTATTCTTTCATTCTTCACACAACACTTATTTTGGACAACCACATAAAACAAGCACACTGAAAATAAAGGGAAGCCGTGGAGAGGCAGCTTTAACACGGCTAACATGGCAGGCCCTCCAACTGTCAGCACCTTAGACACTCTAGTCTGCGGAGGAAAGTTTCCAAACTAGTTAGTTTGAAGCACACTGAAGCCATTACACACACAGTAATGACGTCAGAGTGGTCCAGGTTACAGCCTGCTTAATGGAGAAGCCAAATGTTTTTTTCCACACCAGCGTATGAAAGAGAAGAGCTAACATCTGTGAGTGATACAGCCATGGATGGGCAGCAGTGGATACATGTTCAAAGCCACAGCTCGCCTTGCTGCTTTCCCTTTGCTTAGTTTTAACTGCATGAAAAGGAGTTGTTGTTCCATGTAGTTGATGTACAAACAGGGATGCAAGGATACACATCAGGGGTGAAAAAGTGAAAAAAAAGGTTATAAAAGTAATTTAAGAGGGAAATCAGTTCATCAGTTTGACGAAAGACACAGAGAGTCTTGTCCTATGCTATATCTGGATATCATGTTTACTCTGAGCAATATAAATCTTCCTCAACTTCCTGTATACATAATTATAACTCCATTCTTGGCTCTGATCAATATCTGGTGTTTTTCATTCGAGTTTTCAACTCTTCCACTTCTCTGTCACTTTCTGTAATATCCCTCTATCAGTTAAGGATGGACTTACTTTGTTAAATGACTAAGTTCAATTTTATTTATAAAGCCCAAAGCAAACATATGTTTTATTTTACTTCATATTTATAGACTGAACATTACAAATATTTGCACTTTCAGTACAAATTACTTTGACCTGCACTCGCATCTGCACACATACATGTTAATATATTTAAGAATCTGAACTCAAAGGAACTAATATGTTCATTCAACTGATCAAAGTTTGACCTTGTTGTGATATCTTGTTTTAACAGTTACATATATAATGTTATTTTTAATTGTATTATCTTTTTGTGAATCTGAACTGTTTTTCACTCTGTTACCGCTTTAATCTCCCAATACCCCCCCAAGTGGATAAATCAAGGCCCCTCTTATCTTATCCGTCTCAATGTGCCAACAGTCGCTTCAGTGCGGACACCAGAACCTTTTACGCACAAATATGAATCAAGCTTAATTATGAATCCTGATTTAATGTAGTATATCAGCACTTGGCTATGAATCTTATGATCTGCTGGGGAATATGTGGAGTCCATGTTCTCATAGCTTAGACCACTGCTTCAAATTTGACCAGTTGGACAAATTGACTTATTTTCCAAAGGTCTTCTTATCAGGCAGCTTTCAGCAACAAGTAAAGCATCCGCCAAGAACACACATACAAAGGATCAGCATGGCACACGCACAAATGTAGAGCTGAGAAAAATCCCAGTGAAGACATTGAGATGCGTATGAGCTGCTCTGTGAGGAGAGACAGTTTGAGCAGCTACACCTCAGTGAAAACAGATCAGAGGTCAGGGAACACTCAGAGAACATAGGAACATGAGAGTTAAATACTGTGTGTAGCATCACAAATCCATGAAGTGTGTTAAGCTGGATGAAGCAAAGGGGGGGTGTTGGGGGGTGAGGTTGGAGCGTCCAGCCTGGCATCCTGTTTCTCCAGCGAGGTGTTAACCGAGTGAGAAATGCGCCGCCGACAGGACGACTGGCTCGCCTCCACCTCCTCCACCAACACCACCCTCTCCTTCATCTGATGTGTCAAAATAAAATATGCGAGGACAGCGAGACGGGGTCATCAGGGAGTACACACACACACACACACACACACACACACACACACACACACACACACACACACACACACACACACACACACACACACACACACACACACACACACACGCGCGCGCGCTGCGCGCGCGCGCACACACACACACACACACACACACGCACACTGACGATGTACACAGAGCTGCAGTAGGAACTACACATTGCATGCATGTGTTCATATAGAGACGTCCTGGCTCTCTGAAAATATAGAGACTCAATTCTCCTGGGGGGGGCACTCCTGTTCAGACTGTTCAGACCATTGAAGTGAGCACACCTCTGCCTGTGCTCATTTCGGCATCCCCCCCCCCCCCCCCACGCACACACACTATACGTATTATATGTGCTTCATCATATTCATAGCAAAACATAGTAGTATTGTAAAAGCTATTTTAAAAAGTATTCTAAGACTATTGTGACAAATTTAAAATAAAGACAATATTTTCACAAAATATAATTATGTGAGAGACTAATGGCGCTTTTCCACTGCAGGATCTAGCACGGCTTAGTACGGTATGGTTAGGCCTTGGTAGACCAGGTTCACTTTATGCTGCGTTTCCATTACGGTACGTGCACACAGCAGCTTTAAAAAAATCTTCCAACGCTTCTCTGCCCATTGACTTTGAATGGGGGTGACGTCACTTTGCCTCGCTTATTGCCGAACTGCATTGTGGGGAAGCAAAGCGAAGATTTCCAGGATTTTCAGGATTCAAAAGTTGAGCAATGTTCAACTTTTGAAGCTGAGCTGGAAGCGTCAGCCAATCAAATCCCGTTTATGCAAATCTGACAGTACAAGCGCTAGCCAATCAAACCGCGTTTTTTGCTTTGTATGTCGGGGGCGGGAGATTCATGTGATTGGGTGTTGGTCGCGTTGCTCGCTAAAAATCCTCAAGCTCTCAGAAACGCCCATCTCCAAGATTTTCAAGATTTTTCAAAGCTGCTGTGTGGACGTACCGTTACAGTTTAGTAACTGGGGTAGTAACTATAGTAACGCAGTGTAGGCGGGGCAATCGGCTGTTCAGCGGGCGGAGCGACGCTGTGTAAAACTACCATGGCGTCATCTTCAATGAGCACAACCATAGACTGTATATATAAATGGACTTAGGGTCCATGACCATACTTGCCAACCTTGAGACCTCAGAAATCGGGAGCCTTTCAAAATGCAAAATTAGGGGGGGGGCTAGTGGATCGCCGGAGCTGTTAGATTAACATTAACATGCTTGTTGTAGTTGTAAGTGCACTGCCTTGCAGGTAAGGAGTGAGCAGAGAGTAGAGTAGTTGTCGATTCTTGTTCCGTTTTCTGTGACTATCTGTCTCACCCTCTCAGACTTTGAGTTGCGCGCGCTACTAAAGAGACGTGTTACCATGGAAACCAAACAATTGTGTTGCTGTATTGAAGTCTGAGTGGAAACAGTCCTGACTAAATCTGATTTTGTCAGAAATCGGGAGAAATGCGGGAGAAATATGACCCCGGGAGGAAACCGGGAGAGGGCAATGAAATCGGGAGTCTCCCGCGAAAATCGGGAGGGTTGACAAGTATGTCCGTGATGTCACCCATAGGATTCTGCAGAGTTGCCGAGAAGCCCTTAGTTGGCGGAGTCGGCCACTAACGGCTCGACAGTGACGTCAGAGTTCAACTCCCGTCTGCTCCAAATAAGGGCAAAGAGGCGGAGCCGAGGCGGGGCCTCCTGCCACCGAGCTGTAAGTTGGTTATGGCTAGAAAGGATCCGTCTTGTGTAAAACTCTCGCGAGAGTTTGGCTGAATGTCACGTGGCTGAATGTTTACGTTTGGCTGAATGTCACATGGCTGAATGTTTACGTTTGGCAGGCAGCCTTTCAGTTACGATTGTTAACATCAGTTGGCCACAGCAAATGATGGTGAGAAGCTAAACTATCTATTAATTATGTCAATGACAGGGAGTGTGATTGTTGAAATAGGGTGTTAGCGGTCTTGCTGGTGTTCAAAGAAGAATGACAACACTGTAGATCACCAACACTATGGTTGATTTTTTATTCACAGGCAAGTCAACAATGTTGCAGTAAAAGTCCCAAGATAGCTCCTGGTGCAATAAAATGTTCCCTTGCAGTGTTTTACTATTATGTCTGATGTTTCTCTATTAATATTGCTGCTGCATTAATGTGTATGTTGCATGATTTTACTGCTGTAGATGTGTTTCCGAGCCGCTCCGATTACAAAGAGAGTTACAACGAGAACGTGACGTCATATTTACAATAGACGGATCCTTTCTAGCCATAACCCTGGAAGTTCCAGAGCTAGCTGAAGCTACCAAGCTAAGCTAACATGCTCCCCATCTGCACACTGCCATCGCATTTTACGTTTCTAAGGTAAGCGGACATGAAACTATTCAGCAAAACTATAAATAATAATCTAAGTTATTGAGTTTTTAGCACTTCAGAATCTTAAAATCCCTTAACGTTTGTATGCAATTGTGCTAAATTCAACACTGGAATCAAGCTACTATTAATATGTTTGCATGACATTAGTTATTTTTATTTTGATATCACTTAATTATACGTTTAATACATTTAAGTCAAGCTAAGGTACATGTGATGGTAGCTAGTTAGTGCTCTTACCTGTGAGGCCTCCTCCAAACAGCATAATAACCAGACTGTATCATTAAAACTAAGTACCAGTTCTAGATCCTTGACTTTAGACAAACAATTCAAAAGACAACATGTATTTAACCTGTTCCACCCTGAGCCTGTTTTTCAGCTTTCAGGCTCGAAAATGACATTCCCAGAACAAATGACCATATCTTCCCTTCTAAAAGGGTTAAACTAATAATCTTTTTTCTCAAAGTAATGATAAACCTGTGAGTTGGATGTAGAAAAGTCAGAATCAATATAGATGTTTTTTATTTTAAAGAAAATTCAGAGTGAAGATAGGAAAAAAACAACCTGATCTCACCAGAATGCGTGATTCCACCATGACTCCTTAACACCGCATTGCGTGGTGGAGTCACGCATTCTGCTACATTTACGTGTACAGTATGCACCAGGCAAACAACCCCAATATAAAGTGAATGAAGCTCCTTTGTCGTGGTGCACACACGCATTTCTACAACGTCCCACAGTGAGCTTTTATTCTATAAAACGTTTTTTAAATCTACTTTATAGCTTGTAGTAACTCACGGGAGGCTTCTTTTATTTTATTTGTATTCATAATAATTTTTATTTTTCGTCAGAATGTAAAGATTACATTAGTTACGAATTTTTGTTCTCAAAAAACATTGCATTGTGTGTAATACAACTGTGATTTTTATTAAATTAGTTAGTTTTTAAGGAAGGCCAGAGCTTCAGCTGTGTCAAATACATTGTTCCCTTTAGTTAACGTTCTTCAAAAGATAATGACCATGTCCCCTTTATTGTATTACGAGCAGTGTTTGGCAAGTTACTTCCAAAATGTAATATATTAAATATTACTTATTACTCTCTTTTGAAAGTAATAAGTTACATTACAATATTACTGTCTCTGAAATGTAATGAGTTACACTACTTTAGTTACTTTCACCAAAATAACCGCAAAAGAATGGCTAGGTATTTTGAATGCTAAAATGTAGTTTAGTGCAGCTCATTATGCATCCAGTGAACGGCGATGTGGTATAGCATAACAACTGTGTAGGCCCTTAAGGCTGCTTACAACTTGTATTACACGGCTTAGTTGAATACTCGATTCTGATTGTAAATTCTTAACATGTGACACGTTGTTAATACAGTACAGACCACTGTCAAGGACTATAATGAAGGTTGCTAAGGAGGATCAAGAAAGAGAAAGGAAAAGAGGTTAAAAGACGGAGTGCTGGACGTCAGATAAATCACCAGAAGAAGGCAGACAGGAAGTAAACACTAATAGGGGACGGAATAGGCTCTGTAGTTTGTTTAGTATATGGCCATGTACAGGCCCGGTTCGAGAACAAAATGACTCAGGGTGCATCTGAGATTACAGGGGGCGCAGCAGTAGTAGGTTTGCATGAGCAATAGTGGCCGGCAACAGAAATGAAAAATAGCATTGATGGTCCCCAATGAACAGATTATGGCATTTGTTATTTTTTGAAACCAAGCAAGTGAGAACATTTCAAGTGAGTTAAAAGTGCAATCCTGAAATATTTCATATAGTCCAAAGTGGACTATGGCAAAGAAAAGCACAAAAGCTTAAAAACTGTACTGATAAAACAAATGAGAACATATTGTAAATCAAGGCAAATATTATGTAAACCAGCTCATGGTTTGAAATGCAAACATTGAAAAGCAAAAGTATTATTAAAACCATGTAGCCTACTAAATCATCACTGTGGTCCCATCATATACGCTGGGAAGAGAATATTTACTGTGCTTGAAAACTGGTATCACATCATCATGTGAGGTTTACTTTGTGACCTGGAGAACATTTCAGCTGCAACATCAGCTTGTTGATAAGCTTGGGATATGAGATAGCAGTTCTCACGATGTGTTAAATATCTGTGCCTTCAATACATTAAATTAGAAAGCTGACAAATTCATATTGCTTGTTAACATCTAAATGTAACTTTTTGCATGGAAAAAACCCTCAACTTAACTGATGTGTAGGTGATCTAGTATTTAGTATTGTTTAATGGAATGTATATCAGTGTATTCAAGTCAATACTTCATTTATTTAAACCAATATCTTTCTTGATTCTTTGTACAGTATGAAAAAAAGAGTGTTTATACCTGTGCTGAAGTTCACTGCTGTGAGGAGTCCAGTTCTGTCTCTCACTCTCTGGTCCAGCCTGTCTGCATCACCTGGACACCTTAAACAAACAGATATATATGTAAAGTACCATGTGTACAAACAATATAATTTATTCTCTTCTGTTGAACATGTTGGATTGTGTGTATTGTCCGAGCTCAGGGTCCTTTTTATTTTACTGTAACTTTGGAAGTTGTGTTACCAATGCTTACTGTTTATTTGATACCAATTTGGTAATGCAATTAATAAAAACAATAAGGTTTGGGTTCGTTCTTCAGATGACTGTGATGTTAACGTGTAAGCTCAATAATGAACTCCATCTCAACCAACCATATTGTAATATCTAAGTAATCATCTTGAAATATGACATTAATAATTGTAATATACACACATCTTATTGTGAGATTGATTTCATATACACTACTTCAACATTAGCTTGTCTACATACTTGAGCATAGCCAATTTATATCAACCTTAGCGATGCATACAGTTCCTACGTACATAATAAAATATCTCCCTAAGTTACAAGGATGACCTTATGTTATCAACCTCAAACCGAAGCCGTTTGTTCTGCAGTATTATCCCACTTAACGCTTAACACTTGTCTATTTCGTTTTAACCTTTATATATACAGTCTATGGTTTAGCATCGTTAGCACCGATGTAGAACACTGGCTTACACGCTAACCCAAGCCTTAACATTCATTACGTAGCTGATTAAAATCATTAACACAAAAATAAAGTACTCGAATTTCCCTTACCGCAAAAACCGCATTCATGCACCGTCTGTTTTAACCGCAGAGCGAGTCACAATAGTCCGATATGTAAGCATGAAGAACAAACAAACACGGCCAGGGCAGGGCTCGAGCTTAAGGACGTCCCGTCGTCCCGGGGCCGAAAAAAATAGTGTCAGGGAGGATAAAAAATAATTTTGGGACGAGAGTTAAAATAAAAATACCCTGCTAACTCTACTACAAACGGCGATGAAAATGAAATCGACTGCACGTTGTGTGTAGCACACAATTATTAAACCTCCTTGTCAACATAAACACAAAAAACATTTAGCAACCCGCGAAACACACACACACACTCACACACACACAGACAGACAGACACACACACACACACACACACACACACACACACAGTACGTAAACTGTGCCCATGTGCTGTCCGCCAGCCGCACAGCTGGCTGTGCCCGCGAATTCCTGGCCCGCAAATTCGCGGATCTATCTACAGTAGGCTATGTACTGAGTGTGTGTATTTCGCGGGTTGAGTGATGTAAAATGACAATGGTATCCCGTGGAGGAATTCTGAACCCTCCATCGTATTCAGTCCTTAGCAATATGCTGCGCCTCTCCCCATGTATGGATGGGTACCGAGCCCCGGTATTAAACGGGCTCCGCCCGGGCCGGAATTATTAAAGACAGTGGTAACGTTAAGCTCCGACGTTATCTGACTTTTTATCGGTACTGGAGACATTTAAAAAATATATGTCATATGTAGTATTGCTACATAAATATTATATCGCAGTTTTAGTTTATCCAACTCCGTTTCTAATATGCAATAAGACTACAACATGCGTCTATGATGTATTTTCGAGCTTTCCAATCCAGACGAGATCTCTCTCTCCCGTCTGTGTGCAAGGGGGCGGGGCAGTTTGTAAAGGTCTCCTGACTGTGTTACAGACTGTCCTCCTGGTTAGTGGTTACTCTGGGTTCTGTCTTCAGGACAGACTGTTGGATTTTTTTTTGATAATTAGATGGGACTTGATTTGATTCAATATTAGTAATTTTCTCGTTTGTGTATTTGTTTAAATATATTTGGCCTTTGTCATGTGATTGACTGATTTACTCAAATAAAAAGGTTGATGAATTATCATCTAATGATTTGTATGATGTTTTATTTATGTTAAAGGTCACTTTGAATGATTTTAACTAATGATAAGTAGTAGAAAAACTAATATTTTAAATTCGGGACGGTCCACATTAATTTCCGGACGGCTTAGATTGTATTTCGAGACGGTTCCGGGAGGATGGTGAAAAAAGTTGGTCGAGAGCCCTGGGCCAGGGTCAAGTTCCCTGGATGAACTGACTAGGCAGAGTCCCTGTAGCTAGCTTCACGGAGCAGCTAGCAGAGAGACAAGAAGCTAACAGCAGCAGTCACTTGACAGAGCTGTCACTCAATGTGACCACGCCCTAATTTAATTCTGAGTGAAAGCATGAAGGAACAGTTAGCAATTGAAGTCGCATGACGATTTTTGAAGTCTGAAGAGTTTCTCCATTGACTTCTGTGTCTTCATGTTAAAAATGTGATGAATTATGGGATATATTTCTGGAATAATGAAAGTTAAGAATATGAAAAGTAAGAGCCATCGATTCCCGATCGAGCTGAACGTTTTGATGTTTGAATGGAGAAAGTGGGAGCAGAAGAGGCGCAAAATAACCCGGCAGAATAATAATATAGAAATGTGTGCGTAGAAGAACGCTAGAACCACACGCTGCGGTGTGGGGCTGGCACTCGGCGTTGGTGTCTGTGGTCGAGTTGGTGTCTATGGTCGAGTTGGGGTCTGTTCTTGAGTTGATGTTGAGGACGGAACACTGCCATCACCCGTTGTTCGGGACTGTTCCTTCTTGCTAGTCCCAATGGCATCATCTAGAACAGCAACATGACTTGTTTATTCCACAAACAATAGCACAATACTAAATAGCAACAACAACTCTAGAAAGGAAAAACTGAACGTAAACAATGCCACATATGGTGCCGTCGAACTCCCGCTGGATTTCATCATCCGCAATGAGATGGAAGAACGTCGTCACTTCATCAACCGACCATGGCGTGCTTTTTTTTGCCATTTCGAATAATAATAATAATAATAATAATGCATTACATTTTTTATTAGAGCGCTTTTACAGGTGTTCAAAGCGCTTTACAATTACACATTACACATATTAGACATGTAAGAGTCATTACTGTGGACATTACCAACAGGAGCAAATACGGGTAAAGTGTCTTGCCCAAGGACACAACGGCCTGACGCAGTGGCGGCCGAGGCGGGATTCGAACTGGAGTTCAGCAACGCCCCTTGAACTGATGACCAACGCTCACTGCGCCAAAACCGCCCCAAAAAAAACCCATTTCTGTAGCTCCTCTGTTTTCAAAAATGCTGCAAGCGTCGCATATATCAAGCGACGCTCGCAGCATTTATCAGATTATCTGGCGCAACGATTGTGACGATTCTCTCTGACCAATCAGCAGTCAAGAGTGTTTACGTCACTAGTTTAGCATATTCAGCCCGGTTGTTGGCCCGGTAAGAACCTCGATTTTGGAGGGCCAGAAAAAAGTGGTGTGTGTGTGTGTTGATCATATCCTGTATGTACTGCAGTGCTCACACAGAAGCTTCCTCCTCTCTCTCACTCACTCTGTCTCAGTCTTTTGGTTGTCACTGGACACCGGCCTTCACCAAGGGCACCGTGGCAACGAGATCCCCCACCCCCCCAGCCCCGGAGCCCAGACGGGTGTTCAGGGGCAGATCGATGGAGGGAGGCTGAGATATGCCTTACAGGTGAGGCCAGCCTGTGCCATCCTAGCTCCTGTCACTGCTCCTGCCCACTCAGCAATATCTGCACAGATTGGGGGGGCGGTAAAACGAGACGGGTCATTTATGCTTTCAAGTGTTTCTGAGGTCCTGGGAGGATTCCGGGATCGTTAGGGCATCTATCGTCGGTCTACCACACCCTGCCTTGACATTGTCTGTGGCTTGGTCAAATGAAATTTCATATTTAACTCAATAACCCCAAATTTCCCACTACGGCTTCACAGCTCCCTCCTGTTAACTCCATCATGAAACAATGCTCAATTGTTGGGGTGTATCAAACCAACCCAGTCCATGTAATATCTACATTGGTCCACAGGGCAAAACGTAGTATGTTTTTTTCCTATTGATTTCTAATGGCCAGTGCCCATGTCACGTGAACGTCAACTTTCCCAGTGTGAAAACATAGCGCAACTTATTTTTTGTTGAAAATCTGAATCGTAGGATTGCTTGGCCATTAAAGTTTTTTTGATTACATTTCTAGCGAGAAGTACTCTATTGTAATTTCAGAATCTACATCCAGGGGATGTGTAGGATCTATAGTTTGATTGATATTACGAAGATTATTTGAGGTCTCGCCAGGAGAACGTGTATATACTACGTATTTTAACTGTAGAGGTTGCTCTGCGCGCACCCCCTGAAATTGTGAGATTGCTACGTCTTTCATTTTTATTGACCAGTGTCCATGTGAAGTGATCGTTCACTCTCATGATAGGAAAACAGTATTTCCAGTGTCTGCGTTTTCGTGGTTGCTAGGGAAGTTGCCGGAAGCTGCCGGAAGTTTGTCCTTGTTAATTACACAACATTGATTGGTTTAAATTGTCTACAGTGCTTTTGTGTTTTACCCCTTAGATTCTGAAAAAACGAATAGTTTTTCCTGAGTTTTCGGATAGCGGAAGAAACTCAGCTATCGTTGTGTAGACGCCGCCAGTCACCTTTTCTTGACATACCTTGCGATTAGTCAACAAGCTCTGTAATTGGATGATTTAGTGGCGGTGCACCTCAGGAGTTATACGACAAGAAGAAAAAAAAAATGTTTCGTAAAAAAAGTAATAATAATACTTTATTCGGCATGTGCTTGCGATTATCTTTGGAAGTCATCACATAAATGCATTGTAATAAACGGTTCAGCTGCATTAAATATGAAACATCTGCCGTAGTTCTTTATTTATAGAGCCCTGATTAGAAGACTTTTGGACAAACCGGAAGAACTCCCACAGCCAAATTGCATGCATGACGTGGATCATAAATATATCAGCAATTAAACACAATACGTCTCCTTGCAGTATCGATAGTAATTCGGCTGACTTTCATATTTGATCAAATCGGTAGATAGGCTTTTAAAAACCCTTATCACAACACCTCTTTGCATTTTAAAGATATTATTGATTTTCTTTGGATTAAAGAATGTAAACACTGATTTGAGAAAATAGTCAGGGGATTTAGTTGATGGGAGACACATCTATGGGATCAGAATTTCAATATCTAATCGTTAAATGGATGGAAATTGTGGAATCTATTTTTATATAACATTAGAAAGACTGATTCTTATTATTACATTATTTGCTTATTTGTGCTATGATTTTGGAATAAACAGACACAATCACCAACCCCAAGTTTTGATGGGTTGGATAGAAACGAAGGGAAAAGTCAAGAAAGTTTTAGCTTGCAATAGAAAGTAGCAGGAGCCAGGTGCAGACACTGTAGAAACAATGAGTTCTTGAGGCTATGGCCTTGGCCGCCTGGGTTAGCTCCGCCCACGCATAGCTGGGAATCAGTATAACCAAGATTCCACTTTTCTGTAGAAGCTTCATCAAAAAAATTACGTAGGACAGCGGATAGAGTAGGGAGGAACCTTCACAGGCCGGCCGAATGCTGATTGGAGGATTGTGTTGCCAAGAGACTTTTTTCTATGTCTGCACGCTTACCAAAGAGAACCAAGTCTAAACCACGGTATCTCTTCAGCTAGTCTTGACCAATCACAAATGTACGCGCAACGCCCTGTGTAATACAAATGTATTGATGCGCGAGGTTCGCGGTTCTTTGCGGATATGGTGGTTACAGATAACAGCTTTGCTACCTGTGATTTCCATAACGTGATGTGTCCTTGGCCAAGTGAATATATATATTTTGCTCTCTTATAATAAATACTTAAACTTAGAAGTTATCTGTCTTTCCTGGAATTTTTAACACAACAAAATATTTTTTACATTTTACATGTCTACTCTGAAACACACAGTCCCATACCATTACATTTTATAGTAATTAGTGTGAACTCTGTGCAACAGCATTCCACTATTGTTCTTCTGTTTCTTTATTCTTCAACTTCATCTTCTTATTATTATGAGTGCGAATGCTGCGCAACTTTTTACACTTTTTGAGATATTTAATTTAGTTTGGAGCTTGGTAAAGAGGCCTTCATGAGTGTGTATTGCGCAGCTCGTTAAGGGTTAGAGTGCGTGATGTCACAGCTAGAGTGGAGGAGAGCTTGAAATTTGCCTTAAATGTTTTTTTAAACCTGCCATAATTCCCAAACACTACACCTGGGACATAATTTTCTGCTTGAATTGTAGAAAAACCTCTCTTAAGTTGAAAAATATAAACCTTTTAAGCAAAGAACTTTAAGAAAATGCCTCTTGAGGGCATGAAGTGACAACAACTTTCAACATATCAACATTAATGGTCCCATGGCCATTTCCACTGATCATAATTCCATTGTTGAGGTCTAATAGAATAGATTTACATTGTGCAATTTTCCAAACTCACATTGGTTTCTCATACAGCATTTCTGTATAGTATATGTATTCACTCTCTGTCCTAAACGCCTTGTTGGAGCTCCTGCCCCCTCCCTATGAGCTCACTGTGCTCTGATGTGTGTTTATGTGTTACAACATCATTTGTTAGCAACCAGAAAATGACACCAGTAATGACAAACAGATGAGAATGCTGCGTGGGGTCTGGGTGCCGTGCTCAATCTTTTCTCAGCTGCAGCTCCGGATTTCTCAGCCTGATACGGAGGGACGCGGCGAGGCAGTGATTCTGTGTGAGCACACACAGACTCACAGCCAGGCTTCAGGTTTGTGTGTGTGCTCAGGCCGAGTTCCGCGGTATCTCACTGTCTCGCCGACTGCACACCAGTCAGCCAGCTCACACTGTCCGCTCCTCGCAGCAGCGAGCCTCGCAACGTCCCGCCGAGTGTGTGTCTGTAACGTAACGGCTCCGCGGATTGGTCCATTGGGTCGTCGTTATGTCACTTGTCACTTGGTTCCCGCAAGAAAAAAATGAAAAATCTCCAACGAGTCGTTCTGGGGCAGCATAGACAGGTCTTTTCTGTGTTAGAGTTTTACTCGCTACAGAAACCATTCAACTATTACATTATTCAGCTATTTCAGGATATTGAGGCTATACGTTTAGTTGTTTGTACCTTTTCTTTTAAATATTAAGCTTCTTCACTATTTTTCCTACTCTTCCATTTTAACATTTCACTTTCGAGTTTTCAACAAAGTCATTGCAATGCATTTGAGCTGTAACAATTTTGATTCAAATCATTTCACTTTTTTGCATTTCTCCGCTAAGTTCACCAACACACTTACTTGGTTTTTGTAGCTAAAAGCAGCTACAGAGACCATTCAACTAATAACATATTCAGCTTTTTCTGCAATTTCAGCTAAACTCAGCAACAAATGTACACAGTTTACAGCATTCGCACGCATTTTCAGCAGGAAATGCATTTTCTAGTTGTTATGTGTATTCATGTTCATGTTAAGGTCAAGATAAAAGGTTGCGGTCAAATTCTCAATTTAGCTTAGGTAGGTTCCTAACGGAGTGAAATTACCCGGAAGTACCTCAGTGGCAGCCATGATAAGAGCTGTTGGAATTCTCTAGATCAGTGGTTCCCAACCTTTTTTGTCTTGTGTACCCCTCAGCTGGTTGCTATTCTATAAGTACCCCCTCACTCATCCGTGATAATTCGCCTACATTTTTTCGTGTATTAAACACTTTGTTATCGTGTTTAACCCAACTGCTCCAAAATAAAAATCACTTGTATAACTCACATTCAATACAAAATAATTTAAACTTGAAATGTACACTTGTTGTCAGGTAAACAAATTATGTTAGGACTCACTACTTATTTAGGAAACCAATAATGTATTTTTGTAGGAGAAGACCCCTCCCCTCTAAACAGTCACTTTTATCCATCATATTGGAAAAGAAAAATTCTTATTTTTCGGTATTCATCAGGGCTGTGGGTCTTCACTGGTCTCACGATTCGATTATCCTGTCACTGATTCAATTCAATATCACGATGCATCACGATTCATAACAATGCGTTGAATCCTCAATTTTCTATATTACTGCACATGGCTTATTTTTTATCAATAAATACATGCAGTAAGATACATATGAACTCCCTTTTTATTATTTAGAAAGTGCGTCAGAAATCAATAACATAAATGTCTTGACATGAAATTGTAAACTGTGGTGATTGACATTATTCACCCACGGAACTATGGGTTGGGGTATTGTTCCGCACGGACATTTGAGTTAACCGTACTTCCTGTTTACCCCGGTCTTCGCTTCCCGGGCTTGAAGCTGTTTACATGTTGTTCCGATGCTAAATAAAAGTCTAGCTTGTACCTTTGATACCCCGCCTCCGACTCCCGTCTCTCGGCACTACATTGGATGACCCCAACATAAATCTCGTAGAAGGATCCAAGACTGAGCCGAGACTGGCAAATAACGCCGTTTTTTCAAACTGCTGGAGTTTTGGGAGAGATCTGCGGTGGCATGGTTCGCGCAGACGGAGGCTCAGTTCGCCCTCCGCAGAGTAACTGATGACAGAGCACGCTATTTCCACGTTGTTTCGGCACTGGGAAGCTCCACTGCGACCTGGACGGTGGGCTTTATTACATATCCTCCTGCCCAGGATAAATATGCAGCGTTCAAGACTTTCCTACTAAAGACTTTCGAGTCGGAACGGTCGGAACGGGCCTGACGCCTGCTCGCTATTCATAGCCTGGGGGACAACAAGCCTTCCGACCACATGGAGATGATGCTCAACCTGCTGGGTACGGAAGAACCCAATTTTTTGTTCATAGAACTGTTTCTTCGGCACATGCCGCCGCATGTTCAGACAGCGCTCTCTAACACGGCTATTACTGACCCCGTGCTTTAGCCGAAGAAGCTGACCGGTTCTTCCTGGCCACCCAGCGTTTTGCCCCTGAGGTGCTGGCCCCGACACGCAGCGGCACCTTCCCTGGTAGAGGAATGCCACCTAGTAGAAGCTCCGGGGCCGACGTCAGCAACTCCAGCCCAGGCCTGTGTTATTACCATACACGCTACGGGGCGAAAGCGAGGATGTGCCGTCCCCCCTGCACCTACAAGGCAACGGGAAAGGCAAAGACCTGCGCTGGGTAGTGGCCGCGAGCGTGGGCACATCCAACCGGCTCCTGTTCATTAGGGACACCCTCTCTGGTCGCAGACTCCTTTGTGACACAGGAGCCCAGCAGAGTGTCCTGCCGGCTACCGTGGAGGACGCCGCCGGTAGGGGCCACGGCCCACCTTTAACGTCCGCTAACGACACCCCTATTCGCACCTATGGCACAAAGACAGTGGACCTGTGCTTCGAGGGTCAGCGGTTTAAGTGGGATTTCGTCACGGCGGACATTTCCTTCGCCCTCCTCTGCGCAGACTTCCTGTGCGCTCACGGGCTGCTGGTGGACGTCAAGAACAGCCGCCTGCTGACGTTTGCCTCGTTCGCATGTACCCGCGGCGAGGCGCCATTTAGCGGGCTCTCCAGCTCACTCTCACAGGGTGACAAGTTTCAGCACCTTCTCAGTGAGTTTCCCGACTTGACGCAGTATTTACAACAGCATATAAAAACAGAAATACTGCATGTGGGTGCACACTTATTCTCTGTCGTACTGTTACATAAATCCCGTGAATGTATGAGATTAAGTTAGCTTCATCATATCTTAATCAGTGATTAGGTGAATAATAAAGGTTCTATCAGCCTGTCACTCATTATTTTCAGGGAGGGGGGGAGTTTAGAGGAACAGAGAGGAGATGGTGATGCCTGCCTTCACAAACTTTACACACGTATTTATCGTATGAAAATAGCAAGAGGACATTCATACTCTGCAATCCAAGACTTGATTAAATCCACCAAAAACCTGACATGATTGTAACGCGAGCATTTTTTAAAAACATAAATCCATGTGTGTGCAACACGGCCTGATTCAGAGCGGAGCTATTATACCAGGTGTGTTTTCTGACAACAACACGCCGGCTATAGCGTCTCTGAACCCGCACAGTGCTTTGAGCACAGGAACCAGGCATGTTGTCTTCAACAGGGCAGGGACGGTCATCATGTCCAGGCTAAGGTTGAGAATGTGCCGAAAAACTGCACACAGCTGAGTAGCACATCCTTTCAGCAGACGGGCTGAGGCCGTCAGGCACTGCAGCCTTCCTTGGGTGTAGACGGCTGAACTCTCCCCTCACGTCCTCTGCAGTGATGGTGAGTGGGGGCACAGTGGGGCTGAGAGAGAGCCCTGGTATGGGAGGGGGGCAAGAGGGATGAGATGGGAGAAAAGGCTCCCTGGGAGTCACAGTGGGTAAGTCACAGGT
Source organism: Notothenia rossii (assembly GCF_949606895.1). Taxonomy (NCBI): domain Eukaryota; kingdom Metazoa; phylum Chordata; class Actinopteri; order Perciformes; family Nototheniidae; genus Notothenia; species Notothenia rossii. Next base: position 48,506,119 of record NC_136905.1, on the reverse strand, counting down.
GGAGGAGCTGGAGGAGGGAGGGGTGGTAACCTCATCATCAAACCTGTTGAAAAACAGGTTTAAGTCATTGGCCTCCTGTAGGTCTCCTCCCATCAACTGGTCAGCCTTGTTTCCATACCCAGTGATGGTTCTCATCCCACGCCACACTTCCCAGGTGTTGTTTTGGGCCAGTTTACTCTCCTGCTTCCTCCTGTAGCACTCCTTGCCCGTTTTGATTTCCTTTTTCAGTTGTAACTGTGCCTTCTTAATCTCCTCCTTGTCACCACTCCTGAAGGCAGCTTTTTTCCTGTTCAGTGACGCCTTGATGTCCTTGGTCACCCAGGGTTTATTATTAGAAAAACACTTAATTGTTCTGGCGGGGATTATATAGTCCATGCAAAAATGTATATAGTCTGTGAGTCCGTCTATATCCTCCCCATGTGCATCACAGAGGACATCAGTCACCTCAAAACATCCCTGTAAAGTTTCCACAGCCTCCTGTGACCACGTCCGTACAGTAGTACAGTAGTAGTCACAGGTTGCCGCTGGACTGCTGGTTTATAAAGGGGTTTTAAGTGCACCAGGTTATGGTCTGCTCTGCCCAGGGGGGGGAGTGCTATTGAGCTGTATGCCTCCTTGACATTAGCATACAGTAGGCCTAAGTTGAATGTTTTATTTCCACTCGTTTTTCAGTCAACATACTGTTTAAAGGTGGGTAGAGATTTCTCTAGATTGGCATGGTTGAAATCCCCAGAGATTGCTATGAAGGCATTGGGATGCAGAGTCTGAAGTATTGCGGTCACGAAGTTGATGACGTCAGCAGCCGCATCCGCCGTGGGAGGAATGTAAACACCGATCATAATGGCCTGAGAATACTCTCTTGGCAGGTAATAGGGACGAGTACTTACAGCCAGCAGTTCAAGGTCCGGGCTGCACATATATGGTCCTTCACTGTAATGTGTCCAGGGTTGCACCGCTTGTTGTTGGCATAGATCGCGACTCCCCCTCCGGTCTTCTTGCCGCTCTCTCTACAAATCCTGTCCGCTCGTACACACTGAAAGCCGGGTAGACTCACAATCGAGTCTGGGATGTTATCATGCAGCCATGTCTCTGTGTAAGCCTTAACTGAGGCCTCACGAAACACGCTCTGGCTCTTTGTGAGTGATGTTAACTCGTCCATTTAGTTTGCAAGAGGGAGACCAACAGTGCACAGGAGCTGCATAGTTGCAATCATGAAAGTTACAGTAGGCCTACTTCTTGAGCATTTTACAACTTATGTGGTAACTTGCCAAAGTTTTTGTTTTGAACGTTCATTACTATAATAATCAAAAGGAGAAATATGAACGTTACTTTTTTACTGAAATGATCAAATAAAGTCAACATTTCATAGTGTTTACTGAGCTGTGTGGGGTTTCTTAAACGTTTGAATGACGATGATAGTGATGAAAGTGATAGATGTTAAGAACTAAGAAGTTTATACAAATACATTTGTATTTATTTTAAGATATTTTCTTACAATCATACGTATTGGGATTCATGTGGATTAATATAAGTGTGGACCGGAGGGTGAAAAGCTAAAGTTTCACTTCACCTTTTTATTTCAATTCCAACCTTGGTCATGAAGAATTTATGTTTCTCTGTTGTCCCCGTTCATAAAGCATAAAACAAAGCATCAGAGCACGGTGCAGAGTATCTAGATGCGTTTACAGTAGGGATGTTAAGATTCACCGATTCGCATCGGTGCACTGGCATAAAGGTTAAAGATGCGAGTGCACCGGTTGAAAGAGTGCACATCGGCTACAGTTTGGGTTGAACTGGCGATGCATCGATTGTAGCGTCTTTGCATTGGTAAAAAAACGATTCATTCATATAATATCCTCTCATCCTGTCAGCACTCAGCAGAGACAATCTTTGATCTTTGCTTCGCACTACGGAGGCCAAGAGTCTCAGTTATCAACACACATGGAAGTCGAGGAGAAAGAGCAACACAGCGCACCGAAAAATACCTACAAATCAAACGTTTGGCAACACTTCGGATTGTTCAAGAAAGACGGTCAACTTGAAAAATCGCTCGCAAATTGTAAACGATGCCGTGCCGCTTTAAAGTACACAAGTAGTACGAGGAACTTAGCGGCGCACATAAAGAGGCGACATGGGGTCTGCGGCTGGAAAAAGAAACCTGAAAGTTAGACATATGAGTAAAATCACTCAGTGAGGTGTTCTGTCAGAGAGAGTGGTGTTTAGTTTACAGCAGCCTGTGACGGCCAATAACAGTTTAAATGTCTTCCTTACTGTAAGCAGTTATGATAGAGCTGTTTGTGAAAGGTTATTTGTATTCTTTATTGTTCATATAGAAACCACTGCTTTCTGCTCACTGGTGAGTTAGCCTATGAATGCATTGCACTATGGTAGCTGTTATTTGCACATTGTTAATCCTGGGCAATGCATCCTTAAATTGTTTAACTGTGAGGTGTTACACAATTGTACTGTACTCTGGAGTTTTTTAACGTAAAAAATAAACAGCATGATGGGATGTGCAGTACTAGTAGAGAGAACCAAATATGTAAAGCACTTTTTTGTTAATGTATGATTTGCTGCATATAAGGAATAAAACAAAAATGCTCTGTCGTACCTTTGCATCGTGTTGAATCGCATCGTATCGCCCCGAATCACATAATGTTGAATCAAATCGTATCAAACTGTATCGCAACAGGGGTGAATCGTATCGTATCGCATGGCCTGATGTTTCAAATGTATCGTTAATGTATCGTATCGTGGCAACGTATTGAGATGCACATCTCATCAGCCTCAGTAATGGAGAATCCTAGTTTACAGTAGTCAGCTGTTCTTATTATACATCCATGTAGTCCGCTGTATAGAAAAATGGAGTTTCCCCAAAGCAGACGCATATTGTAATAAATTAAAAATCAATACATGATACGTGAATATTAGATAAATGCACCGTTTTATTTTTGAAAAGCTTTATTTTGAAGAAACCCGGATGTTTACATATTATGTCACTTCCGGTTGCACGTAGTCTTTGTTTTCAGCCGTTAGAATGTAACAAACAGAATCTCATGAATGAGAGTATGAGGAGTAAAGGCTTGTGGAGTTATACAATGAACACACAACGTCTAAATCCTCTTATTTGACGCAATATTAATCCAGAGGAAGGAAGCCGGGAGGAAGCCCTGTCCCCCGTCAACGCCGGCCAATAGGAGTCGACTAGAGACTATAACATGTGATGGACAGAGGAAAACGACCTCTCTCTCACCCCCGGCACCCCATGCGAACGGGGAGCAGCTGATCAAGGGGGGAGACAGCCTCCACTCGCACCTTTCATTTTATCACCGTATCATTGTTTAATTAAATGGTGTTAACTTTTAAATAAGCTTCCTTGGACTCTTTTCAGCTAATCCTGCTCTTAAGTCTAAATCATCGTTAACAATATTCATGACGTCCGCTGCCGCATCGTAAATACGTCGATAGTGTAAGTGCAATCGATTCTCAAAGCACCGCAGTCTCTTCTCCTAGATCCTTTTGAATTCTCCTATCCACTATTCCTTAACCCTGTGACGTTTCACACAGAGGTCAAGGAATAGACGATAGGAATAGACGATAGGGGCTGATTTTTGGACTATTCGACTGCAACCAAAGTCTCAGTGTCTGTTCTGAACACCTTCCTTCCCTCTTCATCACTACGACAAGGCTAAACAGTTAAGTGTCCTCTCCTTTTCTCTCTTCTCTCTAGCGTTTACTGGTTTTCTTTCAGTGGAGCATCCAAACAAACGGCAGCTGCAGCACCTGTTAAATATCCTTTCAAGTTTCACTAACGTCATGACTGATTACGTGGGAAAGGGTTCTGTAAAGCAAATAATGTCTTAATGCTAGCGCTAATGGGCAGAGAATAGATTCTCTTTTGTTTCCCTGAGGGAGAGCGGTTAAGAGAAGTTTTGTGTAATCCCTGTAACGTGAAAAGACAAACTGACTGCAGGTGAAGGCAGACCCTGGCGCCCGAGGGGAGGACCCTCCAGTCTTCATCTTGAACTTCAGTAAACAAGGGTCACTCACGCATATGTGTTCCTTCTTTGAGGATGAGATTTAAAAGCAGTCCATCAACTTTCTCAATTGAGAAAAGTACTCCCATCAGTGCTGATATTTAGGAGTGCTCCATAGGGGGAGGGGGGGGGGGGGGGGGGGGAGGAGTTAGACCTGCGTGCAAAAAGATGGAGGTCAGACTGACCCTGTGGGAGGAGGGATGTGTGTGTGTGTGTATGTGTGTATGTGTGTGTGTGTGTGTGTGTGTGTGTGTGTGTGTGTGTGTGTGTGTGGGTGTGGATGTGTGTGTGTGTGTGTGTGTGTGTGTGTGTGTGTGTGTGTGTGTGTGTGTGTGTGTGTGTGTGTGTGTGTGTGTGTGTGTGTGTGTGTGTGTGTGTGTGTGTGTGTGTGTGTGTGTGTGTGTGTGTGTGTGTGTGTGGATGTTTGTAGCTAAGCATGTGTGTGATTCCCAAAGAGCATGTGCACTCTCTAACTGTGCTCCCTGAAACTGGGTCTGCTACTATATTTAGTTCGGAATAAGACATTAAACACGTCCACAAGCTACATCATTGCAAATCTTACATTTTACCTGTGGCAGGGTACCATATTCTGAGAAATATCTTAAAATTGTTGCATTTCAATAGTGGAGGAGTAGAGTAACAAACACGTTTATAATCCGTTAGGGGCACATGGTTAACAGGAGGAGTAGCTCAAAGATCATTTGGAAAGTGTAATGGATAATTATTGTATGTTTATCTTCAGTCTATGAGGAACACTCTTCAATGATGTTGGTTAATTTAAGTGTAATGTATATTATATTTGGCCTATATAACTTCATGGCTTAGTAACATATATTATTTCACTAGAAAATAAAGCGGTAACATTTCAGAACAGAAGAATCAGGAGCTTCCTCTGAGAGGTAGGATTGCTTTTCGTCCTATTTTGACTTGTATTGCGATTCCGAGAAGGAATTCTGTGACAATTAATAAATGCAAGCCCTCAAAATAGTATTATTATTAGCAGAACATTTAGATTTCTAGTTAGAAAATGAACACATGAAATACATGTCTACCTGCCGTGTGTTGCTTCAGTGTCAGCAGCTCCTGGTGTCTTTGTGTCCTTGGACACAGACTCAGAGGACAGGAGCAGACCAGGTCAGCTTTCCGGGGCGAGTGGCTGGAACTTGAACTTCTAACATTCTTTAGTGGCAGAGAGCCCCTCAGGGAGGCTCATATCAAAAGGTGGCTCCTTTTACTCTTCCTTCCCCTTTCACTAAAGGAGGGGATCTCTGCACTCTTCCTGAGGAGGGAGAGGGGGGGGGGGTCGTCACCCAACAGTGGTCACTGTGATCTACAGACAGCCGTTTCAATTCTGACATATTCATATAGATAGACATGCCGAGTGCAAAATGCTGCATGTCAATCAATACTGACGAAATGGGCCAAGGGCAGAAATGCTGACATATTACAGTACGGCTGTCCTTTTGCTGTCAGACCATCAATCACACTGAAAACTAACACAAAGATTTATATTTATTGCATAATTATACAGCACAGATTTACAAAATTCTGTACAGATGCCCTGGGGTGTCTTTGTAAAGAAAAGCAGAAATACAAGCTATAGGAAATTATTTCTGTTAGCAGCGGACTTCAAACCTCTTCCTGAAATATTCTTTTGTCTGAACACTGTAACTCTGGAGGAATCCAGGATCCTGAACCAGAAAACTTCCTGCTGCCATGCCAACGTATGTGAGTGTGTGTGTGAACGACTCTCATGATGTATGGCATCCTCCACGAGTGTGCTGTGAACAAGGGCGCCGGAAGCGGGGGGGCCAGGGGGCCATTGGCCCCCCCATTTTTCAGCCCTGCCCCACATTTTCGCAGCAGCAGATGCCGTGGAAAACTGTACAAATCCCTTTTCAATAATTCCCCTAAAGTCGCATCTAAAACGCGATCTGATCTAGCTGTGTATATTTTGTTATTTTTGATAGTTATATTCAATCTCACTAGCTACAGGCATGTTTGAAGCTTGTAAAGGGAAGATGACAGCTCTCACTCGTCACTCTGCTGTTCCTCAGCGCCGCTCCCCCTCCCTCCCACTGAAATTATTAATGTAAGGTGTATAGTAATCATAGATAACACGGCAGGGTCCGTTACAGTTTGTTTTTATCTGATTTCAAATAAGCAAATTCTTGGCTTTCAGAATATTAAACTTGTTTCGGCAAATTTAGATGATAAATAGGCCTACAACTTTGAAGCTTGTAACGGCATAATTACAAGCGGAGAACGGAGTAATTTAAGGTCACTGCAGGCATAAGAACAGCCGGTGTTTCTCGTCAGTGTTTTCCCCGGGAAACAAACACAATACACACAAACGCAAAAATACACAAACACACACGTATATACACGCGGCGCGGAACACTGTACAAATCCCGTTTCAATAATTCCCCTCGACTCTAAAGTCGCATCTAAAACGCGATCTGATCTAGCTGTGTATATTTTGTTCTTTTTTATTGTTATATACATATTCAATCTCAGTAGCTACACGCATTTTTTAAGCTTGTAAAGGGAAGACCACAGCTCGCCTCTCACTGGCCACTGTGATCTTCCACAGCGGCGCTCCCCCTCCCTCCCGCTGAAATTATGAATGTAAGGCATATAGTAATCATTCATAACACGGCAGGGTCCTTTACAGTTTGTTTTCATCTGATTTCAAATAAACAAAGTCTTGGCTTTCAGAATATTAAACTTGTTTCTGCAAATTCAGATGATAAATACGTTTGAAGCTTGTAACAGCATAACAAGCGGAGAACGGAGTAACTTAACGTCACAACAGGAACAACAGCCGGTGCTTCCCGTGCAGTAATCCAAACTAAAATATCTTCCCTCCGTAGTATTTTGATCATTTGCTCCGCTAATAATCAATCAGATCGATGGATTCCAGAGAAGAGAAAACTTTAAAGGCCTTTTTCTCAAAATGATGACTCTGTAATAGTCATTATATAATATGACATATTTTGCTTAATATTTGGAGTAGACTACAAAAACAATCCTGATATCATTAGAAAGCTAGGAATCAAAATGTGTTTCGGGTCAATGCGACTGATTTCGATGGAGCAGGTCACTTTGCATTAGGTAAAATATAGCAGGCAGACCTAACAGGAAGAACATGTACATTTTAACCCAATCAAATAGGACATTGTCACACCATTCAAATGTATCCATGTAAATTACAACCAATAAAAAAGCTTAGATTTGTTTATTTGTTACGTTGTTTACTTTATGTGTTACATTGTTCTGTGAGTCAGCCGTTAACCTAGATAGAAATAATATATAGCCTACACTTGCAAACATGTCAGAAGAACTGACGCAGAAGAAAAATAAATACAGTCAATCTAAACTTAAATTTAACAACTGGAAGGTCACATCCCTGACATCCACATCTCCGGAGCGTGGACCTTCTTCAAACAGCGAAGCCAGATGAACCCAAAAGCAGCAGCTCTGCGGCCGCAGAAACTGTCAAAACCGCCGCCGTTGTTGAACCGAAACAGGCTGGTTCCGACTGCATGGAGGTTTGTTGTCGGGACATTGAGTCTGGTAAAGCTGTACAGCTAACTATCGGAAAAAAGGAGACCGCTAGTAGATTATTTGGGCAAAAGAGAAGGTACTTCAACGCAGAAAGGTACAAAAACAGAGAGTGGTTAATTATTTGCAAAACCACTAAACGATAGTGATAAATTGCGATGTTAACGAGCTCATGATAACCTCATATGTTTTTAACTTAGGATCATACCTGTGTTTAGTCTGGAAAAAGGTAAATGTGTGCATTTTATTATAAAGTTGTGTTTATTTACAGACTGTTGCAAAAACTAAGAAGCTTATAAACATCAGGTTTAAAACTAAAAGAGCTTTACAAAAAAGTAACACATTTAAATATGTTTGGAGTTTTATTTGAGTTATTCATTTACATTTGTTGTCAAAGAGATGCTGATTTGAAACCGTTGTTAGGCCTACATATTACGGTATTTTTGCTGTTTCTGCCGGAGAGAGGGGAGTTTGTCCCAAAGCTTGCTGCTGTATTTACTCCCTCCATCTGACAGGAGGGAGCCTCATGTGTCACTCCACGGAGTTCACTCCGTCACGGAGGGGGAGTGTGTAGGGGTAGGGTGTAAGGCGTGGTTTGGGATTGGGCCATACACACACGCACTTTTTTTGGCCCCCCCACTTCTAAAGTGAATCCGGCGCGCCTGGCTGTGAAAGCACTTTGAGTGTTCGCAACAAAGAAAAAAGCAATCATTTTAACATGTAATGACGACAAAGGTATCTTAAACATTACAGTTAAAACATCATACAGTTTAAACATCATCATCAAGTCATCTTTAGCTTCTCATGTGACAACTTATACATGAAAAGTAATGTGTGGGCGGGGATTACAGGACAGACTTAAATAAAATCATTTGAATGTAATTAAATAATGTGTCTCCATGAGTGCAGCAGGATGTCGGGCTGTGGTGGATTCATAGCTGTAGGACCACACCCCCCTCACCTGAGTTAGATAAGCATGAGGAGGGCTGACTAATGTAGACCTGAACCAGAGTCTTTGGAAACGCGAACACAGTTTGTCCTGCTGAAATTAAACATAAATCTCTGACCAGGGGCGTCGCCTGGACCTGGAAACATTCGGGGCTTAGTCCACAGTGGCGGCGGCCACGGCGCTACAGTTGTATTTTCTACTGCAACACTCCCCACACGCACATACACAGCACACCCGCGACTCTTACAATGAAGGCTCGATAATCAGCTCAGGGCATATAGGTGTAAGCAGGGGTAAAGTCCATCTTCAAAAACTCTGAGTCCGATTGACAGTTTAAACATTGTCACAGCTCACAGGATTGGTACCTGTCAGCCAATAAGACTGATGTTTATTTCCATTCAACTAAAGCCCCGAATGCCCAGGCCAGGCAACGCCACTGCCTCTGACTGAGATTCGGTTTTGCAAGTTCCTCACGAGAGCAATCAATCGCAGTTTTATATGATGAGGAGAGGGGGGTACAATATTGATAAGCAGACAGAAAAAATCCAACCAATTTTTTTGCATGTATACAAATGATCAATTAACACAAGGAAGGACACAACATTGCAAGTTGTATTGTTCATTTCACTGTGCATTTAAAGCAGGCCCGGCTCCAGGATGAAATGACTGAGGGGGCTGTTAAAAAATCAGATGGGGCGATTTTTCTTTTTAACAACGAAAAATACTGGCAATGTAATGAATTGACACACCAAGCTTTTTTCCTTCTCACTGCTCTGCAATCTCTTTGCTTTTTTATTTTTATTCCGGATTTACCCCTCTCGTTCTGTTCTTTTCCTCTGATCTTTAATAACAGATAGTAGATAGATAGAGTTGCAAGAAAAAGTATGTGAACCCTTTGCAATTACCTGGATTTCTGCATAAGTTGGTCATAAAATGGAGGAAGCCACTGCTGTCCAGAAAAAACATTGCTGCACGTTTGAAGTTTGCAAAAGAGCACCTGGATGTTCCACAGCACTACTGGCAAAATATTCTGTGGACAGATGAAACCAAAGTGTAGTTGTTTGGAAGGAACACACAACGCTATGTGTGGAGAAAAAAAGGCACAGCACACCAACATCAAAACCTCATCCCAACTGTGAAGTATGGTGGAGGGAGCATCATGGTTTGGGGCTGCTTTGCTGCCTCAGGGCCTGGGCAGATTGCCATCATCGACGGAAAAATGAATTTTCAAGTTTATCAAGACAGTTTGCTGGAGAACTTAAGGCCATCTGTCCACCAATTGAAGCTCAACAGAAGATGGGTGATGCAACAGGACAACGACCCAAACCACAGAAATAAATCAACAACCGAATGGCTTCAACAGAAGAAAATACGCCTTCTGGAGTGGCCCAGTCAGAGTCCTGACCTCAACCCAATTGAGATGCTGTGGCATGACCTCAAGAGAGCGATTCACACCAGACATCCCAAGAATATTGCTGAAATGAAACAGTTTTGTAAAGAGGAATGGTCCAAAATTCCTCCTGACCGTTGTGTAGGTCTGATATGCAACAATAGGAAACGTTTGGTTGACGTTATTGCTGCCAAAGGAGGGTCAACCAGTTATTAAATCCAAGGGTTCACATACTTTTTCCACCCTGCACTGTGAATGTTTACATGGTGTGTTCAATAAAAACATAAAAACATATAATTGTTTGTGCGGTTTGAGCTTAAGCAGACTGTGTTTGTCTATTGTTGTGACTTAGATGAAGATCAGAACACATTTTATGACCAATTTATGAGGAAATCCAGGTAGTTCCAAAGGGTTCACATACTTTTTCTTGCAACTGTAGATGGCTGCACTTTGGTTAACAGACTAACATTGATTTCCTCAATTTATAAATTGACAGGCTATGTAATTATACCATAGCCTTTTCTCCTCTATCACTTAACTCATCTTCCTATACAGATTTACATACTTACTATCCACTCTAGTCATGTCAGGATTAAAGAACAATTATTTTCAGGATTGAAACCTGGCATTTCATCAGAAAGTGACTCATATATAAACCAAATGTAATATTGGATAAAATACTACACCAAATGGACAGACACACAGATTAAAAATACAAATATAGTCCCCTGGATTTTCTCTAGAGTCTAACTGCCATGAGAAAAATCAAATCAATGTTCCAAAATCCGTCACTAGATGTCGCTCATTGTACCAATACGGTTTATATAATACACAACATATTATTATTATTATAGTTAAAGGGCTCGCTTTGGCAAAAACCTGATCCATACAGGCAGCCCTAAATAATAACAAGTAACCATCATATGTGGTGCTATCTGTAGTCTTATTTTTTGTTGATTTCATATTGTTTTCACAGAGCTGTGAAAATGAATTTCCCCCTGGGGACAATAATTCTAAACTAATTTAATATTCAATCCCACACATGACGATTGAGAACATACATTCGTAACTTACCTCGTTTAAAGCACTTTTGTTGTATTACTATGGATTTAGTTGACAATACTAGCCGAGTTTTGTTTTGTCCAATATCTCGCGGGCAGGTACATTGAATTAGAAGTAGAAGAAGAAGAAGTAGGTAGAAGAAGAAATACGCTAACGCTACAAAAGGCACACAAATGTTACTCTGTTTTTACTGACATGTAACATTTGATTTCACCTTGCTCTATGTTTTTTAACGCACATTAAAAAACGGGAACATTTTCGGGAGTTTCAACCGGGTACCGGCCACCAAAAACGGGGACTTTGTCCGGAAAACGGGGACGTTTTGGTCACCCATCTGACTGTGTTTACAGTTAAGCACACATGCTAACATTAATTAAGACTACAAGCTCACTTGGGGTTGAGGCTTTTTTACACGTTGCTTGACTGCCTGCCCACATATCTGATCTAAACATAGCAGTGGCGTAGCCACCAATAGGCCCAGGCCCACCCAGTTTACTCATTGGCCCACCCTGAGAAAGCTTTGGTGTCATTTAAAAAAAAAAAGTTGTATTTTTATTTTTTATTATTTTATTATTATTATAAAAAAAATGTATTCACCCATTGAGAATATCCAAGAATTCAAAGTGAAATTCAAGTGAACAAATATCGAGTTTAATTAATGTTGTATGTGTTTTGTCCTCTGAACCAAACTCATTTACGGTAAAAACGTATGGTTTGTTCCGGCGCGCGCCATAATAACGTGAGAGAGGCAGAGCGCTGCCTGCAAAATAAATGATGGCTCAAAGTTCACGAATGAACTTTGTTTTTTTTTTAAAAGCCAGACTCCAAGAAGAGCCCCCACTGCCCTCATCTAGCAGCGATCTATACGATAATTTTCTGATAACGATTAAATAGCCCCGCCTCCCTCTCCCCACGTCTCCCTCTCCCCACCTCTCCTGTTGCTGGGCTGTCAGAAGAAAAAAAATGTTAACGGAAACTCTGCCGCACGGTTCCCTCGTCCCTTGGAAGAGGCGGAGAGGTGGGTGATTTTCATCCGCTGGTGGACTACCAGAGAGATATACACAGGGTTGGGTCGTAACGGAATACATGTAACGGCGTTACGTAATCAGAATACAATAATCAAGTGTATTCAGCTCGCGTTACATTTGAAAAACGAGTAATCTGATTACAGTTACTTTCGTAAACCTGAAGTGACTACATTTTTGAATACTTATTGGAATTATTGGTGGAAAAGTTTTCTCACAAAATGTAATATTCATTACCGGCAGAACTGTGTGCACACTGCACAGCGCTGCAGCATGTCTGAGCGAGAGAGAGATGCAGCGTGTCTGTGAGGCCCCGCACGCAGATGAGAGAGAGACATCTCTTTTAAAATATATTGAAAGTTAGAAACGGAGATGGTTAGATAAAATGTGCAAGATAATGTTTATAGCATGTATTTATTGTCGAAATGATGACATTTATAACGGGATAAAATCAAAGTGAATGGCCTGCTGCTGCTGAATGCATGTGGCAAGTGACTGGAAAACGTTTTAAAAGCATATTCTTATTACATCGTTTCAGATAATAATAATAAATAATAATGATAATTCTTTCTATTTAGGGGTGCCTTTCAAAGCACCCAAGGACACCTTACAATTCATAACATATTCTAAGGAAAGGTTTTAAGACAGTAGCCTACAGGGCCGTGGGAAGTAGGGGTGCTGAGGGTGCTGCAGCACCCCCTGGTGGAGGACAGGGGATCTGCACTTCCACAAGATTAAATACAAATATAATAAATAAAAAAAATGAATTTTCAGCCTTGACGTAACAACATTCATAATTAAGTAAAGATAACACCCTTTTCACCCCGGTTACATTTTCCATTTGCCCCGTACGATGGGCGCTGTAAGTGATGAAAGTGGGGGATGTTGGCTTATCAGGCGCCCGCAGCTCACAGCCAGCGTGAGAGAGAGATAGATAGATAGAGAGAGGGGGTGCACCGGTACCGGCGGGGAATGTTGTTAGCTTCTGCTGCGCTAACGGATATAAGAAGCTCTTTCTACAATAATGTGGAGGGAGAGTTCTGTCCTGTAAGACTGAGAGGTTCAATGAGGTAAAGGACGCTTGAGTGTTTAGATATTTCACTTTAGTCTAAGTTATCTCAGTGGGTCTCAAACGTTTTGATCACAATTTATGTAAACAAATATTTCCAAGGCACTCCCTTATAATTATTAGGATAAATAAAAACAGGTTTGAAATCATTCCAATGTATACTATAGGACAGTAAACCAAAAATATCGTTTAAAACTGGAGAGATTTAAAAATATGCATAAATAAATAAATGTTAACTGATAAAATAAGATATAAATGAACCACAAAAATAAAACAAGTTAGCCTACATTTATTTGTTATTGGCTATGGTAGGTTATCGGTTATGTTCACATACTTATTTGATTATTAAAAGGCAAACCGATCTTTTTCATATGGGTGTTTAGTGTTGTATCCCCTAGATCAGTCTCTAGTAATTGGGCGCTCAAAGTGCACCAGATTGAAGCATTTTACTTTAAAATGTTAAAAACAATCTTCCCGGGGGGGCACCCCCGGACCCCCCTAGAGGATGTGAATACCACCCACCAATTAAAACATGTTTAATGTTCATGCAATACTAAATAGTATACATTTGAAGCCTTTTTATATAAGCTGTCCACCATGTCAATATGTTTCTCTGTTTGTAGCTTTTGTAGAGGTTTTTCATTGCCAGCTAAAATCTTGCCTATAGGGCAGCAAATTGGTCAAAACCGGCCCTGGTGTCATCCCCACAGCACCCCCCATTTGAAACATGTTCCCACGGCTATGGTAGCCTACAAAGAATGCAGTCCGGGTGATGTTTTTTATGTGGGGTGCAGATGAGAGAGCTGTCCAGAATGACACCAAGATGTTGTGTTTGTGCTCTTGATAAGCCATTAAAACAGTAAAATACGTGTCTCCTGTTCACCAAAACATACCCATCTGTTATGGGGAAAGAAAGTATTCCAAAAGTATTCTAAAAGTAATCTGCCACCGGTACCGGCGGGGATTGTTGTTAGCTTCTGATGCGCAGAAGAAAAATCTGGCCCACCCTATTTTTTACAGGCCCACCCTAAAGTACATTTCTGCCTACGCTACTGAAACATAGTAACGTGTATTGGGGAAAATAATTATGTAAAGTTATTATTTAATAATTGTGACATTTATTGTACTTTTTGATGGATGAATGATGCTCAAGGTAAGGGGGCAAATAATACAACTGAGGGGGCAGTTGTCCCCTCGTGGCGCCGGGCAGTAAACTAGTTTTGTGTCATAAAGATAAAGCAACACTTTTTCAGAATAAAGCAAATCTATGAGTTTAAAAGAAAAAAAAACTGAGTCAAGCAAAATAAAATAAATTTCAAAAATAAAACTATAAGTTGCAAACAAATAATTTGTGTAATCAAGTAAACTATAAGTCTTTTCCTTTGTTTTAACATAGGTTTTGGTTTGCAGTTCTTGTTTCTTCTTTCAAAATGATCAGACTTTTGCTGTTGCTGCAGCTCTTCGCGTTTGCGCTCCCTCATTTTTTGTTTTCGATTTTGACACAAACGTCCCAGGTGGGCGGTACTTTCAGGGGTGCGTCCCCATTGGCTACTCTGTTTTTGAGTGACAGCCCACTACACCACAGATCATACAGTGCAACTCATGCAGCAAACTCCGGAGTCCACTCGGCCACGTTAGTGTCGGTGTCTCCTGGGGAGTTTCATGAACAAATCGGACTTCTCTTATGGATTGCTGTGCATTAGACTTGTGTTGTGTAGTTTATACTTTGTTCCTTCTTTAAATATTTTAATACCTGAACACACTGCTGCAGTTAAATAATTTCCCAATTTGGGATTGATGAAGTGTCTGTCTATTTATTTATTTTATAGATTAAAAAAACACATCTATGTATTTTCAAGCTAACGGTGATACACAATATAAACTGTATAGGGCCTACTGTTATCTTTTCAAAGACATGTTACATTTCAAAAGCATATATTGCTATGTTTAGGACAAACAATTAAAGACTGCTTTAATTTAACAAAATCTACAATATAAAAGTGGCAGATTTGCTTTATTAAACAGAGCAGACTAGGCTGCATACCAACACAATTAGGAACATGCTCACATCTCTGACTATGTTGGTCTGAAGAGCTGAAGCATTCATACACAATGGATACAAACTGTGTTGTCTCATTCTATATCCTGTGAGAAAATGATATACATTTAGCATTAAAAACTCAACATACTATTCCTAGCCTGAGGAAGATCTGAATAATCAACAGATTTGAATGGAATCTCCAACATTTCCATGTAGAATAAAGACAAAAGAGTGATTATACAAATTACATTTATTGAAATTTGAACCAGAAGAAGAAGTCTCAAATAATGTTTTAAATAAAAGGACATACAACAAAAAGGTGGATAATAGTACAATTTATTAAATGTATATGTAAAGACATTTGGTCAAATGAAATGAAACTGAGCAAGTGATAACAGTAACGACAGTGTGGAGGAAGATGGTGCAGGTCTCTCTTCATGCCCCCCCTCCATGCTGTCCCCTCAGAGGAAGTGGGAAAACGGGATAAGACTCTGGACACCACGCTGTCTCAATGATCCACACTGTTAATATGAGAGGAAAATAAATGTTTTAAGAAATAAAAAATATGAAGTTAACAAATAAAACACAGCTCAGGGGCATCATGGACGGTAGGTTTTCCTACAAAGTTAACTCAGCCTCCATTGATTTTCATATCAAATTAGTGTGTTAATAAAATAAGCTATCATGGCTTATACTTGCATATCTAAACAGAATCATGAAAGCCTGTTGGTAGAGTCAGGCACACGAGTATGTTTGAGTGTGTGCGCCAGTGTCTGAACGCTCACTCACTGCTAGCTATGTAGCTAACTGTTAGGCTACTTAGCTTGCATTGTTATGGATCTAAAGGGAGAGACAGCAAGCGCATTTCGTGGGATCTGCGGGCAGTGGCAAGTACTTCCGGCATCTGCCACGGAGGCCGCTACTCCGTGGTATCTGTGGCAAGTATATGCCACAGATGCCACAACTTGCCGTGGCAAGTATATGCCACAACCATGCCACAACTTGCCGTGGCAAGTATATGCCACAACCATGCCACAACTTGCCGTGGCAAGTATATGCCACAACTTATATATGCCACAACTTGCCGTCAGTGGTGTAGTGGTCCCTGGAGAAGTGGGTATACTCTTAGTTTTGCAATTTTTTTTAAGCAGCCCATAGTGCAAAGGATTATCGCCCTGTTTTATAGTGACATACTCTATTTAGTTCACCCCAAAAATATTAACCCAGTATAGTTACTCAGTATTACTTACACACAGTGGTGGACAGTAACGAAGTAAATGTAATTCGTTACTGTACTTAAGTACTTTTTTGAAGTATCTGTACTTTACTTAAGTATTTCCATTTTGGGGGACTTTTTACTTTTACTCCACTACATTTCAAAGTAAAATATCTTACTTTTACTCCACTACATTACGGGACATCTGTCGTTCCTTCTCATGAGTGAATTATTTGTTATATAAATAAGCAGAGCGTTCCACAAGGTTTAGGAGTGTGTTTATGGGAATTTTTTACCATTCTTCCAGAGGTGCATTTGTGAGGTAATTTAACCAAGAGATTTTGGACAATTCCATACTCCCAACTTTGAAAACAGTTTGGGAATGGCCCCTTCATGTTCCAACATGACCGTGCACCAGTGCACAAAGCAAGGTCCATAAAGACATGGATGACAGAGTTTGGTGTGGATGAACTTGACTGGCCTGCACAGAGTCCTGACCTCAAACCAATAGAACTCCCTTGGGATGAATTAGGAGCACAGCCTGAGAGCCAGTCTCTTCATCCAACTTCAGTTGCCGCTTCTGGAAGAATGGTCAAATATTTCCATAAACACACTCCTAAACCTGGTGGAAAGCCTTCCCATAAGAGTTGAAGCTGTTATAGATGCAAAGGGTGGACCGACGTCATATGAAACCCTATGGATTAAGAATGGGATGTCACTTAAGTTCATATGCACATCAAGGCAGGTGACCCAATACTTTTGGCAATATAGTGTATATATATATATATATATATATATATATATATATATATATATATATATAAATATCACCACAAATATTGAATATCATCATTCAAATAATTCAACAATAAATTCAAAACGATATGTTACAAAACAACAATATATAGTTAACAATGAACAAAAATATATACATTTTACAACATATCCATGAAAACCAAAGTGACTCTCTCAACCCAGTGCTGGGTTTCTAAGTAAGTGCTCATATTACAGTATTTTCCAGACAGACTTGCTTTCTGCAGGAGTTTTCACACCGCATTGCCTTGAACGCATAGAAGTGGCAGCACGGTGTCTCTTCAACCAGGTCCTCATATACTTTTGAGGATCAAACATAGAAGTAGGGGGGCCGTTGATATTAATCATCATCAAGTTTGATATGTTTGAGATCAGTAGTACAGCCCTTTTGTCTGAGCTTATATTGTTCATAAGGCTAAAGTTCCTCTCACACTCTGCTGTGCTGACAGGGAATGTCTTCATACAGTTCATGAGTGGTTTTAGGTCCTTGGGCTCACTATTGGGCTCTTCCAGTAGGTCTCGCATCCCATTCAGTGCTTGGTCTGTGCACAAGTGAAATCGCTTGCACAGTCGCTTAACCTGGTCTTCACCATGGCGAATGCTGGGGTTTGATGGCCATTTACTCTGATCAAGGATGCTGAAGTCCTTGATGACAGCACCTTCGAAAGACAAGCGTTGCTCAAGATTGTTCACAAGGCTTTGTAAGAACTGGCCTGGATTGATTGACTTCAGCTTTGCATTTCCTACTAGAGCTATAGAGCGATACTCCCCAGCCTCTTTTGCCTCTAAAGCCTCACAGTATTTTTCACCTGGACTCTCTTTGAAAGACTGTATCACTCTGATTGAGCGTTTCAGCAGATGCTCTGCTCTGAGGAGAGTTATAGAATGAGCTTGAAGCTCCAGTGACAGGACACTTAGTTCATGGAGAGTGTCATACATGAGCCCAAGGTCACAGATAAATTCAGGACTTTGAAGACGGTATAATAAACCTCTGTACATTTGTTTCTCTTTGGTGGACCTCATCTCATCGGAAGACGCATTCTTAAAGTGCTGCACAAGACCTCCCAGGGATGTCCACACAGCACGAACAGTACGAAAGCTACTGTCCACCCAGCGTACATCTAAAACTCTGCCAATGCGAAGAAGTTGTGAGCCTACTTCAGCTGCTGCATCTTTGAGTTCACGCTCATTTTTGTTCGACATACTATAAAGTGAATATAGCTTCTGCATAAATATTTTAAAGTGGTTGACACCCGTCACCTCATCAACAGCATTTGACACAGCTAGTTCCAGCCTATGGTTCATACAGTGCAACACAAAGAGCCTTGGGAATCTCAAGGTCAATCTGGTTGCTACTCCTGACTTCTTTCCTAGCATGACACTGGCTCCATCAGACACAAATGTTACCCAGTTTTCAAGAAGCCACTCTTCTGTAAAGCCAGCCTTCATTAAACAGGTGAGTAAAGCCTGTTCTATGCCATCTGCTCTCTGATTGTCTAATTCAACTAGATCAAGGAATATGAACTCAGGGCTTGCTCCTTCAATTGACGCTTTTACAGAAACTGTCATGACAGGTTTGTGACTTAAAGAAGAGGCCTCGTCAATAAGGACAGCTAACTTCGTGGATGATGCTATTATGTTACTCACAATTTTGCTCTGCATCTCACTGGCAACATGTTGTATGATTTGTGTTGCACTGTAACGTGAATGAAGTATTGAGCCCATCTTAACACCATTCAGTTCCTGCAGCTCAATGAGGCTCTCATGGTCAGAAAAGGGTCTGTTCTTTTTGGCCAAATGGTAGGCTGTTCGGAACACAGCATCAGTTTCCTTCTTGTAGGGCTCAGTCATAACCTCCACTGCATTCTCAATGGCCGATTCTTTTTGTTGTTCTGCCACCTTCACAGCCTGAGAGTGTGCCTTGGACAAAGCATGTTTCCTGATCTTATTTCTCAAGACTGACAGAGTTGTTTCTCTACTTCCCTGAGAAGACACTTGAATTTCAAAGTTCATCCATTCTCTTGAGAGTGATACACCTTGCTCCTTGTTGATCCCAATGGAGTTCACACTGCTACAAACCAGACATCCTGTGAAGCATAAACATACAATGTAACTACTGTATCCACAGCTGTATGTGTGCATGGTCTATTTTTCCCATATACATAAAAGGACACACACACACACACGCACACAATATTAATGTGTGTCCACTGTTTCAGAAGCTACCTAAACTAACAAGATACCTAAACTTACCAAGTTTTTTGTTTTTGGATCCCAACCAGGGGTTCTTGGATTTAAAATCCTCTTTTTGATTGACAGTCCACAGGTCAGGCCAGTCATTATTGATGTCTAAGGGAAGAACAACAAAAGTGATTGAATTATAGGCTATAAAAGGGGAACAATGACCATAACCTATTCAAAAGTGTAAAGTTGTCACCTTCATAATCTGCATTATTAGATTTTTTCATTTTAGCCCCCAAATAGTCAAATAGTCAATTACACAGGGCCTAGCTGTAGCTTTATCCATGGCTGTGTCAATACAAAGTGTGAAAACTCTTCTAAGAAAAGGCGTTATGACGTGACTCAATGTTGCAGACAAATTAGACCTAAACACAGACAAACCTTGTGCCCTTTTCAACCAGGTCCTTGGTAAACAACAGCACGTTTCCTTTCGTGAGGAAGACGCACTTTTAAACTTTGACCGTCATATACGTCTTTTACTTCCTACCGCATCCTGCCTTCAAAATAAAAGTACCCGTTTTCATAATGTATCCAAATTCGTGGATTCCACGTAGCGTCGCTATGCCCGAATCTGGCTGTGCGTCGCACAAGGTCAAAATGCCCTTGCTATTTTTAAGCTGTTGGCTGAAACAACAGTCGCCAAAGTAACACAGATATAAGACTTTATTCAATCCTAAAAGAGGTAGATCGGCGGGATAAATGGCTGTCTTTAATTAGAAGAGACCACTGGCAGCCAACATCTACCCTCAGATTGTGCAGTCTCCTATAAATTAGCACTAGCTACATTTGACCTCAAATTATGTAGCTGCTAGTGCTAGCTAGCTAATTTTTTATCTCCATTTGACAGGAAAACGCTGACAATCCAAAACACTAATCTTCAGTTGCCACAGCTAATGTTACAATTAAGCAGATAGCTGTGTCACGTCACCAAACACACGATGATCTTAGCATTATGTTAGCTAACGTTAGCTAAGCGCTAAAGTTCTTCAGATTGCATGGTACCTAGCTATGCTCTTGAAAAGCCTTCAGGCTATCTCTGGTGTATGGGGATGGATTTTGTGTACAAGATAAATGTAAATGTCGGGGAAATAAAGTTGGGGCAGACACTTAGCATAAGGGACACAATAAAGTTCAGAGTAATAAATATGGATTGCAGCAAATGGATGTATTTTCCAAATGTCTTTCTGTCTCACTAAGGTGTGCTGTGCTCATTGCCATGAAGCTATAATAGCTAACTAGCGCCACTAGAATCAGAAATACTAAATTTAAAAGTTGAAACCAACTATTAACGAAAATAATGCTATTACTACTTTTATGTTAGTATATATGACTACCTAGCTACGATTTGTTACAAAAATCTTAAAATATAGAAGTGAGACCCACCGTTATTGTCGTCTCCTTCCCTGTCAGCATCCTCTTCAACGGATAAGGGGGACGGAGGGAGCGCAGGTGTTGGGCTGATGTCAGGGCTGATGATAACAGGGCTATCAGCTAACAGCTCCGGTGTTCTAGCCTCACTATCTGTAGCTGAGCTGCTGGCCGATGTAGTTCCACAAGGATGTTTATTGTAAAAGGAAATTTTAGTCTGAATGGCTCGCTTCATTCTAACAGTTCAGACAATTTTTGTAATGGCAAATAGTTGAAAGTAAATTAACATTTGTCTATATGCAGTTTTTTTCCCTTATTAAGACCCGCCCTACTCTGCCTCTGATTGGTTTTTCATCAGTTCTCGCGCTGAAAACCTGACCAATCTAACCAGTGAAGGCATAGAGTTAGCCAATATGAGGCAGAGTAGGTTTGTGTCATGAGTCTTCACAGTACTATGAAATGACATTGAGCCACTACTAAATAATGCGCACCAGCGGTGATTGAGAAGTGGGTATACGCCATGCTGTCTGAAAAATAAGTGGGTATACGCAGTATACCTGCGTATACCCTGGACTACACTGCTTGCCGTGGCAAGTAAATGCCACAAGTTAAGAGTTAAGAGAAGGTTTACGGTAGCTGCCACTCGCCTTCCGTGGCAAATGCTGATATTTAAACCCGTATTTATCGCGTAAAATATCGCTGTTTTGGCATGACTTTATCGGACTGATCTGTACATAAGACTGATGATCTGTTACTGATGGTCCGATCATATTTTTCAAAAAGATTAAACATTATATGTTCTATAGATTTTACTTGGAGAACGTGGTTTGTTAAAATAAATAAACGAGATATATATATATATATATACTCAAGATATATTATTAGTAAGTTGACATAAAGATCTAACATTGTTGAACAGAGGTGGGAAATAGGCTAACTTGTATACTCAAGTACTGCACTTGTGATTTAGAAATAGCCTACTTGTACTTTAGTTGAGTATGTAAATGGTATGTTACGTAGTAGGCTACTTACCCCACTACAATTCAGAGGTAAATTGTGTAATTGTAGCCTACTCCCCTACATTTATTTAATACGCTACCTTTAGTTACTTACTACAGATTCTGATTAATGATGACACTTATAATCAAGTCTTAAATCAGACTTTATAGTTACTCCTGGAGTAAATTCACAAGATACCCTACTACTGTATACAAAGTCATTAAAACTAGCTGCACCTTTACCAGCTTTGAGAACACTTTCATGATCAATCATTATAATGAAAACATGTAATATGCACTTTAAGTATATTGTTATGCTAATCATTTTGCGCTTTTACTTGAGTAACATTTTTAATGCATGACTTTTACTTGTAACAGAGTATTCCAACATGTTGGTTGGCTACTTCTACTTTTACTTCACACTAGAACCGCCAGGGGTCGCTGTATAGCCTACCTAAAACCACCAACGTGTCAAATGAACGAATGCATTGATTTTCAAGGTACAATGTTATTTTATTTATCATACTAGAACACAATGAGTGTTGCTACTACTCGCCGTGGCATGTGCCTTGGCATTTGTGGCATCTCCCACAGAGGCCACTACTCTGTGGCATCTGTGGCAAGTATATGCCACAGATGCCACAACTTGCCGTGGCAAGCATATGCCACAACTTGCCGTGGCAAGTATATGCCACAACTTGCCGTGGCATTTGCGCATGCTGAACGGGAGTTGCCACAAGATGCCAGAGTTAAGAGAAGTTTTACGGTAGCTGCCACTCGCCTTCCGTGGCAAATGCTGATATTTAAACTCGTATTTATCGTGTAAAATGTCACTGTTTAGGCATGACTTTATCGGACTGATCTGTACACAGGACTGATGTGCGATCTCTATTTTTCAAAAAGATAATAAATTATCATTTATATTCAATTTTACTTGGAATAGCCTACGTGGTTTGCTAAAATAAACAAACGTGCTATATCTATGATAGTAGGCTAAACATAGGCCTATATTGTAATAAAAAAAGAAATATTGGCAAGTGAGCGTTGCAACGCAAGCCCTTGGCAATTGTCGCTTCTTGAGGGGAGTTTCCACTGCTTGCTACGATAACCAGGTGTATTGTTACTAGTAAAGACAAATAATTAAAAAATAAATATCTGTATTGACACAGCAACGTGTACAATGGTGTTATTAGACTTGGCTACAGACTTAGGGCGGCTGTAACTGATTGCAGTTGCCACAGCTAGTGAGATGCTAAGATTTATATTTTATAAATGAGGCAAAGGACAGTTATATTTGATTGTACACATGTATAAATGTGTTATTTTAAATCCAGGCATATGTACTTAATTTGTATTGTTTTCGTTGTTAATAAACAGATTAATGTCATTGTATCAGTTTTGTTGTTTAATATTTTAATTCTGGTTGAACATTTTTATTTAAATGCTTGAGATTATTCTTATTAGATATTGATATAATAATAATAATAATCCTTATATTTATTATAGCGCTTTATCAATGACTCAAAGTGCTATATCAGTGAATCTAAACAAACCATGTTATTCCGTTAAGACAATCATGACAGTATATTAAAAATCAAGACACAATGCATGCTTTTTTATCCACCCTTTTATTGCGTTTTGAAACTGGCGAACAATTTATATTGTTTGAGTTCTTGACAGAACGCTGAGTCATGCTCATCCGTCTCCCCTTGCCAGCTTTTCAGTGCTTGTAGGCTTTGCGCTTGGTTGTCCTTATCCTTATCCTCCTCAAAAACTGTGTTTTGGCACCAAACAGCAGCAGCCTTCATATGTGTTATCAAGATGTTTCCTGCAAGAATGAAATTCATTTACTTTAACTAAAGCTTAAAAATGTAAAATGTAAATCTAGCAAATAACCAGATTTACCTCAACTTCTAATTTCATTGAATAATTAAAACAAACCTTTGCATCAAATATAACCAAAGATTGCTAATCGAGATTGACATATCATTGAAAAGGATTGCTTTACATTCAATAACATTATAACCTAAGAAATGTTGTTGTTGTTGTTGTTGTTGTTGTTGTTGTTGTTGTTGTGTGTTGCATTTGAATTTAAATGAATAGTAGTTCCCTACCATTTTTATTGTGAATACCAGCAAATATACCATGATCTTTTAGTGAATGTAAGAAATAAAATCACTGCTAATCTAACTATAACATCTTCCTGTATCTTTGCCTACAAAGCACACACACTGCTTTTATATATATAAAAAGGTTGCCGAAATTCACATAATAGATTTGTTGAGTTAGTTAGCCTATTTCCCACCTCTGGTCAACAATGTTAGATCTTTATGTCAACTTACTAATAATATATCTTGAGTATTATCATAAAAATAGCACGTTTATTTATTTTTAACAAACCACGTTCTCCAAGTAAAATCTATAGAACATATAATGTTTAATCTTTTTGAAAAATAGATATCGGACCATCAGTAACAGATCATCAGTCTTGTGTACAGATCAGTCCGATAAAGTCATGCCAAAACAGCGACATTTTACGCGATAAATACAGGTTTAAATATCAGCATTTGCCACGGAAGGCGAGTGGCAGCTACCATAAACCTTCTCTTAACTTGTGGCATTTACTTGCCACGGCAAGTTGTGGCATATACTTGCCACGGCAAGTTGTGGCATGGTTGTGGCATATAATTGCCACGGCAATTATTGTGGCATCTGTGGCATATACTTGCCACAGATACCACGGAGTAGCGGCCTCTGTGGCAGATGCCGGAAGTACTTGCCACTGCCTGCAGATGCCACGAAATGAGCCAGGCCCTACTGTCAAAAGCTAACTTTCATAGCACAGCTTTACTTCTCACTTAACACAATAAAGAAACAGACCGTATAGTACAGCACAAACAACACAAATGATCAATACTTACATATATTTTCACTTGTAGTATTAAAATAATGGAAATGCTGGTTCTTCTGGAGGTGTTGTTGGCGCACCCTAGCTGCCTGCACAACACACTCTCACTCCATAATCGTCCAGGAGCGACGTTTGGTCAGGGTCCCGTGGCGTGCAGTTGTTAAGCTCCTAGGCTCCTTCAGTTTCATAAAGAGACGCGAATAGCTTTCAACTGATTGCAATGTATTCCCATCTGCGGCGGGATTTGACGCTCATGGAAGCGCGGCATTCGTTTGTGTCGGCTGCCCTTAAAGGCAATGTGAGCGTCCATTCCCATTGGATAACGGAGAATTGTACACCCGGAAGTAAGTATTCCCCTTACTGTCGATTGATTTTACAGTGATATCTGCACTACTCATCAACTAAAAACCACCAGATTATCCTTGTTAATTACACAACATTGATTGGTTTAAATTGTGTGCAATGCTTTTGTATTTTTCCCATTCGATTCGGAGAAACAAATATTTGTTCGGAGTAAAGGATGGCAGAAGACACTACACTACCCAGAATCCCCAGATATCGTTTAGGACTACACCATGTGCTCTGTTTGACAGGCCCCATGATTAGTTTTCAAGCTCTGTGATTGGTTGACCTCCAACTGCATTCCATTCATTCCAATGGCGGGCGTCTATGTCACGTGATATTCAAATTTCTCCCTGCAGAAAAAAAAAACATGGCCGAACTTCGTTTTATTCTCGGAAAATGCCTATTTTAAAGTTAGTTTGGCCATAAAAATGCGTTTTGATGTCATTTGATGCAAGAAATATGAGTTGTTATTTCAGATTATGTGTGCAGTGGATGTACATTATCTTTAGTTTGCTAGTTATTAAGAAGATTACTTCAGGAAATTGTGTATATACAACGTTTTCATTGTTACCAAGGTGGTTGCTAGGGACGCTGCTATCGATATTATTTCTGTTATGTTGTGTAACTGTTTAATTGTGTTATCTTTATTGCTACCCCCTTCCCCGTCAATGTATAGTGTTGGTCACAGCGCAAACATATTAGTTTAACAAAATCCGCATCTAAAATTATGGCAAAGATACGTTATTTTCCCCTGTGCAATTCCAGTCTCACATCTCACATCACGTCGTCATCGTCGATCAGCTGTGCGCTGTGCAGCCTGTGCATCTCAACCCCCCCCCCCCCCAAAACTATATCCACCAGTTAAAGGAAATACAACTAATGTGTTGTGTTATATTAGCTGTACAATTTACCACATATGGTGCTCTTAGGCCCCGGCCACACGAGGACGCATACGGCTAAACGCATAGGATTAACGCATAGGAGTAACGCAAACGCAACCGCAAAAAAGCTTCCGTCCACACGCAATGTTCACCGGATAGTGTCCGTCCACACAAGACTGCTCCGTTTAGCTCCAACCGCTGGAGAAGCTGCAGTACCTATGCAGGAGCCTGTACGTGGCGCTGTAACTTCCTCCACAAAAGCAGCGAAGAAGCATGGTTGTCATGGTTGCCCTTCTGTTTATTCTCCGCGGTGGGGGCTGAGGGAACCGGGCAGAGTTTTTCGCCAGTCAACGTGTGTTAAAGTTTAAATCTTCCGGACAAAATTATAAAAGTGCCGGTCAAAGGTCTTCTTTGTTATTTATTGAGCTTTAAAACAAATGAATAACGAATCTGTATAATATAATAATATAATACATGGAGCCTCTCTTTTTCCTCCCTCTTTTCGGACAGCGTCAGTGTCTGTCTCATGCAGCAGCTCATCCAGTAATGAGTGACCCAACAGTAAAAATAAACATATTTATAACTAGTTTAGGTAGTTTGAGAGGTAATTAAAATAGCTAAGGGTGATGATCTGACTTGAAGTGTGTGTTTTGCTCCGTTCACCGCTGCTCACAGCGGGAGGAGCTGCAGGTGAGCAGAGCTGCGTGTCTACGTCCTGTCAGATTAGACTTCACTCGCGTTTATGTCCATATCGAGAGAAAGATAAATAATCTGAATTCAGTGTGCAGTTTACTTTGACGAGGGGGTGAGCAGCAGAGGTGGGGAGAGGCGGGGCTATTGCATCATCATTATCAGAAAATGATCGTATAGGGCGTACACACGCAGCCGTTGGACCCCCCAGAGCGTTGCGTATGCCGTTCTATCCACCTTGGGACCCTTTATCGTTTCCGCAGTTGTTTACTGTCATATTCGGTCGTTCTCGTGTGGCCGAACGGTCTATATGACACTAAACAGTAACGCAAACGACCACTTTCTTCCTCGTTTGGCTGGGGCCTTAGTTTCCATAACTCCTGTATTTTACGAGCGACTTATCAAGTCTTGGCAAACGGCGTAAAACACGATTAAACATGAATTAAACATATAAAACCATACTCGTATCTACAACCTATAGAAATGCAAAAACGGCGTCAGTTTAGGCGTAATTCTGTCCTCCTGCTTGCCGCATCATTTATGAGAAAACATTTCATAATATTAACACAACATATTCGAGGTGGTTTTAAATAACATATCCGTATTTATTTATTTCTCCCAGTTATGTTTTTGTATTTTTATGTTTTAGCCGCGGCGGGGAGCTGTGGTCTCAAGGTCCTAGGTGCCTCAAGGGTTGGTAACCCTCGAACCTGCTGGTGGACACCGGTGGTCAGGTAAGCCGTCCGACTGAAGAAGGAGGCCTTCAGGGATTTGTTATCCCGGGGGATTCCCGAGGCAGCTGCAAGGTACCAACAGGCCCGAAGGGCAGCAGCCTCAGCCGTGGCCGAGGCAAAGCAGCGGGTGTGGGAGAAGTTCGGAGAAGACATGGAAAAGGACTTTCGGGCGGCACCAAAGTTGTTCTGGAAAACTGTCCGACACCTCAGGAGGGGGAAGCAGGGAACCATCCAAGCTGTGTACAGTAAGGATGGGACGTTGTTGACCTCAACTGATGGAGTGTTAGGGCATTGGAAGGAGCACTTTCAGGAACTCCTGAACCTGACAACTCCGCCCTCTATGTTAGAGGCAGAGCTGGAGTATGACGGGGGATCGACAACAATCTCCCGGGGGGAGGTCACTGAGGTCGTCAAACAACTTCACAGTGGCAAAGCCCCGGGGGTGGATGAGATCCGCCCAGAAATGCTGAAGGCTCTAGGTGTTGAGGGACTGTCATGGTTGACACGTCTCATCAACGTTGCGTGGAAGTCGGAAACAGTACCGAAGGAGTGGCAGACCGGGGTGGTGGTTCCCCTTTTTAAAAAGGGGGATCAGATGGTGTGTGCCAATTACAGAGGCATCACACTACTCAGCCTCCCCGGGAAAGTTTACTCTAAGGTACTCGAAAGGAGGGTGAGGCCGATTGTCGAACCTCAGATTGAGGAGGAACAATGCGGATTCCGTCCTGGTCGTGGAATGACGGATCAGCTTTTTACTCTCGCAAGGATCCTGGAGGGGGCCTGGGAGTACGCTTATCCGGTCTACATGTGTTTTGTAGACTTGGAGAAGGCATATGACCGGGTTCCTAGGGAGTCACTGTGGGAGGTGCTGCGGGAGTATGGGGTGAGGGGGTCTCTACTCAGGGCCATCCAATCTCTGTACTCCCAAAGTGAGAGCTGTGTCCGGGTCCTTGGCAGTAAGTCGGACCCATTTCAGGTGAGGGTTGGCCTCCGCCAGGGCTGCGCTTTGTCACCAATCCTGTTTGTAATATACATGGATCGGATTTCGAGGCGTAGTCGTGGGGGAGGGGGTCTGCAGTTCGGTGGACTAAGGGTTGCACCACTGCTTTTTGCAGATGATTTGGTTCTAATGGCTTCATCGGTCTGCGACCTTCAGCACTCACTGGATCGGTTTGCAACCGAGTGTGAAGCGGCTGGGATGAGGATCAGCACCTCCAAATCTGAGGCCATGGTTCTCAGCAGGAAACCGATGGACTGTCCACTCCAAGTAGGGAATGAGTCCTTATCCCAAGTGAAGGAGTTCAAGTATCTCGGGGTCTTGTTCTCGAGTGAGGGAACAATGGAGCGTGAGATGGGTCGGAGAATCGGAGCAGCGGGAGTGGTACTGCAGTCACTTTACCGCACCGTTGTGACGAAAAGAGAGCTGAGCCAGAAGGCAAAGCTCTCTGTCTACCGCGCCATTTTCGTTCCTACCCTCACCTATGGTCATGAAGGATGGGTCATGACCGAAAGAACGAGATCGCGGGTACAAGCGGCCGAGATGGGTTTTCTCCGCAGGGTGGCTGGTGTCTCCCTTAGGGATAAGGTGAGAAGTTCGGTCATCCGGGAGGGACTCGGAGTTGAACCACTCCTCCTTTGCGTCGAAAGGAGCCAGTTGAGGTGGTTCGGGCACCTAGTTAGGATGCCACATGGGCGCCTCCCTAGGGAGGTGTTCCAGGCTCGTCCAGCTGGGAAGACACCAAGGGGTAGACCTAGGACCAGGTAGAGGGATTATATCTCTTCGCTGGCCTGGGGGCGCCTTGGGATCCCCCAGTCAGAGCTGGTTGATGTGGCCAGGGAAAATAAAGTTTGGGGCTCTCTGCTGGAACTGCTACCTCCGCGACCCGACCACGGATAAGCGGAAGAAGATGGATGGATTGACGGTGCACTGAGGAGTCTCAAACAGGCGTTTGTTAAATCATTTTAAGATTGGCTTTAATCAATGTTTGAAAATGAATTCTTCATATATGATAAATGAGAGGTAACATTTTATTTATGGTATTATTTCCCCATATTTCTCTCCATTCTTCCTTCTGCCAACGGTGTCGCAGTTTCTCGTCTGTCCCGTTTTTGTGCTTAGTGCGTACGCATGGGTTAGAGTTTGCGTGGAGGACTGCACGTTTTCCCGTCAAGTTAATATTTTATAAATCGCAAACATTGCTTAGAAACTGCCGTATGCCATTTTTTTTTAGCGTATATCCCTTTATAAGTGAGGCCCCTGGTCACTGAGCCTCTTGGCTTTTGGTTCCTATTTCGAAAGTTGTAAATAGTTTTTTTTACATTTTGTTATTATCTGTTATAATATATAAAGTTATTTTTATTCCATAAAATGCAATATGTTCTCTATCTCTCTTTGCTTGATATACTGACACATAACACCCATACACTACACACATTACTGATTAAACTGATCACAATTTAGTTACTTAAATAAATATACTGTAATTGGAAAAGAATCATGTGTGGTGTCCTTGTTTTGTCCGTCCTTGTAGGTACTTCAGTAAAAGGTGTGTGTGTAACACAGAAATAATACATCATTGGATAGTGTTTCTCAAATGAAAATAAGGTAATAACGTTATATATCAAGACTCAGTGCGGGTTATTACTTTCTTCCTTTACTTTGCATTCTTCAAAAATACACAGACATTGCAGACCTCCTAACAGCTCACTTAAAGGTATACTCAATTCAATTAGCATGACCCCAGTTACATATAGTATTGCTAAAGCTCTGTATAGTTGCAACATCTATACAAAATATAAATATACAATACTCCCCCTTGTGGCCAAAGGCGGACACAACTCTTGTCTTCAGATGTATGCTTGAGTGCAGCAAAATGTAGCACAGTGACTATTTTGTCAACTAAACATAAAACAATGCATATTTAAATATATATTCTTGTCTGTGGTTGTTTTTGCGTTCAGGGCATACAAGGGGTGTAACATTATTTTAATACCAAAACTATATCGAAATAGAGTCTCGCTTGAACAGCAACTGTGTAGCTGTAACATTACTGGGTTATTTGGTCAAAGTAAAGTAACTTCAGATGCAGACTTCACGTAGCTTCTCAGACGAGAGGGGTGGCGACGAGAGTGTCACGTTACTTCTCTCGCGGCATAGTCACGGCGATCGACACGTTAGTGAGCTCACTGAGTTCGTTCTTTGGGACAAGTCACACCTCATATGCCGCCACTGACTGCACGTCGCTGACACACACCGCTGCAGTGCAGACTCTCTGCACGGAGGAGCCGCGAAGGAGCAGCGGAGTCCGGGCGATGCTGCTCCTCCAAGGAAGAGACAACCGGCTTGTTTGAGACGCGTTGCGGCTCGCCTCGAAAGTAGACGAGAATAGTCGATCGCAGCCAGGGGAGGTCTCAAAAAGCTCGCCTGAAGTCGGACAGCTCCGAGTCGGCGGCGGCTTCTTCTTCTTCTTCGCCTTCGCCTTCTTCTTTGCTTTCTTCTTCGCCTTCTCTCGGTTTTGGGGCGGATTGCAAACAACTTTAAGGTGCATACCGCCACCTCCGGAGTCGGCTTGACTCGGTTTGCATTTATAAAGAATGCACACATGTGTTTAATCGTTAATGTCAGATATGTACTAAGTAAATACATTTGTTCCTTCTCAAGATTAGATTCAACTTTATTGTTATTGCACATATTACAGGTGCTGAGACAACGAAATGCAGTTTAGCTTCTAACCAGGAGTGCAACAAGCAGTAAAGTGAAAAGTAATGTACACAATCTACAGAATAAAAGATAGAATGAATTGAATGATGAATAAACAGTGAGGGGTATGAATACACTAGATATACACAGCAGCCTGTGAGCAGTATGAACAGTGTGTATGAATATGCTAAGATATATAGAGTATGAAAACGGTAAGCAGTCCAAGTATAGTATAAAATATATGGATATTAATTTCATGATGATAAACATTGTGGAACAATTATGAAAAATGTTAATGGAAGGGGCGACGTAAAACTGACACAAAACAACAACAAACTTTTGCCGAGCCAATTGGAGAGTTTCATCACCAGCACGTGGTAAAAACCACCAATAAACGCTCAGCTCGAGATACCAGTGAGTCGTTTCCCATCAAGCATTTCGCCTCCGCAGCCCGTGGAGAGGAACTGCGCCGCCTCGCAGCGCCTCGCTCTCAAGGCTGCGGGCGAATTTGTCCTGCGAGATTTCAACGTCTCATGTAAGCGAGCCTCCAGAGCAAGTCGGACAAAATGACTAACCATCATGCAACGCACTAGCAAGACGTTGATCGCATCTACGCAGGTCTCGCTTGTCTCAAACAAGCCTACTGTTTACTAAGCCGAACTATATCCGGTCACAGAGATCTGCTATTTTAAAGTAAAGTCAACACATATCGACCCTAAATATAGTCTATAGAACAAGAAAAGTCTTAACATATCGTTTTTTGTAAACATATGACAAATGTGTGATGGTGATGACGTCAGAGCATCGTCCTATGTGTTAGGCCAATTTAACCCCTGGGTATTTGTGAGGGAGCTCCTATATGGCATTACCCCGCTGAAGCTCACCAAAGTTGAATATATTTCATGATTCAAAGTTTTGTCAATTGTTTTGTTTATTGGTCAAATACTGGTTTCTAATTGTTCCTGAGGAGTTTTACTGGAATGAAAGAGCACAGTCGACAGAAGCAACAAAGCAGCATACTGCATTAAACCTGACCTTGACAGAGAGGTTTAAGTTCACGTGGAAAGGAGGCTTCAGTAGTCTGTCTGCACTCTGTTTAGTTGTGCTATCTTACAATCAATATAGTAGATGTGAGGTAAAGTGTGTCGCCAATGTAACCGGTTGGAACTCGAAGTTCGATGAGGTCTTAAAATGTATGAAAAGGGTCTTAAAAAGGTCTTAAAAGTTATTAAATTTGACTTCAGGATTCCTGCATATACACTGTACTAAATGGGTGAAAATGGCTTGTATGCATAATGGACAGCATTAATATATACCCACATAACAGCTCATTGTTACTTTGTAATTCTACTCCACTACAATTCAGAGGTTAACCTGGCATTTTTACTCCACTACATTTATTTGAGTTACTTTGCAGATTCTGATTAATGATGTGAAATATAAACAACCCTTAAAGCAGACTTTAGTTACACCTGAGTAAAATTCAGGGAATGTGATTGTCAAGTGCCAACAATCAGGAGAGATATTTGATAGTTGGTGCTTGAGAAGACTAAACATTTATCTGCAGATCTCTATAAAGTATATTCATTACTCATTATTCTCTACTAATAGTTAATTAAAAACTGTATATAATGACTATTTTGCACATCCCTTTCAAGATTTCAAGATTTTCTAAGGTTTATTGACATATCATATACACAACTACAGTGCAGTTATGCAATGAATGAAAAACTTGGGTCACAGGTTCCTCAACAGTGCATTACAAGACATCTATCAATATGTGTGTATACCTCCACCATTAAACTGTCATATTCTGCACATTTCTTATTCTATCTACATACATAAGAGTATAATTAATGTGTATAATATCAGTTAAAATAAGTGCTTCAACATAGTTAACATTGCAGGAAAGCAATATATTAGACGTTAAGTACTTTGTCAGGCTTAATATTTATCTGTAGATAGATACCCCCAAATATTTTTTCTTATTTGAAAGAAGACCTTAACCTAAAGTATTCTTTAATTTGTGAATAAAGGTTAATTAGTTTTTCTGTTTTGCACATCCTCATATTAATATCTTTGTACATCGTGCACTAAACTGTTTTATTGTAGAGATCACTTACAGTATCTTTTTGATTTTTTATATTCTATATTTCTATCATTGACCTTCTACTTTTCCCCTATGAAAGTATGTACTCTTAATATTTTTTTCATCAAATAACATTATTCAACAAAAATAACAATATACAACAAAAATAATTCAATAACGTGCTTTAACCACTAGGTGGTGCACACAAGGTACACACAGCATACTAATAATAACTTTGTATTATTAGTGTAGGACACTTATGTATGTATAACATGTGAAGATGTTCATTTTTTACATAATTTTACAGGATATTGCTATACTATTTCTCATGTTTTACTTCTACACATCAATATCTGATTTGTAAAACATCACAGACAGAAAGGCATATCCGTCATTTATGGTAAGCTATTGAAATTGTGATTCCATAGATGTGTCTCCCATCACCCAGAACCCCTGACTATTCTCTCAACTCAATATGTACATTCTTATATTCAAAGAAAATCAGTAATACCTTCAAAAACTACAAGTCCTTTTCTATCAGCTGTGCACCGTCATGGTGTAAATATAACCTATCTACCAATTGGATCAAATATGAAAGTCAGCCGAATTACTATTGATACTGCAAGGAGACGTATTTTGTGAAAAGAAATGCAAGATGTTGTTTAATTGTTGATATATTTATGATCCACCTCACATATTCAGTTTTGGCGGCAGTTCTTCCTGTTTGTCCAGAAGTCTTCTAATCAGGGCTCTATAAATAAAGAACTACGGCAGATATGTAATATTCAATGCATCCGAACCGTGTATTACAATGCCGTTATGTGATGACTTTCAAAGAGAAAAGCAAGAACACTCGGAATAAAGTATTATTTTATTTAAAAAAAATGTTTTCGGATATCATATTGCATTAACATCATAACCCAACATGCATTTGCGGCTAAAACATCCAATCAACGAGCTTCAAGCTGAGGATCTTGGGTAATCTGTTCAGTGGGTTTGTGGTGTGTATCGCTCGAAAGGTCCCTTATAGGCTGTTTCCGGTGACTTACGGCTAAAAACCATGCTAAAAAGCCCAAGATTATAGAATTAAACACATAAATAAAAACAAGGATAATTGTGTGTTATTGTTGAGTAAATAACAGTGTGTTATTTAGAAAAGAATAACAAATTAGAAGGAAAGAAAGATTTAAAAAAATACAGATTTCAGTATTTTGAGGCTCTGAGCCCCATTTATTTTCCTCACAGACGGCAAAAAAAGTCAGACATTATACGATTTAAAATAAAAATAAATAAATAAAAAGATAAAACACTGGCATGTAATTTACGTTAGAATAAATAGAATGGTTTTGAATAATAGATGAGAATAAAATCTACGTCACTTTACAGCCCCGCCCACTTTTGGGGAAACCAATGCTGTCATTTGAACGGCGATCAAGCCTGAAGCCACAGAGATCTTCTGTTACTGTCCTTTCTTCTTAGAGGAAGTACAGAAACACGTAACTCTGGATTTGTTTTAATGTTTGAGGTGCAATAAACGACACAGCAGCTTTTTGGCATGATAAAACTATTATTTTCTGCCTCGCTCATGAGAGTAACAGCTGGCATATAATCAGATCGATGGATTCCAGAGAAGAGGAAACTTTGAAGGCCTTTTTCTCAAAAAGATGACTTGGTGACAGTCATTATATCATGTGACATATTTCGCTTAATATTTGGAGTACAAAAACAATCCTGATATCATTAGAAAGCTAGGAATATCCTCTTTCCAACAGTGTATACAATTCAAAATGTGTTTCGGGTCAATGCGACTGATTTCGATAGAGCAGGTCACATATTATACATGATATTTTCCAAACATTATTTCTCATTACCTGACTGAACTCACTTTTTACATCTGTGTTTCCTCCTCAGTGTGTCCATTGTTCCTGCTTGAACCCTTGGAGCTTCTCTCAGACAGCCCCCACCCTCTGAGGAGCTCTCCTCACTTCCTCCTGCTATCAGTCCCACATCTCTCCTCCTCTCCCTCATCATCATTTACATTTTCAAATCTGCATTTTTCATATAGATCCCACCTTACTATAATTTTAATAACACTGTTATTTCCCATGACACCTTTTGTTTTATCATACATTATGAATTTCTCCCTCTCTCTCCTCCGTGTTACTGTTTCCTGCCCCCCCCCCCCCCCCCCCCCCCCCCCCCTCTCCCTCCTTCTAATCCCTGTGCCCACACCGCGCTTATGAGCTGAAATATTTTATCAAGAACCCTCAGTCAAATTTATCATTTTAATCTTATTTCAATAAAAAAAATAATCTCTCTTCTTGGCTGTTTGACAGCAGTTAATGGTTTTTCGTTATCGTAAAGGAAACTTTGAGGAGTGAGATAGACTGCCAAAAAAATGCAAAAAAGCCCTTGTATATTCCTCCCTAGATGATTCATAAAGCATGCACGAGGAACAGGTAACATATGAGGCGAGAGGACAAAAGCCTGTCGAGTAGATTCATGCATTGGCAGATTTAAATATTCCTGCATCCTCTGTTTGTGATGCATTGTTTGTTCTTGGCATTCACAACACAGCTACCACCCTCAATACTATTGCACATGTCAGTTTGTCTTCTACCTTAATCAAAATGACATGAAATTCAATATTTTGAGAGTCATGACAGCTAACACATCGACGTGACACATGGATTTCCCTCCATTTTAGCAGAAATGCTGCTTTTTTCTTTGACTAGCTTCTCTTTCTTTAAGGAAAGGTTCACACTTGTTTCCAGTCTACAAGCGACACTCATTCATGAAGCAGTGCCCTGTGTGCTGGACTCATTCCTCCTGGAAACTATCACAAGCCCTAGCCAATGTGTTTTCAATGAAGATGATACATTTTTTAAACTTTAAAGTTAATGTGAGGCTTAAGTAGTCTGACCTTACGGAAACTAAGTTGGTTCCTTCCAATGTTATTGTCTTTTTAGTTCACAGCTCTCTCTTCAGAGGTTCCTGGAATCAGAAACAGCTATCTGGCTCCGTCCAGAGGTATGTGGCCCATCCGGTGACTTCCTGAAGTCAGGAAGGCTGCAGGAAGTCACTGTCCTGCTCAAGAAATGGCTCCAGCACCTAAAACCTGCTATAGCAAAGCCTCATACAAGGGGTTGTTTTATATCTTATAACAACATTGTTCAATCAATTTGTGTTGTGCAGAATCAAAAAACATTGTTAAGGCAGCAAAACGACTTAGGAGAGAGTGTGGTTTGGGTTCAAGTCAGTATGCTGCCTAACTTATGTATGTGGCATTAGTTAAGTACATAAGTTACATAGCAAAGGTAGTATGGCCTGTGTCTTAATATGGCCTCGAACGTCATGCTTCACTTGGGGCAGAGTTTCATGCTCGTATATTTGAAGTTCTGTAGATTACTGTCAGAAACAGAACCACATCATCTGCAAAAAGCAGAGCTGCTCTCCAGAGGACAGCATAAGGATACACTCACATCTGAGACTCTGTCCATGCTCAATCATGAACAGAATGGTTCAGAAGGCAAAGTGAACCGTCAGGAGCAAACCTCGTCCTCCTGCCCCCCCCTTCACACTGCTCCATCCCCTCCTGTCCAGCAGGGTGCACATTCCCTGACAGATACTTTGTTAAGTCAATGAAACAGATGCTGTGTTGTGAGTTGTTTTTCTTATTTATCCCTCTTTTTTTAGGGGGAGGCTTGTGGGTCCTCCCATGGGGAAGAGTGGATGGGTATGGGTGGCAGCAGGGACATCCGGGGGGTCACACTGAATTCGCCCCAGGGGTGGTTGGAAGGAAGAGGAATAACAAGGCCTGGCGGAGCGCCTGGGGACACACAAACATCATTCACATCTCCCCATAATCATCAAGGCCATGCTAGGATGCCTCCTTAATTTACATAATACCGTCCCGACGCCTTTACTCCTGCTATCCATCACGGCAGGATGAGGGGAGGAGGCCCTCTCCTCCTCTGTTCTCCTGCTCCCTCCGTCTTTCTTCCCCCTCTGATTGTGTCTTGTGTTTATCTTCCCGAGCAAAAAAGATTGATTCCCCACTAT
Source organism: Notothenia rossii (assembly GCF_949606895.1). Lineage (NCBI taxonomy): Eukaryota > Metazoa > Chordata > Actinopteri > Perciformes > Nototheniidae > Notothenia > Notothenia rossii. The sequence continues at coordinate 48,468,937 of NC_136905.1, read as the reverse complement.
TTCTCCCCCTTATGTTCAGCAGATATGAATTTTCACCAGGATGATGAAGCACCGAGTCAGCTAATAATAAACAGAAAACACATATTCAAAAACAGAGGAGGAGAGGCAGGAGGAGGAGGCGTCTGTCTGCGTTTGGTAGATGAGGAGAGATGGATGTTGGAGAGTCAGGAAGGTACTCTGAAGGAAGTCAAATAAAAAATGCTGCTCTTTGTTTTCTCCCAGACACTCCTCTAAGATGTCATTGTTTTCGGGGGGAGGGGGTCTGACTGAGGGGAGACACACAATGATGTTTGATTTATTGTTGTTTAACCTGCATAATGTAGCCCACAGATCAGCACCTGGTCAGTGAGGTGGGGTCATGTATTGTAACCCTAGTTCTATAAGCACAGGCGGAGCCCTCTACTGGACTCTATGGGTACTACTCTCATCAATGATACGCGAGCGTTCACACACTGAAGTTGTATAAACGTAGCTGGCCAATCAGGGTGAGCCTACCTGTAGGCGCGCGCATATAAGGTAGCTACACCTCCTCACTGTCATCCTTTTCTCTTCAGCGAGCAGGACAACACTTGACAGAAAAAAGTAAAAAGTTTGAAAGAAGAAGAAAGAAGTTATCATACCTTCATGGAGTCGCCACTTCTAGAGACCCGGGCCTGTCCTTCGTGCCCTGGCTTAATAGTGGGCGCCGATCCCCATCACCTCTGCTTCAAATGTTTGGGGGACCATGATATGGCAGAGGCGGTGCCATTCACGTTTGTTCGCCATTCCAGCGCGGCGGATGGCTCCGTTTGCCGGGGAGGATGACGAGGACTTCTCGTTGGTGGATGAAAGGCCTGGGGCAGGGGTATTCAACTAAAATTCAACGAGGTCCAGTTAGAGAAAATCTCCCCATGCAAAGGTCTGGAACATCAAAATGTCTAAGTTGCTTTATGAATTAGTGTGATATATATTGAAGTAGCCTGCAGCTTTATCAACGTCTGCATGTAATCAACAACTGACTGCCAATCAAATAAAGAAAGCACAATTCAAAACAACAATATTTATTGTCAATGAAAATTGAACTATACAGATATACAGTAAATACTGTGGATATGTGTAATGTTCCTCTGGGGCTGCATTTAAAAATAAAATAGAGAAAATAAATAAAATATCTTTAGAAAATATGTGCATCTTAAAAGTGCTTAATTTTAGATAAATAAAATAAAGTGTAACAGCAGCTTGTGTTCCCCTTTGTCTTTGTTAACCGTTTCACATCTTGACTTAACAGTTTCAGACGATTATAGAACAATATCATTCTTTAGACATCATAACAATTGAACAGTTTTAAAGTTTCTCTTTCTTTACCTCTTATATTGCAGTCCTTCACTTGCTTTTTTTAAATTCAGTGCGAGAAGTGAGCTTGAGCTTGTCCTGCCAGGAGTTTGTAAATCTGGGCTGAAATGGTGTCAGGGCCATTCTCATACACATCCAGGTGCTCATTGGTTACAGTGATGCAAACACAGGTATGGTGAAAAAAGAGAGAACTATTCGAACCAGAAAACTTTGTTTGTGCCTCTTGGGATCTAAACGAAGGCCGGCAAACCACCTCTGCAGGCGACGCATATGCAGTACCACAGCGGTACCACGAGGTGAGTAGCCGCCATGAGACCCGCTATTACGCCAGGTCAAGAAGGACAGGCCCGGGTCTCTAGAAGTGGCGACTCCATGAAGGTACGATAACTTCTTGCTTTTTCTTTCAAACGTTTTACTTTTCTCTGTCAGGTGTTGTCCTGCTCGCTGAAGAGTAAAGGATGACAGTCGGGAGGTGTAGCCGCCTTATATACTGTGAGCTGCACGCGCATTCAGGTAGGCTCGCCCTGGTTGGCCGGCTACATTTATACAACTCCAGTGTGTGAACGCTCGCGTATCATTGATGAGAGTAGTACCCATAGAGTCCAGTAAAGGGCGGAGCCTGCGTGAGATAGAATCATTATTCTAATCTGGTGCTATGATATTTGAATCGAGCATTACTGACATTTTAAGATGTCAGAGGCACACATTCATAGTTTGAATTGAAGGAAAATAAAATATGAGCCACATGATGACATCTGAGCAAACTTCCTCTGCTGCTGAACTTTGACCCAGTCATAATATTGATTTCCTCACATGGTGAATTTTTACAAAACTCATTTCAGACATTCAGCAGTTTAAAGCTGCGTTATCGCAGATACTAAACTTGTGTTATGACATTAGCGTCATGCAGAGTGAGATCGCTACCCCTTTAAGAGAGGGGTGTGGCGCGTGCATGTGGGTGTGGGTATGGTAGCGCGAGAGTGAGCGATACAACAAAATCTGGATTCGATCCGATACCAAGTATTTCAGGGCCAGTATCGCCGATACCCATATCGATACCGATTTTTTTTTATGAAAAGCGTCTTATGTAGCTACTTTCATATAGGGGAGAGCTGCATGACATAATTTTTGAGCTGAAATCATCATAAATAGACTAAATCTGAATTCATTTTCATGAATAAAGACAGGACAGTTTTTATAGACAAATAAACGTTTTACTTTTGCAAATTTAAAGTGCAAACATGAAAAATAACAATTCAAAGTGGCCAGAGTAGCGAACTGTCTTCTTGCACACATCACAGTTCGCTAAATTTGAATTGCCAGTTGTGAAATTGCTCCACACAACGCTCCTCTTTCTCTCAGCCATCATGCGCGTGTGTGTGTTGCACTCGCGAGTCGCTGGCTGCTGCTGTCCTGCCCTGTTGGCTGCTGTCAGTCAGCTTGATAATCGGCGTTCAGGCAGGGAGCGCGCTGCGCGTGCGCGAGCCTCCAGGAGAGGAGGACAGCAGTGGAGAGAGAAGAAAAGAGAATATACTTGTGTTCGTCTCCACATAGTTTTTTGAAGAAATTGACGAGTAGAGGAGACGGGAAAAAAAAGTATAAAACTATCGATCCTATTGGCTCTAGTATCGATATTTTGAAACGTAACGTAATATCGGAAGTATCGATATTTTGGGATCGATCCGCCCACCCCTAGTGTATATGTTTTCTGGAAATGAAACGAGGCAGCAGGAAAAAGCATAGGTCTGTGATGTATCTTGTGAAACGGAAGAACTAAATAAATGCAACGACCTCCCAAAAAGAGCTGGCCTCTCTCCCGTCATTTGATAAAGTGCGTTATTGAACCCGAAGCGTGTTGCTTCTGCCCTGGGAGACGACAGAGAGTCATCCCCCCTGTTTCCTCGACCGCGGTCTGGGAGCCGACAAAAAGTTCAACACTTGTTTTTAATATTCAAAATATTTAGTGCCTGCTCATTCATTGTCCGTTGTATTACACAGTTTATTGATTCATTTTTAAATGTATGTGAAGCCTAAAGCTATTGTAAAAAAAAAATTGAAATAGATTTTGTTAGGTCTTACCAAGTATTTAAAGGAATAGATAAACATTGTTACCTTAATTGTTTCCAAAAGCCAAATCTCTGCGAGGGAGACCGGGGCTGGTTGTCTCACGGGTTGGTTGTCACATTGCTTATTCCAGGCACACTAGGTGGCGCTGTGGTAAAATGTTGATATCAAACTGTTAACCTTTGATAGCTTAATCATTTGCACTAGGAATTTTGCTGAGCAGACACACAACATTGAGGTGAGGAGACAATTTTTAATTTTCATGGGTCAGAGTAAATTTTCATGTTGGTGTTGTTTTTGTATTGAGAGCTTGTAGGATATTAGTCATTCAAAAACAAAACACTCATTAAAAAGCCAAAGGTAGTAGCTTTATTTTGAGTCATATTTTAGCTATCAAGTTAAAGCCATGTGGCAGCTAGGTTAGCATCTTTGTCAAGAGGTCAGTTGGGGATGGTTGTCACATAGTTCGTGGGGTTGGTTGTCACATGTGACAACCAACCCCTCAAGTACTAGAATTAGGTTTTTTTTTCAACTTATGATGTGCAGACAGTGATATCTTGTGTCTTTGTTGGTAGAATGGTCAGGAACTTCAAGAGAAAGACAGAGAGGGGCAGAACACCAGCAGACATTATGCTTTTGGCTGTGAGGCAGGTGAAGCTAGAAGGCAAAAGCATACGTAGGACAGCTAAAGAATTCAATATTAACTACAGGACATTGACCCGTTACTGCCAGAAAATGTCAGATGAAGACATCCAGGGTGGCGCTACCACTCCCTCAGTGCCAGTTGGATATAGAAAAAATCGCCAGATTTTCAACAGTCACCAAGAACAGCAGCTGAGAGATTACATATTAAAGGCCTCTGAGATCTATTATGGTCTCTCTCCCAAAGAAGTGCGCTGTCTGGCTTACCAGTTTTCTGTGTCACAGCAAATTAAGATTCCACAGTCCTGGAGTGACACTAGTCAAGCCAGTGCTGACTGGTTCAGTGGCTTTCTCAAGCGCCATCCTTCTCTCTCCATCCGATCACCTGAGGCCACAAGCTTGGCACGAGCCTCAAGCTTCAATAGGGAGAATGTTGCCAAGTTCTTTGACAACTTGGAGAGGGTCATGCAGAAGTACAAATTTGGGCCTAATGATATTTGGAACATGGACGAGACCGGTGTCACCACTGTACATAAGCCAAATAAAGTTGTGGCTCGGAAGGGCCACAAACAAGTGGGCAGCCTCACATCCGCCGAAAGGGGAACACTTGTCACAATCGCTGCAGCTGTTTCTGCCACTGGGAACAGCATCCCCCCTTTCTTTGTTTTCCCAAGAGTCAATTACCGAGATCACTTCCTTAAAAATGGGCCTGTTGGAAGTAGAGGTGTAGCAAACGTGTCTGGATGGATGAAGGAGGAGCATTTTGTGGATTTTCTGAAGCATTTTGTCAGCCACACGAAATGTTCAAAAGAGAAGCCCTCTCTGCTGCTTTTGGACAACCACGGATCACATCTCTCTGTGGATGGCCTTGACTATGCCAAAGAAAATGGTGTGGTCATCTTGTCCTTTCATCCACACTGCTCACACAAGCTTCAGCCCCTTGACAGGTCAATGTATGGACCTTTTAAGAAGCATGTCAGCTCTGCCTGTCACGCCTGGATGATGCAAAACCCAGGGAAGACCATGTCAATTTATGACATTCCAGGCATTGTCGCCATTGCCTACCCACTGGCTGCAACCCCTACCAACATCCAGTCAGGCTTCAGGGTTTCGGGCATTTACCCATTTAACAGGGATGTGTTTGAGGACTATGAGTTTGCCCCATCTTTCGTTACAGATCGGCCCCTAGCCCCTCCCACCACTGTGCAACAGCAGGACCTGTCCCCTCCCACCACCAGTCAACAGCAGCCACTGGCCCGTCCCACCACCAGTCAACAGCAGCCACTGGCCCCTCCCACCACCAGTCAACAGCAGCCACTGGCCCCTCCCACCACCAGTCAACAGCAGCCACTGTCCCCTCCCACCACCAGTCAACAGCAGCCACTGTCCCCTCCCACCACCAGTCAACAGCAGCCACTGTCCCCTCTCACCACCAGTCAACAGCAGCCACTGTCCCCTCCCACCGCTACCTGTTCAACTATTTGGTCAAGCCCAGAAGATATCCGTCCATTTCCAAAGGCGGGCCCAAGGAAACTGGTCCAGCATAGGAGAAAACGCACAAGTGCTGTACTAACAGATACTCCCGTGAAAGCCCAAATTGAAAATGAGAAAAGGTCTGCTGCTGCTAGGAAGAAAATTGTTGTGACCAAAGATGCTCCTCAGCTGTCAAAAAGAAAAGCCCCTCTTAAAAAGAAGGCAACCAAGAAGCTAAAGCTAGAAGAGGAGTCTGAGGAGGAGGAATGCTTCTGCCTGGTCTGCATTGAGCCATACAGCAATAGCAAGTCCAGGGAAGTATGGCTCAGATGTGTTCGCTGCCAAATGTGGGCCCACAAAGGTTGTACCCCTGGCAATCCATCGGCATACATCTGTCACAACTGTGATTCTTGTGACTCTGAATGAAGCACAGCCTGTCCTGCGCAGGGTTTCCTACTTTAGTTCAGTAGATTGTTGAGAATATTGTCTTGTAAACCTTTTAAGACTGTTGGTCTGCTTGTTTTTGTTTACTGTTATAACTTACATAATGAATAGCAAGTCCAGGGAAGTGTGGCTCAGATGTGTTCGCTGCCAAATGTGGGCCCACAAAGACTGTACCCCTGGCAATCCAGGGGCATACATTTGTCACAACTGTGATTCTTGTGACTGAATGAAGCACAGCCTGCTAGTTTAGTTCAGTAGGTTGTTGAGAATATTGTATTGTAAACCTTTTAAGACTGTTGGTCTGTTTGTTTTTGTTTGCTGTTAGGCAACTTACATGCTAATAAAGAGGTTTTAGCACTGAAAATGATTTAATTTTATTTCTCAACACAGTAGACAATTCAAGTAACTGATCACCTCCTTTAATCCCATTGTTTAAACATAAGGGGCATTGATGACAACTATCATAGGGGTGGTATTCATATTAAAACTTATTTGCAGTTTCTAGCTTAAAAAACGAAAAAGTTACACATTTTTTAACATCCCTTTTTATCACTGAAATCCCGTTGAAACTCTATAGGGACAACCAACCCCATACCCTGTGACAACCAACCCCGTGATGGGGTTGATTGTCACATTGTGTCAGAGTGTCTTTGATGGTTAATTGCTCCCTGTTACAATACATTCTAAAAGTAAAAATGATACACATTTAAAGCCAAGACCCCAAGCTTTCATTTCATGTAGGAGTTACTGCTGAAAGAGTTTTTGAAGATGAGCAATTCATCATGCATGAGTAAAAATTGTGACAACCAACCCCGGTCTCCCCTACTGACCTGTCTTGGCAAGGGGTTAACATTAGCTAAGGGCAACCGAATGTGGGCAGGTCTAGGGTTAATTAAACATTTTAATTGCCAAAAAGAAAAGGAACAAATATATATATGGGTTTATTCACTTTGAGATGTTAAGATAGGACCTCTCTGGACCCGGTGAATCTGCAACGTGCTCATCTGACTGCTGTTTTTAAACTTGTTTATCACATGTAAAAAAATTAATTTTACTTTTGCCTTCCTATATCCATTACTATAATATGTCCTGTAATATGTCGTTTTGTTGCACTGCCTGTATTTCATGCCAGGTTGATTTTGTTCTCATTAAATCCAAAATGTTTAGTCATGGAGGGATATCACCATGTTGTAGACAAAGGCTCAGAGTTTGAAATTTAAAATCTCAATATCCAGGATCAGGCTTTACTCTTCTGGTGTTAAATCAAAGCTGTGTGTGTGTGTGTGTGTGTGTGTGTGTGTGTGTGTGTGTGTGTGTGTGTGTGTGTGTGTGTGTGTGTGTGTGTGTGTGTGTGTGTGTGTGTGTGTGTGTGTGTGTGTGTGTGTGTGTGTGTGTGTGTGTGTGTGTGTGTGTGTGTGTGTGCGTGCGTGCGTGCGTGCGTGCGTGCGTGCGTGCGTGCGTGCGTGCGTGCGTGCGTGTGTGTGTCAGTGCAGGGCCATGTCTGGTTCACAGAGGACATTACCATAAGTACCATTACTGTCAGAAAGCATGAGATCACTATCTCATGAAATATACCCCAAGCCCCCTGCCCTAATGCTGACATTTCTACCACCGACTCCCACAATGCACTTTGCTACCAGAAGTATGAGGCCATGTGTATAATATCATGGCATGTAGTCAATTCAGTCCTGACCAATAGAACACAATGAGGAGGATGTGATGCTATGCTGCTTCACATGTATTACATAATACCATCAACCAATCCACTGCAGAGGTTAATACAATCTATTTAAATGTAACACGCCTTTATCCACGTCCGTTTTTGTGCCTGGTATGCCTTTGTAAATCATTGAAAATATTGATGACTTTATATTTTAAGTTTCTCATTCAAATGTTTAAATAAAAACATTATAAAATCCTGTTCATCACTCTTTAGTCATGCGAACTCTGGTCAAAAATGATTTCATAATTATTTGGTATTTTGTCAAGAGCAGGGAAATTAGAGAGAGATTCCCAGTCTAAAACAACACTTGTATCCATCATTTGTGAATAGACATAGTACGTTATGTAATGTTTTAGTCATACAGTTTGTTCATGAATTATAAAATGTATTTTAAATATCAATCTGTAATGGAATAAAGAGCTTAAGGAACCCCCTTTTCTTTATTTGTAGTAACATAACTGAAACAGCGCAATCCAAAACCTTTACTTTTCTGAAAAAATATTGAAATGTGTTCATTTAGTTTTTTGTGGCCTTTGCTCATTATCACATTTCGAAATGTATCCGATTTATTGCAGCAGGAGCTACAATTATTCTGGGTTCAATTGGAAAGCAGTCAACAGAAGCGTCAGTCCCATTTACACACTTTAAACCAAAGACTAAGGAAGAGATGTTCGCTGGTCATTGAACTTCAGAAGATAAACTGAAAAAACAAAAATAATGTTATGCTTCTCTAAGGTTGTGTATGGATACAAAATAAATGCTAAATGATGATTTTCAACAGTTTCACTTTAGACTAAAGCTCTTTACATGACAACACTTGATTGTGTCAACTTCTTCTGACATTGTTTATTGGCAACACCTGGATACATGGATTTATTTATTAGTCCACTTATTGAACATGTCAGAATTTATTTTTTAATATATATAATAACAATTATAACCAGGGGTGCACACAACTTTCTCAGTGAGGTACTCAGATGAGTACCTGGAGTCAGTGTTTGGTACTCCAACTTCCGGCTCCCCTCAAAGTTCCCATGAAGCACTCTGTATCGCGAATGTCAGCGGGTGGGGGTGCTAGTGGAGTATGATGAAGCCCTCTGTATCGCGAATGTCAACGGGGGGGGAGGGGGGTAGTAGTAGAGTGCAGAGCTTCGTGACCACAGAGCGTGTGAACGTTGTGATCAGCTGTTTTAGCGCAGTGCTGCTGTACAGGCCGACGTTAACAGCAGCCCTGTCTGTGCACACGGAGACTGACTCCGTCGTCCGATGATCTAACCGCCATCTGGAAAAGCTTCACATATACATCAGTACGCAAATGCGCTTTGTTACACAACTGACGGTACGCATTTCAGATTGTTGCCGCGCATGCGTACCTGCGTACCAGTTATGTGCACCCCTGATTATAACAAAGAGATGCAAAACAAAAAAGCAACAAACAAAAAAAACGTTCAAGGTACAAAAAAACAACAAAACATGCTTTTCTCGTCCTACCCCCTCTAGCGTTCATTTTTCTTGAAAATAAAAGATTAGGTCATCGTCATCAGCGTTATGTGCGTCATGTTGTAAACAAATCCTTTTTTTTGTTGCACAAAACAACCAAAAAAGAAATAACTTTTACAATGACAAGAAACAACTAGAGAATGGAATTCCTGAAGAAATTGCTAGTGGGAATGCTTTATGTTGAAAAGCTGACACTGAACTGCTATGCTGAAATATAATGTGTAAGAAGAAAGTGAAGAATTTAGATTGAAATGATACATGAACACAGGGGGCTTGAATGTGTGATAAGAGAAGAAAATAAAGTAGAAAGGCTTGGAAAAGCAGCAGAATATTTGCAAACTTTTGAACTAACTTGATGGCGAATGATCTGTCGCCATGGCAACGGTATTTGATGACACCCCATAATACGCTTAGATGTGTTGATGAAGTTATGAGAAAACTCACAATTGGCACATAATTCAGGGCTGGACCATTAACCATTATCGGAAGTCTGGTGCTGTTTTGAACATTTTCATAGGAGATACGACAACATCGTGTTTTATGGTGAGGGATGCGCTTCCATGGAAATGGAATATGATGACACCCCATAATTGACGTAGAGCTGTTGAGGGCCGGACCATTAAGCATTATCTGAAGTCTGGTGCTGTTTTGTCCATTTGCATAATGTTACGACAACATTGTGTTTTTTGGCAAGGGATGCGTTTCCATGGAAAAGGCATATGGTGAGATGTCAGATTTGATGTAGAGCTGTTGAGGCATGGAGAGGCGATATACAAGTGAAGATTGGGGGAGCTCGGACCGTATCCATTGGAGTTATGGTGGCGTTCTGAGCATGTCAGTTGGAGTTATGATATCATCGCGTCCATGGCGAGGGATCGCCTAGCATCGAGCGAACGTGAAATTTGGCGCCAAATCACATAATATTTTAACTGCGAACTTTTGAACTAAAACCATACGTCACCAATAATGTATAAAACATGTTGAAGTCAGTATGAAGTCTCCATCAGACAGAAAATAATAGGCTGAGACAGCCTGTTAAACTCCAGTGACCACGTCGTTATTGTTGTGTTCAAAATTCCATGAAAGACAAACAACTTCTAAGTTTAACTATTTATAATAAGTGAGCAAAAGATTTATATTCACTTGGCCAAGGACTCCGTCCGGTCACAGAAGTCACAGGCAGCAGAGCTGTAATCTGTCAGTCTATTTCCGGAAAAGAGCCCCGAACCTCGTGCAACAATACATTTTATAACACAATGCGTTGACCGTTAACTAAAGGTGTGCGGCTGGTGCTCTGAGGAAAGATCAGGCTGAATTTACAATGGGCCTTAACCAGTTAAACCCCGGCACCGCGGGCGGGGACAAAACACAACATCTTGCAAGAAACAGCGTCTGAGGGCTTCTTAATATTTAACAAACTATGAATGTCTCATACCCTCTTAATGGGAAGAAACTCAGCTATCCGACAATATTAACAGTTTTTAGCTAAACGAAACAAAAGGGTAATAACAAAGACTCTGAATTAGCCCTGAGTGAAGAAATGCTAACGCACTTAGCACAGAACTCAAGGTAAAATATCTGCACACACAAGATATCGATTAGCAAGCTCAGATTCCACAGATTCCAGACATATAAGTATCATCACTGAGCGATCAGAACTCATGGCGAAACGACAACAAACAACCACAACAAAATTAGCTTTACGGAGCCAAAACGGCTAAAAACGTCTTACCATTGTTGTTTTCTGATCAAAAGTTGTGTTCAATGGCATTAAAACGAGAAACACGCTTTTGAAGGTTAATCCATAGGTTAATCCAATGTGTCTGTGTCACTTTTAAATAATTACTGATAATTATTATGTCACTAACGGAGATTTCATATTAGCTGCTACGATAGCTACTAGAGCAGGGGTATTCAACAAAAATTCAACGAGGTCCAGTTAGAGAAAATCTCCCCATGCAAAGGTCTGGAACATCAAAATGTCTAACTTGCTTCATGAATTAGTGTGATATATATTGAAGTAGCCTGTAGCTTTATCAATGTCTGCATGTAATCAACAACAGACTGCCAATCAAATAAAGAAAGCACAATTCAAAAACAACAATATTTATTGTCAATTAACATTGAACTATACAGATATACAGTAAATACTGTGGATATGTGTAATGTTCCTCTCGGGCTGCATTTAAAAGTAAAATAGAGAAGATAAATAAAATACCTTTTGAAAATATGTGCATCTTAAAAGTGCTTAATTTTAGATAAATAAAATAAAGTGTAACAGCAGCTTGTGTTCCCCTTTGTCTTTGTTAACCGTTTTACATCATGACTTAACAGTTTCAGACGATTATAGAACAATATCAGTCTTTACACATCATAACAATTGACCAGTTTTAAAGTTTCTCTTTCGTTCCCTCTTATATTGCAGTCCCTAACTCACTTTTTTTTTATTCAGTGCGAGAATCGAGCTGGAGCTTATCCTGCCAGGAGTTTAAATCTGGGCTGAAATGGTGTCAGGGCCATTCTCATACACACATGCAGGTGCTCATTGATTAGCCTCAGTTAGCCTGCCCTGGAACCATATTTAGTTTTAATTTTGATCCTGGTGGACTGGTCATGTTGGGCTCTGAGATTGCTTATTTGTTGTGATCTCAGTTCTGACTTGAGAGGGAATGTTTGGTATAACACTTTGTGTTTTGTCTCATAGTGGCGTTTTGGCACTTTTAATGAGCATTACGGTCTCTGAACAAATGAGACACACTGGCTCTGTGCTCCCAGTGGGCAGGATGAACATAAATGAGTCCACTCAGGGTTAAAAGCAATGTTCTCACTGTCCACTTTCCTCTTCTTGGAGAGCGCAATGTGTAATTATTTGTCTCTCCCTGTCTGCCGCTAACACGCCTGTTCACTCTCCTCTCCGCTTCTCTCCCTGTATCGCAAATTATTCTCTTCACTCAAGCCCATTCCCGAAAAGCCCACTACACCCTACCCCTCCGTTTGCGCGTTCACGCGGAGGGTCCGCCATATTGAGGGCTGTTCCAAACCAACGAGTGTGGAGCGGTGTGGAGGGGGAGTGGGCTATCATGCCCTCAAACAGCGAGTCTGCATTGGTGCTTACTTAATTTCATTATTGTAGAAACGTCTTCTTCTAATATCCGTTAGAGCAGCTAGCACCAGATTCTAACAACAACAGCGCCGGTACCGGTGCACCCTCCCTCTCTCCCTCATTCGCTCCCAAGCTCACTCGCACTTTGGCTGTGAGCTGCGGGCGCCAGATAAGCCAACATCCCCCAATTTCATCACTTACAGCGCCCATCGTACAGGGCAAATGAAAAGTGTAACCGGGGTCAAAAAAGGGTGTTACATTAACTTAATTATGAATGTTGTTACATCAAGGCCGCAAATTAGGATGAGCACCAACGGTCAAAAATGTTTTTCTACCAGCGCAGTGCCTCCCCAGATCTGGCGCCCTAGGCGAACATCTATAACGCCAGTGCTACGGGCCGGCCCTGGACGGAGTTCACTCCGTCACGGAGGGGTAGGGTCGAGGGAGTGGTTTGGGATTGGGCCTCACTTTCCTCTCCGCTTCTCTCTGCCGCGCTCTCGTCTCTTCTTCTGTGTTTCTCTCCCTGTATCGCTCACTCGTCTCTTTCGCCCCCTGTCGACAGCGGTTAAAATAGAATCACCCCGTCAAAATTAATTTCCCCTATTAATGTAATGATTATAGGTCCGGGTCCGTAAAGGTCGGCGTCCGGACCGCGGTCCGCCTGTTGCCGACCCCTATAGAGAGGCGAAGTCCCTCCCCTTCCGGGAGCCTCCATGGGACCCCGGAAGCGGAAAATTATACATAGAAGTCAATGGAGAGAGAAAAGTTATCTTTTGATCCCGTTTGAATTGTGCCACGAATGACACATATGATGTTTGTCAATCTTAAACAATCATTTCCATGCAAAAAAAGTCACAGTTTGTCGTAAAACTGCTGAAATATAAGACTATGAATAATACGCAACTAGAAAGACTACAAATCCCAAATGCATTCTGGGTCGCGTAAGTGATGTCATAGGCGATAATGCTCCAAGACTGGTTGTGACTCGCAAAGCAAAGAGGAAGAAGAAGACTGATTTATTCCCTCCAATAAATATAAGAGATTGCTCCAATAAATTCACTTTTACAAGATGCCTGTGTGCTTTGTACGAGGTTGTAATCACAAAAGAGATCATACCACTTGCTCGTTCTATCGCTTCCCGTCTGATGAAAGGACCAGGAGTCGTTGGACCAAACATATCAGGTAATATACATGTTTTGCATGGAACATAGTCAAGTTAGCTACCTAGCTAGTAGCGAGCATGTTAGTTAGCATTATATTACATTACTTAGCCTTGTCATTTGTATTAGCCTTAACACGAAGTAAACCGAAATGTTAAACAGTAAGAGTATTCATGATGGTAAGTATTTTGTGAAACATTTGAAGAGTAGCCTATCGCCCCCTCCACCAGGTGCTAAGGGGGCGGGAGGTAGGCTAACCCCACATTAGTATCAGCGATCTTTTCTACTTAATGCTATCTGCACAAATGGTTAACATTGACCATTAAAAGATCAGGCAGTTCAGGGAGAGTCGAAGGAAGGAAGGCAGGCAGCTTTGCATGACATTCTTCTGGATGTGTTTCATTGTGATGATAGTGAGAGTGAGTCAATCTGTTTGTTGGAAAGACAGTAGTTGAGTGATTACTGAGAGAAAATTATTAAAAGAGATAATTATTCAGTGTTGTTACTTTAAAGTGTTGTTACTGACCTTTTTCTCTTTTATTTTCTTTACCTCACCTGTAACTGCTGAGACCCTGAGGAACAAGCACACTGGACTGACCTGCTCTGGCAACCTGATTTCCACTGTACGTAATACTATTTGGTTATGGTATATTATTTATATACATCAAAGGCACAATGCACCCCCCAGAGACACACATGTATTGAGTGTGATATTTTGCATTGGTCATGTGAAATCATCTTTACATACTAGAAAACTGTAGGAGCGGCAACTTGTTTTGAAATTGAATTTTTAATATCCGATAATAAAGTTGATCTGTTTTCTTTATTCTTCTCTCTTCCCAGCTCCATCCATCACCCTTCTCTGTTCCTGCAGGTCCTGCTTGCTAATCAATATTCATATTTTTTTACACAATTACAAATAAAGTCAATGTATTGTATGACATGAAGTTGTGCTTCATTCTGAGTCAATAAATTCATTCTGCCTTCAGCTGCAAAATTATTGTGGACTGCACTGACATCCATGTAGCTGCCCCCCAGTAAGATGAACCAAGCAAAGTTGACATACTCAACATACAGCTGTACTCTTAAGTTTACATGAAGAATGTGAAATATTGGTAATAACAGGTTTAAATGATTATTAGTAATTAATTATATAATTTTCTCATCGTAGATGAGCAGACAGGGAGCAGATGAGAAAAGCAGAATATGCAGCTGCCATTTTCCACATGGAAAAGAGAAAGGGCCAAGTGTATTTGAGTGGACAAAAGAGAAATCCCAAATACGAAAAATAAAATTATACAATTTACAGATATGTATACAAATAAATATATATCCTATATACACCATGTATAATGATGGTGTATGATGTAGAAGGAAGTGTGGTAGATAACAAGTAAATATAGAGTTACATACAGATCCATGTTACAGCAAAAGATGGAATAACTAAGAAGCACGCAGTATAATAATAATTACACGCAACAATTAAATAACTGCTCAGCATCTCCACCACAATCCCAATCTGCTGTGTCCTGTTTTCCTCCCCTCTGCATAACACCCCATCACACATACGAAACACAACGCAGAGTCCGAGGGTGTTAAGAGTATGTTTATTTAAATGTCCTCCTCTCTACTGGCCAACACAGGGAGCATATGCTGGGTGTAGAATTGTTCCAGGAGGAGGAGATTTCCATGCCATGCAGGGTCTTTGGGGATGGGGAGGATGATCGCCTCCATCGTGGTCCACAGCAGCAGAGACTCCGGTCTGTGATGTGCAGCTGTTATATAATATACAATACATTTTTTTGAAAAACATTTGATCAAAAAATAAAGATTTGGTCAGGATCTAGAGTCAGTGTGTAGTTTATTAATTAATCAATGCTCTCTACATTAGGAAAACACATACCAGTGTACCAGAGGGAGTCACACACAGCTGTGCCTAGATAACCAAACAAATTGACAACAGGGATGCAAATTCATCAGGTATGAAAAAGGTGACAAGGATCCGAGCCCCCTGACCCCACAGAATATCGGCTTTAAAATTAGGAATAACAGGATTTTAGCAGTCAGAACAACTAAAGCAGCAGTGTTAATATTAACAGAAACGCCATAGAGTCACATCTAATAGAAATATATAAAAAGCATTTATTTTAATTGTGTAGCAGTCAGTTTATAATTTTGGCAGCACTGTTGAGCATTTTGAAAATGTATTTTCATGCCTCTGTGCAAGGCTTAGTCTTTCTATCTTTATAGCCACTGGTGTAAAGTAACCAAGTTCATAAACTCAACAAGTACTATACTTGGGCACAATTTTGAGATACTTGTACTTTACTTAAGTATTTCAATGTTTTGCTACTTTGTACTTCTACTCCACTACAGTTCAGAGGTAAATGGTGTACTTTTACTCCACTACATGTATGTAATACCTTTAGTTACTTTACAGATGTGGATGAATGATGTGAAATATAATCAAGTGTTAAATCAGACTTTAGTTCCACCTGGAGTAAATCCAAAAGCTACCCTGCCTGCAGTATACAAAGTCATTCAAACTAGCTGCACCTTTACCAGCTTTGATAACACTTTAATGATCAGTCATTATAAAACATATCATATTATTCTGAAATGGACCAATCTGCAAAATGACTACTTTTACTGTCGCTACTTTCACTATATTTTGATAATAATAATTTTCTACTTTTACTTGAGGAACATTTGGAATGCAGGACTTTTACTGTAACAGAGTATTCCTACACTCTGGTACTTCTACTTTTACTCAAGTACAAGAACTGAGTACTTCTACTTTTAATAAATTTCAAGATATATACTTATACCACCTCTGTTTATAGCCTATGAAAAAAACGATTAGAAAACGAAGGCTAAAGCTAACGTTAGCAGATAGTGACAATGTATGCTAGTTAGCTAGCTCAACGATAATATTGCGACGGGGAAAAAAAACTTTTCAGTGCATATCACGCTCTGCCGCTCCGACAGGGAGCTCTACTCTGAACACCTGAACGGCCCGTTCTAACAGCTGTTCACCAGCGGTCCAGTCTGTGCCACAGTGACTCCGGACGCACAGTTAATATTAACGAACGCACCGTAGGTAATGTAGCTGCTGAAGCTAGACCATCATCGCCGAGCAGCAGAGGCTTATTATACATCATGAGCAGAGCCGACAGGCAGGAAGACTCGAGCACACAGCTCGCGCTTCATTATAATATATAAAAAAAAGCTCGCGGCCGCACATTAATCCGGGTCCCAGACCCCCTCCCATACCCCAAAAATATTTTTATTGCAGATCTACAGGAATCATAAAAACGACCTATTTTGGATTCAAAACGGAGAATTTCGCCGAAAGGTGACAAGTTTGCATCCCTGGACAAGATAACCAAAATCCTTGAATCTACACACAGCAAATAAACTCAAATGACACAACGAGATGTAAAAAGGAGATCACACATATAGTCGATATAGAACTGGCCGCTTCAATCTGAAGAGCAACTAAAACAAAACACGGGAGTGTATCTTGTTCTTGTGAACACTAATGTTATCCACAGCATACACAGACACCACAAAGTTCTTAAGGAGAAAACTAGTTGCTAAAACAAAACACGTTAGTGTACCTTGTTAGCTAGCTGACATTAACCTTCGACATTGCACTCATATTACTCACTGAAACCTTGTAAAGCCGGTCCCGCATGCTGGCTCTTACAGAACCGCTCCCTTTCGTGTATGTACAGCTCTCAACATGCCCAGACTTGTAGTGATTTTCACCTCTTTTTATACTTTTTCGCCTCATTCTGAAAGAAACAGGTGAAATTTACTAACGTGACAGCCATCTTTGTGATGGTGACGCGTATTGTGCGAGACCAGAGACCTGTAGTTCACTGAGCGGTTTCACACAAAAAAAAAATTGTAACTTCACAGTTTTACGACACATTTTTATTTTTTTGACTTGCAAAATGTTCTTTTAATTTGACAAACATCATATGTGTCATTCGTGGCACAATTCAAACGGGATCGAAAGATGACTTTTCTCTCTCCATTGACGTCAATGTATAATTTTCCGCTTCCGGGGTCCCATGGGTCGGAAGTAGATGGGCGGGACTTCGCCTCTCTATACCAGAGTGTATGACAGCTTCCGGTTCCAGGGCATTCGGGCTACGCATCCCTCATTCACCAATGGGTAATGTTTAGATGGATTTAGGAACTTCCCCTCGATTCTATTGGCTCTAACGGTTAAAAATAGGTGTCAATCATCAAAATCGACCGAAGGGGGCCAAAGATATGGAAAATGCACCCAAATAACCCCAGAAGTTTTTGTTTTTTTTCTAATCCTCTCTTAAAGGATAAATGTCAATTATTTTGCATCAATCTTGATACAGGGTACTTATTATATGTTATAGTTTGGATTCCTAAAGCTTGTGTTCTACTATCCCTTCATTCAAGGGTGGTCTTCACTATAAGTAATGTTTTTTTTGGACGGACACTATAATTAAAAATGTTTTACTATGTTCAATCTGAATTTACTTTAAAATAAAAAAAAATCTATATTGATTCTGACTTTTCTACATCCAACTCACAGGTTTATCATTGCTTTGAGAAAACAGATTGTTAATTTACCCCTTTTTAGAAGTGAAGATATAGTCATTTGTTCTGGGAATGTCATTTTCTAACGTTTTGTCACTTCATGCCCTCAAGAGGCATTTTGTTAAATTTGTTTGCTTAATCTTGGTTAAAAAATATGAAGGCAAATGTCAAGCTCTCCTCCACTCTAGCTGTGACATCACGCACTCTAAGCCTTAACGAGCTGCGCAATACACACTAATGTTAAAATCGGAAGAAGGCCTCTTTACCAAGGTCTGAACAATGTTTAATATCTCTAGAGGTATGAATCTGATTTAAAAGCTGTGTAACACAAATAATGTCAGAAAGATGTGTAACATTTTAAAGTTGGAATGAGGTTTCTGAGTGATAGTATGAAGGAGCAGTTAGCAGTTGAAGTTACATGAAGATTTTTCAAGTCTGAAAAGTTTCTCCATTGACTTCCATGTTAAACATTTGATGAATTATGGGATATATCTCTGGAATTCTGAAAGTTAAGAATGTGAAAGGTAATAGCCTGTGATTCCCGATCGAGCGGAACGTTTTGATGTTTGAACGGAATTTCTGCGATGTGGAATGTGGGAGCAAAAGAGGAACAAAATAACCCTGCGGGATAATAATAAATAATTTGTGCGTAGAAGTAGTTGGAATGCTGTTTCATATTTTGGATACCAGGTTTTGTAGTTTTAGTGTTTTAAGTTTGATAAATAATGTATTTGTTGGTTCTCTGTAGGTAGTTTTATGTATCATTTGTATGGCTCTTTTTTGCAGGATGAAGATAGGATGTGTATTTGTTTTATATGTGTTCCCTCAAACCTCCACACAGTACATCATGTGGAAGGAGCAGTACAGCATAAACAAGGAAGCTTGATTCATTAGGTATTTGGCTTTATTCAGAATTTCTATTGATTTGGATATTTTGGCTTTGATATAACTTATATGTGGTTTCCAACGTAATGTATTGTCTATGATTACTCCAGATCCATTCACTGTTTATCTATATCAGGGGTGGGGAACCTCCGGCCTCCGGGCCGTATACCGATACCATTTGATACGGCCCTCGAGGTAATTTATAAATACACGCAAAAAAGAAAAAAATGTAAGAAATCTAGACCGCAAAATAATTAAACAAGCGAGGTCCTGTTTTTCCTGGCTAAAGTCAGGGTCCTTGAACACAACACGAGTCTAACGTATCATCACGTGGTATATGTCTCGTCCAATAGGGGTGCAGTTCTGACGAGAGCACCAGAACGCGGCTCCGGCACTTCAGATAAGCAGCCGTACACATGCTGCCGTTTTTGCGCATCTGTGTCTTTAGTTGAAAGCCCAGTGGCGATCTGTTCATCTGTCATACTGATCATACAGTCAATAACTTTGTTGTTCTTAGCATCTGGTTCGCTAGCTATGCTAACGAATATAAGAAGCTTTTTCTACAACCATTGAGGTAGAGGCACATCTTTATATGATCATTATAGTTATACAAAAATAAGAGAATAAAGCAAACAGGTATAAAATACTATATGACAGTAAAAAAAAAGTTGTTGTTAATAAACAAGAATACAGTTTGAAAGGAGAGTGATTTGTAAAATATCCATAAAGAAAAATAAATCTGCTTACAGTTCTGTTAAATATGGATGTTGAGAGATGTATCCATAGAGCGCCTAATGTTGTTCTCAAAGTGCACCAGATTGATGCTTTTAACTTCAACATTTAAAAAGAAATCTTCCCGGAGGAGCATGCCCCCCGGACCCCGCTAGGAGGTTGGGTCCCCCCTCCCTCCCACTTAAATCATGTTCACATGGATAAGAAACTAAATATATTTGCACACATCTTGTGTCTATATCTTTCTGTTTTGGTGGTCATGCCACAACCGTGCACGTGCATGCATGCGCGAGTCATGGTAAAATATCTGAATTAAGAGGTTGCTTTTTCTTTGCACAGCATGAAAGAAAGGCCAAATGAATGGGCTGTGATTTTAGTATTTTTAAGCAGAGGTCAATAATTTGTATGGCCCTCGGAGGATGTTGAAAAAATTGAAATGGCCCTTGAGAGGAAAAAGGTTCCCCACCCCTCTATATCAACCAATGGACTGTTATCAGACAACACTCATAATAATAATAATAATAATAATAATAATAATAATAATAATAATAATAATGCATTGTATTTATAGAGCGCTTTTCTTGAAACTCAAAGACAATTTTCAGAGTAAAAAAATCATAAAAACATAATTAAAACAACACACTTAAAATATGTAAAAAACCAACATTAATTAAAACTGCGGTCGCACATGTGCACACAGTGATGAGCGGGCCCTCGCGTCCGTGCGCCTGTCGGGGAGGGCAGCCGGTCGTCCCGCAGACGCGCGCGAGTACTGGGAAATGAGCCGTTTCTCATTTCCATAATCTTCGCGTCCCAGACTCCCAGGTCCTCCGGCAGCAACCCGGAAACGGATGTCGGCGCGCCGTCTCGAAGGAAAACAAATTTCTCTAAAGGGTCGTCGAGGATCGATTATCGAGGAGGCTGTCTGGAGGAGCCGTAACCGAGGATACACTGATTTAGAGGAGAGAGGAGTCTCTCTGGAGGAGCTATAACCGAGGGTACAAAGATGTAGAGGAGAGAGGAGTCTCTCTGGAGGAGCTATAACCGAGGGTACACTGAAGTATTCTCCGGAGACGATTTCAGCCAACAGTGATGTTTAAAAGAGGCGTGACGCATGGCTGGACTTATGTCAACAAAGCACAGCTCTGCAAACTGATCCCGTTGTGATTATAAGTTATTTAACATGATCAAATGTGCATCAGACTTTCTGCCCTTTACCGTTTGTTTGTTTACTCACTAATCACATCTCCCCTGGATGTTAGGCTATTTTCTTTTAATACAACTGGTTTAATTCAGACGCGATGTTTACAGTGAGAATAGCAATAATATATGTAACAGGTCTACATTCCACACTTTATTTGTATGCTTTAGTAGATATCTACAAGTAAACAGTAGATATTTTTCATGAAACCATGTAGTGCTTCACATAATAAAATATACATGGGCTGTAGCCTGATATACATGATATGCTTTAGGAGCTGTATGTTTGTGTTGTACAGTCAGTAGGTGTGTGTTGTGGAGTGTATAGGTGTATGTTGTAATTGAATTTGCCGCAAGCAGAGCCGGTGTGTGTGTGTGGGCTAGGGGTTAGGGGTAACCCTAACCCTAAACCCTAACCCTAACCAGTTATGAGCATTTATTTCTAAGCCCCGCCTTTTTGCAAACAGGTTTAGATTAATGACGGGCATATTTATCGACTGAACATCCTCATTTTCTACGGTAATGTGTCTGAGCCTCCACCAATGCTGTATACTAAGTTTGGCGTTGAACAACAAAAAATTGAAATTTAAGGTAACATTTCACTGTTTTTAACATTATGCTATTTAAAAAAAAATGAAGTAGGCGGAGCTTTAGGGTTCAAGGAGATAATATGTAGAGTAGGTCCACCCGAATAAGTGTGCAAAATGTCAGGTCATTCAAAGTTACGGTGCCACTTTGTAAAGGTTTCAGAAAAATAAATGTTGGATTCATTTGTGACATGTAAATCGTCAAAAAATGTACATTCTCCGTTAGCTTACGAGCTCCCCGTTTGAGCTAGTAACTATTTTCTTCGTAATTTATCATCATATTGGATAGGGGTTGAATTTGTCTTAGATTGGAATTTTTCCGATCATTCCCCTAGGAGGAGTTTGCAGAAATGTCCTTAAAATGGCTGAAAAAGGCACATTTTTCAAAATGGCCGACTTTGTCGGGGGCGGGGCTAATAAAAGCCAATTTGAAATATGTCTGCAATCATAAGAGCAATGTGTATACAGTGTTTCGTGAATATCGGAATAACTAAATCCGAGTAGTTTGGAGTAATTTGCGACATGTAAATCGTCAAAAATGGTGTATTCGCTGTTAGCTTACGACCTCCACGATTGATTTATCAAAAATGTAATCTGTAATTCTTCATGACATTGGCCAGGAGCTGAACCTGTCCTGCATTGGAATTTTTCCGATCATTCCCCAAGGAGGAGTCCGCAAGAATGTGCTGACTTATACATTTAATAGGTTTACACCTTCTGTCCATGTATGCGTTTTATTTAAAACATTTGATTAACTTTTGGTTCACATTTCAATAAATTGTATTTGTATTTGCACTTCTTTTGTCCATTATTCTTACTGAAAATGTTAGATTACACATTCACATCGGACTGAAGATTTGCCCCATTTATTTGTGACGTTGCAAACTCTGCGGTACAAGGCACAAGTGATGTGAAGCTCATAAAGCGAGGCAAATAGAAATAATCAGCTGATAGACTGTAGATGTGGAAATAGGTGCATTCAATCAGCTGACTGTGTTGACAATAAAAGTAGTTTATTAGTGTACTGGTCTTAAAATCTCATAGCATCAGCTTTTAATTTTCCTCTTTGATGTTCTTCTTGACCCTCAGAGAAGGAGAGAATGTCGTGTCTTTCAGGCATGTCCTTTCCTAACAAAAATTACAGGAAACATAAAACATATTATTGCAGAACAAGTGTGTTATTTATGAAAGCGGTGTGTTTGTGTGTTTAGGGGCTGTAGATGTAATTATTTTGTAATTGGAATGCTTTTTTTTTTTTCAACAGTGAGCTACAAAGACAATCAGATTATGAATGAAAAGTATGAAGTTCATCAACATTGAAATATATGTTATTATCAAAATAATATTTAACTGTTATCAAAACGTAGTGCAACTGTAGAAGCTTGCTCTGTTGTCTCACTGAAAGAATAACTTTTACGACGTTTTTTACAGACAATATTGAGAGATAAATAGTAGCAGTTCTCACTATGTGTTAAATATCTTTGCCTTCAATACATTAAATTAGAAAGCTGACAAAATCACATTGCTTGTTAACATCTAAATGTAACTTTTTGCATGGAAAAACCCTCAACTTCACTGATTAGACCCTCCAGAAAAACGCGATTCTGCTATCGCAGAATTTACCGCATAATCAGCAAAATGGCGCAGATTTTTAAAACGCCGCATATTTATCAAAAGGCTGCATAATCCCCGCATTTTTCCACACAAAGTTGAGAAAAAAATAAGTTAACTCGTCTTGACGTGACGCCATCAGCTCGCGCATCACAGAATGTAAACAACACTAGAGTGAACGTGTGGAGCTCACACGATAGAGAAAACACCAAGATGAAAACATTTAATCCATCTCATTTACCGACGAACATTTCTACTAAAGACCGGGCAAAAAGTGGGGGGAAACTATTCTGCACCCCGTGCAACTGTGTGTTGGAGCATAAGAGAAAATCGACGTTGACGACCCACTTTGATTCATTCAAACATTCGAAAATGCTTTCTGCTGCTGCGGACAAGAAAGCCAAACAACTCACGTTCACCGAGGCATCAACCTCCAAAACCCTTTCGAGGGCTACAAGAAACGAAGTGAGTAGCCTACAAGATTGAAGCTGCAGATAACGAACGAGTAAATTAAAACAGAATGAGGCGGAGAAGTGTGTGTGTGTGTGTGTGTGTGTGTGTGTGTGTGTGTGTGTGTGTGTGTGTGTGTGTGTGTGTGTGTGTGTGTGTGTGTGTGTGTGTGTGTGTGTGTGTGAGATTAAAATCGCCCAATTGCTTTTACAATAAATAAACATTGTTTAATTGAATAGTAAAGGGGTTTAACGTTAGTGGCAGGTTGTGTGTGAGAGAGAATAAATAAGACAGCCCAATATTTAAAAAAAAATCTATTATTTTTTTCCGCATATTTAGCATATTTTGCAACTTTCCGCATATTTCGCAACTTCCCGCAATTTCACCGCATAAAATCACATAAAAACCCCGCATGTTTAATCGCATAATCAAGGAATTTAGCCCGCATAATCAAGGATTTTTGCCCGCGTTTTTCTGGAGGGTCTAACTGATGTGTAGGTGATCTAGTATTGTTTAATGGAATGTATATCAGTGTATTCATGTCAATACTTCATTTATTTAAACCAATATCTTTCTTGATTCTTTGTACAGTATGAGAAAAAATAGTATTTTTACCTGTGCTGAAGTTCACTGCTGTGAGGAGTCCAGTTCTGTCTCTCACTCTCTGGTCCAGCCTGTCTGCATCACCTGGACACCTTAAACAAACAGATATATATGTAAAGTACCATGTGTACAAACAATATAACTGATTCTCTTCTGATGAATATGTTGGATTGTGTATTGTCCGAGTCAGGGTCCTTTTTATTCTACTGTAACTTTGGAAGTTGTGTTACCAATGCTTACTGTTTATTTGATACCAATTTGGTAATGCAATTAATAAAAACAACAAGGTTTGGGTTCGTTCTTCAGATATGACTGTGACGTTAACGTGTAATCTCAATAATGAACTCCAGCTCAACCAACCATATTGTAATATCTAAGTAATCATCTTGAAATATGACATTAATAATTGTAATATACACACATCTTATTGTGAGGTTGATTTCACATACACTACTTTGACATTAGCTTGTGTACATACTTGAGCATAGTCAATTTAAATTAACCTTAGCGATGCATACAGTTCCTACAGATGTAGCGCTTCATTTCAGACGCCTACCCGTGCGGGTCCGTGATCTGCACGGGGTGGGCCGCTGCTGAAAAGGAAACCCCCCCCCCCCGCAGGACTTGATACGCCCGCTTGATAAATACATTTTATTATAATGAAACCAGCTGCAATGGATCATGGATCCACAAGGGGGAGCCGTGATGAAAAAGCTGCCACAGTGGAACTCATGTGAAATAAACAGCTGATTGATCTACAGGTATCTGATATAGCGAATATTTGTTAAGATCCATATGTCACGGATAGGATCATATTCTGTGCTAAATAAGAGACATGTAATTATTTACAAAACATCACCATGTTTTTATTTAACAAAATAATGTTGTTTAATTCACGTTGGCGTAAGTACAAAACCATCGCTATGTTTTTTCATCAGGAAATGCAGCCCGGCTCAAAGAAACGATTTTCAATCATCATCCTCACGATCATTTAATGTATCATATGTTTGCGAATTGAAATGAATACACTAATACATGTAGTTGAATCCACGTGAGTTTACAACAACAAAAATAATCGCTTTGTTTTTATATCACATCCGACCGGAGGAAAATGCAGCACGGGTCTCCCGATAATCCCAAACCCACGGGCAAAAAAATAATAATATGTACAGTGTTAATAGTTTACTGTATTATTAATGTCTAATATTACTGCTATAACAATCACACATTGAGTTGTTAAAATCAGACCGTTTTTTTTTTTTTAAACAGTCTGAATGAAACGGCAGCTCTCAGCTGTGTGTTTATGCATAGTAATTTAATAAATCCTTCCAACACACATTGTAAGAACAGTTCTGTTTCATATGAGTGTTGAGAGCTGTATCCACAAATCTCTTAATTTTGCCCTCAAAGTGCACGAGATTGATGCATTTAACCCTTTGGAGTCGACCGTTACGCCGGCGTGATCAGATCACATGGCCTGTTAAAGCCGGTGCCGCATAAAAACAACACTCCGGACAACATTGCCTTGTGTTTCTGTCGAAAGTACTGGCTTGAAACTATATCCCAGTCTTTGTTTCATGCAAAAATACCCAGTAAACACGGAGATACGATGAAGTTAATACATTTCAAAAGTATGAAAAATGGAAGCACATATTTGAATATCTTCGCCGTATTTTATCATTTTACGAAATGGAAAATACTGATCAGATTTTTGTACATAATGTATGTATATATATTTGTATTATATTTATAATAACACTTTTGCCTTATCAGAATGAAATTCCATTTACACTATTTAAGCTTTTAAAAGTTGTGTTGTGTCTACTGTGTCACTGTTGACAGAACTTGAGAAATTAGGAAAAAAAGCCTATGGATACACCTGTTGTATCGGCTTCATATCGCAATATATTCCCGAAGTCTGAAATGCAAAGAAGTCAAAAATCAAAGTAAAAAAATCGTACATCCAAACGGAATAAATATAATTAAATGGCCCTAAATATTATTAATAGGTTGTCTTGTTCATTGTTTTTCACTTTTATTAAATGTTTGATATTTCCGGCACAAACCCGGGACTAAGGTGTTAATGGTGGACTATCGGACATTCAAAATGCAGCATATTTTCCCCCCAATTGTCCGTCTTGTCTGTCAAAATGCATCTTACGTTTCTAACTTGCAATATCATTATTTCCGCTCTCTTCACTCCAGAAGAGCGATATCCCTGTGTCTCTCTGTGTGCGGGGGATCACAGGAGGGGGGGGGGGGGACCAATCCCCCGTTGGAGTCTTCCTCCACACGTTCCGATGGCCAATTCGTTTTAAACAAAGAGTTCGCAACAGCATAGGCAACATGGGGGTAGGGGGCTGGTGAACGGTATTGTCCTAAGGATGTCGAATCAAACCAAAAGAGAAAATACAGATATCATTTTCTCTCTCGACTCGCTGGTATCTCGAGCTGAGCGCTCATTGGTGGTTTTTACCCCGTGCTGCTGATAAAACTCTCCATTGGCTCGGCAAAAGTTTGTTGTTGTTTTGTGTCAGTTTTACGTCGCCACTTCCATTCACATTTTTCATCATTGTTCCACAATGTTTATCATCATGAAATTAATATCTATGTATTTTATACTATACTTGCATTGCTTACCGTTTTCATACTTTATATATCTTAGCATATTCATACACACTGTTCATACTGCTCACAGGCTGCTGTGTATATCTAGTGTATTCATACCCCTCCTCACTGTTTATTCATCATTCAATTCATTCTATATTTTATTCTGTAAATTGTGTACATTACTTTTCACTGCTTGTTGCACTCCTGGTTAGAAGCTAAACTGCATTTCGTTGTCTCAGTACCTGTAATATGTGCTATAAGAATAAAGTTGAATCTAATCTTGAGAAGGAACAAATGTATTTACTTAGTATATCTGACATTAACGATTAAACACATTTGTGCATTCTTTATGAATGCAAACCGAGGCAAGCCGACTCCGGAGGAAATCATATTTCGCATAAATGTGTTCATCCATTCAATGTGGCATCTGCTATAATGGGGTTAATGTATGATATTACTTAATAATACAATACATTATAATATATGATATGATAATTACATTTTAGCTTTATTCATTTCTTATTTCATAACTTCTCATTATTATTATTTTAATTTTAATCGCTCATCTTATTTTTGATTTTGTTAATCTGTGTGAATCTGTGCTATCCTATTTTTCACTCTTACCCTGTTGCTGTTTGAACTACTGAATTTCCCCACGGGGATTAATAAAGGTCCATCTTATCTTATCTTATTTTAATGTATAAATTGATTTACTTCAATCTTCTGTACTGTGTAAAAGCACCCCAACAATATTACAAAAAATATACTGCATAAAGCGGACTATATACTTTATTTGATCTGTGGAGGAAACTTCTGTGTAGCAATGCAGTGGGAGTCACCGACCCATGAAGGAGACACAGGACGAGCAGGAGTTCTGATGTCAAACACTGATATTTAATACAAGCATCGGCCGGAGAAATTCACATCACAAGTCACACAGTCAAAGGTTCTGACTGCACGGGTGGGTTGTCATGTCAATTCTGATCAGCCTCCCATCTTGGTAGACCATTTAACTAGTTTACAGAGAGTCAAATCAACATATTGGGGATGGGCATTGATACCTGGAGACTGTCTCTGACCCCTGTTTTGCTTTGAAGCCAGCGTTCTCAGAGTCGTATAACTCCCTACTTCCTCCAGATCAAGTCATAAAACTTATAGTATCAACATGCGGCTACATTATCACGTTCCTTGCGGGAGATAAGGATCAGGGCTGATCATAAATGTCAACACACAGGAAAGGGTTAAATTCTTGGAGTGAAGACAGAATTATTCCCTCACAGTTCCTCCCTTTTTATCATTTATTGATAACTTTAAAACATTAGTCTAATAATAATTTGGTCAATACTTAAATCAATAGGCGTATTCAGATTTGAGTGTGGTCCCACCGTATATCAATTACATAACAAAATAGAATAAGGTTGAAACATTCAACCACAATGATTGATACAGACAACCACAATAGAAAAATCATCTCTCCGGTGTTTGATCATCTTTTGTCAAAAGCATAATAATGTACACACATAAAACACAGATGCATAATAGCAAAAACATCTACTTTAAAACAATATGTTTTAACATGTACTCATTAGTTAATCTCACTTATCAAACTATAAAATCAAAAGCAGCTTGAAGTTTAAAGCTTTACTTTAAGGCAATCACTAGTCAAAAACATTTAAAACGTAGAATCATAAGAGATCCAGGTGAGGTATAAAAGGTATAAAAATTCACAGTTAAGGTATAAAATTCACAGTGGTGATTCGATCAATTTGTAATCTGCAAAGTTACAGTGTCCTCAATTTTAGGATTACTTTACGTTTACTTCATTACGCTTTAGTCAAGAGTAAGGCACTCAGTCTTAATGAAATCAATACATTCATTTTAATCAAGTACATTGTTCAAAATCTGAAAAGGAAAAGTCAGACATTTATTGTGTAGTGTAACAACCTGAAAGGGAAAAAGCCAAAATATATTTTCTTTAATCTGAGCATCAATTTGTATTTATTGTCCATCCGTTGTAAGGGGGAACCCATGGTTCGGATGTCACAGTTGAGACCCAGGGGTCTGGAAGCTCGGCGTCGTACATTATCACGGTTTCATCAACGGTGGTGTACCCCACCAGTCTCTGTGGGGCCTGGAGGGCGGTTTTGGTAATCTTTTGCATGACTAGTTTAACTACAGTGACTAGGCACACTATCAGGATTAGCACAGCTAAAATAAACATTGAAATGGTAACAGCAATTTTAACAAACCCTGCTCCCCATGACCCAAATGCTCCAGTTAAATCCCCAAATGCAAACCCATGAGTTTCGTGCAATTCTTTTATTCCCCTAGCAGTATCATGAGCCATATGCATGACCTCAGGTGGAGCATCAGAGATGAAAGAACAACACTCAGATCCAATCACCTTGCATGTGCCCCCCTGTGCTGCTAGCAGAAGATCCAATGCCATGCGATTCTGTAATGCCACTGTTCTAACTTCCTGCAGTTCTTTGTGTTCAGCTAACATGGCTGTGTTGGATACATTGAGGTGGTTTTCCACTACCTTGGAGAGAGCTATAATTTCCTGCTGGGAAACATAAATACCGTACCAGGGCAGAAAAGCGCTAGTCACCTGCTGACCTGTTGTGAGGGTCCTACGATTTCTGTGTAGGGAAGGGAGTATTGCTGCAATCTCATCAGTCTCTACTTTACGGATCAAAGGGATCAGATAGGCTAGATAACAGGTGCCACAAAAAATTTCATAAGGCACGCAACCGTAGGCTTTGTCCCCACAAACCATGTAAACTCTCTCTGGGAGGGGAGTTCCGGTTAATTTTACCTTTACTACGGTGTTACAGTCGCTGTGGCCCACATCGTCAGAGGGTAGAAACCCTCCTCCGTTCTGGAAGCAGATGGACACATTCTTCCACTCATGCACCGCAACTGGGGGAATGTAAACTGAACAGTCACGTGTAGGGGACTTACCTAGGGGTAACGGCAGCGAACAGTCATGTATTTTAACTTTAACTGAGTCCACTGTTCGGGAGCCAAACCGGGGTACAACTGTTACCAAGGCTTCAACCAACAAAGATGGTATGTGTGGTTGAGATGAACATGTTAGACTTGTAGAATTAGCTGAGCAATTAGTCTGGACTAGAGCTAATTGGAATCTGTATTCAAAAGCTAGGTTAATGTATTTCTTCACATATATGTCTTAGCATCATTAATCGTTTGAAACCATCCGGCAGGTAATCTTTATTTACTGTGTCAACAATGAGTGAGATTAAGCCCTTGTACTTTAAAGGTTGCTCAGAGCCCATGGGGTAGGAAGGGGTGTAACAATCATCTGCCTCATCGCTAATTCGGGATGCTATATCATTCCAACTAACTAAACTGTAGTCAGCTTTTGTGAAAGGAATTGGGCTGACATGTGCATGGACTCTGGCATATTTTGACACAGCCAACAGTTGCTAACATTGCGTTCATGTGCATAATCTAACATTAAACTCATTGCAGAATTGGTTTTAGTTTGTTTAGGTGGAGTGATTAGGGCATTCTTGGAAGAACCTACATAACTTCCTGGTGACTTAATTACTGCTGAACCTGGTTCAATATATGAGCATCTAGTGACCCCTGTGCTGGGACCTTTGTAATTGGGTGTCCATGTGGTACACATAGGATCATTTTGTAACTGTTCTTTAGTGAAACACCACATTTCTGGGGGTACATTTGCAATGGTGTTGAGTGTTATTCTCACCATCCGCTGTGAGACCTGGAACTGCTGGTACCCCGTCTCTGGATAGATGTTCCACGCCCACAAGCCTTTGCTTAGAAACATAGGAAACACAACAACACAGTCATTTGAGTTACATTTTGTATTTGGACATTCAAAGGAAATACTCTGTGATCCTGTCTTGTGAATGAAAATAGCAGGAAAAGGGAGTGGCCTTATCTCGGGGCCCACTTTCCTCCTTCTTCTCTCTCTTTTTCTCTCTCGCACCTTACTGAATGTTTGTGTGGTGTTTGGAAACAACCTGATTTTGTCGCTAGGCAATGATCTGCCCATTGGTGTGGTTTGGCCTTCAGGGTCTGGTCCCCGAATGGTCAACCTGTCTGCGCCCTTGTATAAGAGCACCTTATACTCTCCCTCTGAGGGGCGAGAGCCCTCGCCACCCGTCGTCGGGACTGCCTCAGCTTCATCTAGCAGGGCTTCCTTGGCCAGGTACAGCAGACCCAGAACGAGGAGTATGGGGACCGCCCTCACACGCCAACAACCTGACCCTCCCCACTGACCGGTGGAGGAGACAGACGGCATCGTGAAGCGTGGACCCACTCTGTCCTACCTTGGACTTTTAAGGCTGTTCTGGTCACTACTAACACCTGGAAAGGACCTTTCCACCTGGGAGACAAAACAACTTTTTCAAGAGACTTGATTAGCACATTATCACCAATCTGAAAAGGGTGGGTGGGCTCCTCTCCAGGCTGAGGGAGCCTGTCAGCCACCTGCCTTTGAAACTTTCTCAACATGTCGGTTAGATATTTCACATAGTAATCATCTGTCCACAAAAGAGTACGTTTATGGGGTGTTACTGGGGGGCTGGACCCTGTGGACATTACCCTTCCCATTAATACTTCGTGGGGGCTAAGCCCTGTCGTAGCATTTGGTGTGCTTCTGATGGAGCACAGGACTAGTGGTAGCGCATCTACCCATTTCAATCCTGTAGTCAACATTGTCTTTGTGAGTTTCTCCTTTATGGTCAAGTTCATTCTCTCAACCTGGCCTGAGCTCTGTGGGTGATAGGGAACGTGCAACTGCCATTTGAACCCTAACACTGTAGCTAGACTCTGGGTTATCTTAGAAACGAATGCTGGACCTCTGTCACTGTTAATTCCTGTGGGCACACCAAATCTAGGAATAACATCTTTGAGAAGACACTTTACAACTGTTCTAGCGTCTTCTTTCTGGTTGGGAGCATGTCTTGTGACATCGATAACCTCCGAGGGAGTCCATGGTTTATAAACCGGGACTTCTCCTATCAGGATTTTTGGGGCAATTAGTGCTTCTTTCTGCGCTGCACTATGTGTGTCTCGCTCTAGCGCTGCGTGTGCCGCCTGTCTTGTGATCCTTTTTTCCTTGAGTGCCTCGAACAGGCAGGGGGGCTTCGTGCTGGAGATGGCTCTCGTGAATAATCAGAATTCTCACCTTCGCTAGTCTCACCTTCGCTCTTGTGATAGGACACGTCCTGTAAAACTGCGTTCTGCTCTGTCTGTGCGTCTCGTATTTCTTGTTCCCTTCTCTGTTCCGCAATAAATGTTAACTGTCTCTGTTTTTTCCTTCTCTGTACTTCTACCTGTCTGTCGTTCATGATAGCTGCAGCTGTCATTAGCAAGTCGTTATCTGAGTGTCTGGCAATAGGATTTGGTTTATTTGTGTCTGTGGTGGGGATCAATTTGGGGCAAAGAGTTACAGTGTGCTCTGTGATCATGCTCTGTGTCAGTGGGACCCCTGCGTCTGCCAATATGCTAATCACTTGGGACGGGAGGGGAGCTTTGCCCTGGCGCTTAAGCCAGTCAAACATTACAGCTTTAGCTATGGCCGCTACGTTTTTGCCATGCCTCTCTTTTTATTTTGGACATGTTCTCTGCTCTGACGTCAAAAGTGGCTTCTAAGCTAAGCAAGTGACGACCTGCAACACATTTGGAAACATTATCAATCAGCGTTCTGAGCTCACTGGAGCCCCACTCGCAGCCACCTCCACTGTTTTTGTCATGAAATCCTTTTCTGTCTCCCAGAGACATCCACGTTCTCACACATTCTTTCATGTACACTGTGTCCCAAGAGGGATTCGGTTCATCATCCACAATTTGAAATGCTTGCCACAGCACACTCATGTCAAAAGTGCCTGTGTATGGCCATTCAAACTGGGTTTTCCCTCTCTGATTGTTCCGCTGTGAAAATTCGCACATCAGCGCTGTAAAAGGCAGCCTACAGCTCTGCCGACTATCCCGGACGGCATATTTGGGGAAAACATGTGTGTGTACTTCTGGTTGTCTGTTGTGAATTGTGGAGGGTGCACTGGTCTAGCTTGGGTCTGTCCTTTATTGTGTGTGTGTGTTTTAGTTTTAACAACTGGCTCGGGTGTGGACACATGATTACCCATTATTTTGGTTAGTACAAGAAAACCAACACTGCAATTTGGACAAACAAACATGAACTCGCAATAAATACCAGCGTGACAGCAAAGTTCATTCAGCTCAATTTAGTCCGAATTAAGAGGTTTCAGAGGGGGTAGGGAATTATAGAAATGGAGCACCTTGACTCGCGCGTCCACCCTTGTATACAAGTGCTAAGATCGTGCCTGAAGACCGTCCAAAAGCGATAACTAGCTTATCCTCTTGCGACAACCACTACTCCATCAGTGGCGCTATGAACCCCCGACCAGGAGAACACAGACTTTTTTTTCGCTACCCTTTCTCTCCAACAACAGCACAGTTAACTGTATTCCTACACGACCAGCCTATACACCCGCCATCAATTTCATCACAACGATAAAACACAGTTTTGTTCTACACTTGCTTGCCACTGCCCACCTGTGATCAATTAGCCTATAATTTTATGTATGCACCCCGGACCGCCACCAGCTCCTCCAACATAATGTAGGGAACGCTTCCAAACAATGTTGGGAATGTTCCTCCAGCAAAGTAGAGAGCTGTGGCGCATCGGGTGATGCACGCACCTCGCACTGCCCCGGCCTTGCCAGCAATGTAGAAGACGGTCACAAACAACGAGTGCTTTTAGACCATCTCGTTTTTAATAGAGACGGCGGTGGTGTGAGTTAAAGATATAGACAAAAAGCTGTGACTTTCTCCCTCTCAGCTACACGGCTTCCAGCCACCCGGACACGGGGGATGTTTACACACACACCCGCGGCTGCTTCTGCAGCCGTGACAGAGGCGATGGGGGGAAATATCTCGGGCTGCTTATTTTAACTGCTGTGTTGGCCGCTGAAACCCCCAGAATTCGGCGATTCGTTCAATACAAATATTTACATTGCATTCAAACAGAAGTTCCACTTTACTGATGCCTTTCTTTAAGGTTACTCTGAACATGAGCTGTGCATGCTTGTATGGTACTTCCGTCCCGAGCAGCATACACAGAGGAAATCAGCCAGGACAGAGTCCCCAGACACTGGTCCCCTGGATTTATTATCCCCAAATGTTCATTAACCAAAAACGAAATACAGCCGCTCAGCTTCACAGATAATTTTAGGGTACCGTCAATCACAGATTCTGGTAAGGCAATGTCCCAATGTGGATTTGAAATTACACTTACCAGTCCCTGAAGATTTGTTGGTATCCTGCCGACAACGCCAATTTGTGGAGGAAACTTCTGTGTAGCAATGCAGTGGGAGTCACCGACCCATGAAGGAGACACAGGACGAGCAGGAGTTCTGATGTCAAACACTGATATTTAATACAAACATCGGCCGGAGAAATTCACATCACAAGTCACACAGTCAAAGGTTCTGACTGCACGGGTGGGCTGCCATGTCAATTCTGATCAGCCTCCCATCTTGGTAGACCATTTAACTAGTTTACAGAGAGTCAAATCAACATATTGGGGATGGGCATTGATACCTGGAGACTGTCTCTGACCCCTGTTTTGCTTTGAAGCCAGCGTTCTCAGAGTCGTATAACTCCCTACTTCCTCCAGATCAAGTCATAAAACTTATAGTATCAACATGCGGCTACATTATCACGTTCCTTGCGGGAGATAAGGATCAGGGCTGATCATAAATGTCAACACACAGGAAAGGGATAAATTCTTGGAGTGAAGACAGAATTATTCCCTCACGTGATCTAAAACACTGATGTTTTTTCATTATAGTAGCCTGTGAAAACCTTAACAAATAAGTGATTAAATGCTACAGTATTCAGCAAACACAACTGCAGAGCTGCAAACATTGCAAACAGACTAAGTTCTACAACACCGAGTCGTCTTTGTGTATTTGTGAATGAAGCACCATCTCCTGGTTAAACAATAGTCTGATATATAAGCATGAAGAACAAACAAACACGGCCGGGGGCAAGTTGTGTTCCCTGGATGAGCTGAACAGGCAGAGTGTCTGTAGCTTCACTTAGCAGCTAGCAGAGAGACAAGAAGCTAACAGCAGCAGTCACTTCACAGAGCCGTCACTCAATGTGACCACGCCCTAATTTATGCAAAAACTTTAAAACCTAATATAAATAAAAGGGTCGTGTTAGAAAACAATTCACTCATAGATCCATAATCATGAAGGTGGAATCTAACTATATTCATAATAATATTTATTGCATCCATGGGTAGAAACATGTTTTTTTCTGCTGTAAAGTTGGCCATATTAAGATGGGGGTCTATGGAAATTGCTCCTTTCTACAATCAGTCCCTATCGGCCAATATATGAACTGCAGTGTGTGCCACTTCCGTATTGACGTCCCGGCTCTTCCACAGAGTTTGCCGCTTGGTCAAAACTAGCATTGTGATCCATGTTTATTCATACGTTAAACCGGCCGCTCTCCCCCATGTTACGTCACACGTGGGAGGTCACGTGCGGAGGCTTTTTTATGCAGAAGTGAAAATGTCTTACTAAAACGACGCCAGATGTCGCTGTAGTGTATATTTCTGTATATTTTTTAGAAAATCTAGTGTATTCATCATTTTCCTACACATTTATTCACTGGTGTCTCAAACCTGCAAGTTGCTCTTTAAGCGTCTGAATAATTATGGCTCTGGAAAATAATCTTGGGGTATACAAGTCAAAAGGTGCAGCGTTAGTTCAATCGTTAGTTACCAATGTGCAGTGATGCAAACACACGTATGGTGAAAAAAGACTATTCGAAAACTAAGATCAATAGGAGACAGAGATGTTAAGTTATAAATCAAGGGTTTTTATCATTATTTACAGGTAGATATTATCAAGGGTGTAACCTTGGTTGAAGAAGTGGGGGACACACAAAACAGGTGGTCCTCCGCAATTAACCATATATATTATAGTTATATATAATTAGTGTGCAAACATATCTAGTATACTCTCCATATGATCCTGTTTATTTGTGGGGGGACCTCACCTCCTCTAGGGGGGTCCGGGGGCATGCTCCCCTGGGAAGATTTTTCTCTTTAAATTGAAGTTAAATGGATCAATCTGGTGCACTTTCAGAGCAACATTAAGAGATCTATGGATACAGCTCTCAACACCCAGAACTGTAAAATGCTTCAATTAACTGGCTGTTCTTTATAATATACTCATATCAAGAGGAGACAGAGATTTTACATTATAAATCAAGGGTTTTTATTATTATTTACAGGTAGATATTATACACTTTTGACTTTAAGGGCTTCAGTTTTTCTTCTTCTTTGCTTGCGAAATGTTTCTACTGCTTTACGTCTGCTTTACTAACTGCTTTACTGCTTTACGCAACCGACTGGTGCTGCGTCATGATGTCACCGGTGCTTATCAGGCTCTAGCTCCGAACTGGCCCTGGAACCGCGCTGGTGTAATAGTTCACCAGAGCCTCGCAGCGGGGTTACAGCGCAGAAGTCCGCCGCATTTGCGCATGACTGATGTGCAACAACATGTGACTCCTCTGTTTGTCGCTTGTTAGCAGACCCTTCACGCGATAGCAGAGCAAACAGGTACAGGAGGCGTAGAGCGAGAGATCATTGTCCACTAGTCGTGCTCGCAGATGGATACAAAAATATACTTTGGCGGCCGTTAATAGGCTATACGTGGGCGGCCCGCCCAAGTAAAGTCTATGTTTTGAAGTGAGAAGTTGTCCATCAGTCAGTGAGTTGGACATCCCCCCCCCAAAACAAAAACTCTTTGGTTCTCAGAAGTCACCCAAATCAGCGTTAAAAAAGCGGGAGGCACCGAAAAGCGACTAATTTGCATCACTGAATGTGTATAAAGATTTTCTAATGTCCTCTTCAGGGTTCAGCTTCCTTCATGATGTCATCTCTCTTCAGTCTTCCAATCATAAAGCACGGCTGGTTCCAGCAGCTCCCTCAAGATTATGTAACACCAGCTCTGTAGTGGTCCTGCTGTCTGTGTGATGAGAGAGCTCAGTGAGGAGGTGGTACAGAGATGGGCGGATGAAGGTATACTTACTGTGTGCTGAGACAATCGTAGAAATCAGGTAGATAAGAAGAGAAATAAAGATTAGAGGCCATGGAGAAGCTAGGTGGATGGAGGTGGATGATGGGAGAGGCAGGGATGCAGCGCGGAGGAGAGGGGGGCAGCTGGGGAGAATTCACACTTGAGTCACACTCTACAACTCAACTTGAACCACAGAATTGACACAGTGGAGATTTGATCATCTAAGTTTATTTCACCTTTTTGCCCTATTCTGTTGTAATTGGATTACTTTAAATTGATAGACCTGAGAGAATTCCTGACAAAACAATTTGATTAGCAGTTGATAGGCAGACACACATCAACACATCCCAAAACTACCTGACTGGATTCAAATCTATTCGACAAGTGACAGAAAAGCTGGGCTCAGATTTCTAACAGTCACAGAGTTAGTGTTTATTTTAACGGCCTTATCCGTTCAGGGTCCGACTGATTTGAGAGAAGGGGGGTATGGTTAACAGTGGTATAAATGTATGAAATATATAGGAATGAGGTGACAGTTGACACATGTAGCGGAGGAGAGGAACAGGCTGACAGGTCAGGTGGTGCAGGTGGAGACAGTTGGGTGAGATAGGAGAGTTCTGCAGAGATAAGAGGGGAGGGATGGGGGTGCGCAGGGATGAAATGGATGCAGATGTAGAAGAGAATGAGGTGTGATAAATGGGCAAGCGAGTATATTGAGTGTAAGGTAGTGTGACAGGGATGGGAGAGGGAGTGAGAGACCTTCAAACGAAGAGAGAGAGATGTTCAGCCACAGCCCAGCTACTAATAACCCTCTCTCCATAACCCAACTCTGCCCTTCCATGTTAACATACTGTGAACTGAGCACAAGTGACAAAATCAATCCATCACGGCTGCCCGCCGACCGGACCAGAAGAGGACAGAGAAGCTAACAGAAATTGATGACATCCCTGCTCGAATTTTACACCGTTTCGGCCACAGCGGCGATTGAAACAGACAGAGATTTATCGTCCAGCCGGGGACCGCTGCTATCCTTGATTGGCTCTTTTTTTCTCTCCCTTCTTCCTCCACCAGGAAGCCCCCTTTTCTGCATATTTATTCCCCAGCTCATCAAAAGGGGAGTGGACGCATCAGAGTGACAATCTTATTTCACCTTTGGGGGAGGAGGTTACATCCCACACTTTAGATTAAAGCAGAGCTGCCGTCCTCCTCGTTTTGATGTTGATTTTGAAATCTGGCTCTACAAAACAGATTTACTTTGAATGAATGAGACTGAGCTGCTTTTTAGTTTAAAATGAGCCCAAACAGGTCTGCTCTGCCTCTCCTGAGACTGATTGACTAAAATAAATCACTCTCCACATCTCTTTAAGAATCTTTATCAATCAATCAATCAATCAATGTTTATTTATATAGCCCAATATCACAAATGTTACATTTGTCTCAGTGGACTTCACAGTTTGTACAGAATATCAGTATGACAATACGACACCGTCTGTCCTTAGACCCTCACATCGTACAAGGAAAAACTTCCGGAGAAAACCCGCAGTTTAAAGGGAAAGATGGGAGAAACCTCAGGGAGAGCAACAGAGGAGGGATATCTCTCCCAGGACGGACAGAAGTGCAATAGATGCCGTGTGTAAATTGAAAAGATAATACATTTGCAAAATAGGTAGACCAAATGTTTGGAAAAGCATGTGTGTATAATAGGAAGATGAATCCACGAGGATATCCATCCAGGACTTATGATCCAGGACCACAGCCACGACTCAAGATCCAGGACTCGCGATCCATGACACAGGACCGCAGAATCATCCATGACTCCGGATCCCGGCGTATATAGACACCAAAAAGAAAGACATTTGGGGAAGCTGGGTTAATCGGAACATGAGAGTACACAGGTATAGACAGAGAGAAGGAAGAAGTAAGATGTCCCCCGACAAACTAAGCCTATAGCAGCAAAACTAGGGGCTGAATCTAATCAGCCCTAACTATAAGCTTTATCAAAAAGGAAGGTCTTAAGCGCACTCTTAAAAAGGATAGGGTGTCTGCCGTCCAAACTGGAAGCTGATTCCACAAAAGTGGAGCTTGATAAGAAAAGGCTCTGGCTCCCATTGTACTTTTAGAGACTCTAGGAACAACCAACAACCCTGCATTCTTGGAACGCAACATTACCGTTTAATACTGCTTATCCTGCTCATACTGTTTATATCTAGTTATTATATAGAATAATATATTATACAATTATGATGTATAATATAACTATCTGTACTCTACTCTAATAGTAGGCCTACAAACAACCAGTCATTGTTGTTGAGGCAGCCATTTTTTTTAATTCGTAGATTTTATATATATTTATAATTTGTAAAACCATACAAGTCTGACTTGTGTCTGCACTGGATTTAAAGAAATAACCATGTGGAGTGAAATCTCAGGGGAGAAACTGTAGAGCTCCAGCGTTAAAGGCTTTTAGATTGACAGCTGTGTGCAAGTGTTACCAGGTTTAAACTTTTAATACTTTATCTTTATTTATTTTTAAATTGATTGGAACTCGTTCAGAAATGAGAGCATCAAACATGCATCTTTCCCCGCATTGAACATAAAGCTGTGTGACGGGGATTCCTGGTCAGAAGATAAAGCCTCCGGATGATCTCAGTGTCCCGGGGGTTTGGACCGGCTCCTTGTTTTGGGGTGAGCAGCTTTCATGCTCACTGCTAAATTTAGGAAGTAACTCAAGGTAGGGATGCTTTCAGCTGTTCTGATCCTGTGTGTGGAACAACCTTGTGTCCCGCTGTAACTGGCGATTGAGATCTCGTTCTAAAACGTCTTTATTTGTGTGCTTGAAGAGGGAAAAAAACGACTGCTCTTTATTGTGTTTACAAGCTGTTGTTCTGCTATTGCAGAGTTCTGTACATGATTTTGTCTATTTGTCTGTGAGTGACTTTGTTGTCAGCAGCTGTCGTCTTGACTAGGATGTCGGGGTGGGGGTGATCTCCCCCCTCAGTCATGCTTTGAAGGTTTTACGAGTACTTAAGAAAAGTATAAATTTCACGGGCAGCGCCGAGCTGCAACCAAACGGTGCTTGACGGCGGCGTCACTGTGGCGGCCGCAGCAGTTAGCCTGACAGTAAATTGATTAGAATAATTCAAATGTGATGAATAACTTTCATCATGTGACCACATAGTCCGGTGAGTGTGCCATTCGTTAGGACCGCTGGGGTTTATCATAGGACTGTGCACTGGAGAGAGACAACATATCAACCATATGCATTACACCAAACATCTTTGTCGCAAATGGAAATGGCCCCACACACTCAGTATGACAATTGTCATGAGTAACTGGGGCTGTTTAGAATTAGAGTCCTGTCAAAGCTCTGCTTTCCTCTTTTAAATGTGTGTCTTCATATTACAGTTAATGGGATGATATCCGGGGCTGTGGTGTGAGGAGGAATTTGATAGATAGTGATTGTCCTGAAGTTCAGATGAGCGTATTGAAATATCACCAGAATCAATTATTAACATAACCATGTCCCAGGTGTAAGCAGACAGGAAGGTGAAATGTCAAATACATAGAAATGTATTCAGCCTTGTGTTAAGAGACATAAAAGATTACAATTCCATAATTTGAAAGCCAATCTGCATGATATTAATATGTTATACTTGAAAGTAATTATCTGACATGGTATGTTTATGCTGAACTTGACAATGTTTTAATGCCCCGAAAACGTATTTTTTTTAACTCAAATATTTTCCCACAACATCAGTGAATGTGTAAAAGTAGTTCCACTGTGCATCAGCTGGAGCTGAACACTAGGACATTATAGCAATCTAAGGTGTGGAGCTTACTGGACCACTAACATACTGGTGAGAGTGGCCTATTTTACACACTAGTTATTAACATGTATTAGTTATGTAGCAAAAGTTCCATTAAAGTGGATATCACTTGTTGGTTAGGCCTCTCTAAATCAAATGCCTTTACATTTGACTCTGTGGCAGGTGTTGCCTTGATTTTGTAAATAAATGAATCCATCAGAAACACAGAACAGAGCACCAAAGTGCATCACAAAATAATGTTGCTGTCCTCGCACTAGCTGCACTGTCCACGTCTCTAAAAGCAGATTCATGTTTAAACCTTCAGAGCACTGTGGTTCCGCTGCAGACGTCTCCATGTGTTTGTCTGCGAGCTGTTATCGCTGCTGCCTTCCTTTCTAGCAACTTTTAGAGTAATAATCAGTGACATTTTCATATGAATAAATGTCAGTGTTGCTGCTTTTCTGTCACTGATTGCTATAACGCAGCAGGGAGTCAACTTATAGCCAGTTCATAAAAGCTTTTACATCTGCTGGTGTAAACTGCTCAGTCTGTCCTGGAAAAAAATAATCCACAGAGCACAGAAAGGATTGATCAGTTAATGTTTCATATTGATTTATCTTGATATCATCATAACAAAGGGGTGGAGGATTTGAAGTAGAGTTTAGGGCAGTGGTTCCAAACCTTTTTGGGTTGAGAACCATTACAATGAAAGTGTCACAGCTTTTCAAAATCATAATCAGAATACTTTTATTCGTCCCACAGAGGGAAAATGTACATTGTACATTATAGCAAACATGAAGATAGAGACAAAAAATAAAACGATTATTATCTCATTGCTTAAAGGTAGGTAAGAATGGAGAAACGAGCTTGAGTGCGCTAGAATTTGAAAGTACACAACCGAACAAAATCTTCCCCTTCCTTAAGAGTTCCTTACAGAGCCCCTCCTCCAACACACACGAACGCGCACATGACCAATGAGGTCACGAGATAAGTTTGTGCACGAGATGGAAAGCTGACAGGCAGGTAGGCCATCCAATTATCTGCCGCGGGCCGAGGCAGATAATTCGACTTGCTTTTTACAGCGCCACGGCTTCCACAGATGAAATATTTGTATATATTTATTGTCAAAGCATGGAATATAACAAAAAGTGTTTCTGAAGTGAATTACAACTACCTTTAAGTTGAAGCACTGTTATAGCTTAACAAAAGTAACAAACATCTTCTACCAGTTTGTGAAGCAGAACAATGTTTATCAACTTTGGTTAGAGCAAATGTTTTAAGTTGACTTTATGGGATGAATGTTGCTTACATGAGGATTAAAAGTAAAATGAATGTCTCCACATCCCAGCTTCTCTTCATACACATGTTATTGTTCTCCCTTTTCCCGACGCCCATCAAACGCAGCAGTCTGCTGTCACTCGCTGCATCTGCATCTGCATCCAGGCAATTTGTCACCACTGCATCTCACACCACCATTGGCTATTGCCAAGCAACCTGTGTGTCTCTCATGAGAGAGAGAGAGAGAGCGAGAGAGAGAAGAACTGAGTGAAGAAGAGATATGGAGGCCATGACACACATTCTCACACACACACACACACACACACACACACACACACACACACACACACACACACACACACACACACACACACACACACACACACACACACACACACACACACACACACACACACACACACACACACACACACACACACACACACACACACACACACACACACACACTGGGACAGGGAAGTGAGATGAGGCAGAGAGAATCCACAGAGGAACGACTGTTATTAGATAGGCTGAGATATTGAAATGGTCAGGCTTTGCAGATGAAGGCAACAAAAGAATGGGGAAAAAGAAAAACCCTAAAAAAAACAGAAAAAAACAGGACCCATCTGGAATTAACGGCTTGACGCCTTCAGAGGTGATTCATTTTTTTCTCTCTGCTCTTAAGAGAAATGCCTTCCTTGAAAACAAATGTACCTTTTTTCTTTCTTATTCCTCTTCTATTCAAATGAGCTGCGAGTGGGACACTCAGCGCTCAACTTTACAAATATGCTCCCTGAAGACTGCACAAGGCCTTCCCCGTATGTGACTGAATAAGAGAGGTCAAACGTGACACATCATTACACTATCTACGCATAAATTACTGTTGACTAATTCCAGAGGTAGACCCCTGTAATGTCTGGAGGCAGCAGACAATGTTTTATTTCTTAAACACCCCCCTCGTACCCCCATACTGTAGCTGCAGCTGAAGTGGTCCGGGCAATTGCATTGTGTAGTGAAGCGTATGCTGCAACAGGGCTTTGACCGCTAAACAAAGAAAAGAAAGAATGGCAGAACAATTTGGGCGTCAGAGCAGGACCAAGCGGCGGGGCGGTGAGCATGTAATCTCCTAATTTGGAGCATCGCGGCGTCAGATCCCGCCTGCTCGTCGCGCTCTCTACGCCTTACCTAGAGCCATTTCCATAACTTCCTGACAAAACCATTTTGTCCTGCCTGATTGGGCCCATTTGCATGGGACACCTTTTCTGCATATAGATTGATGGCTTTAATCAGCGAATCAGGGAGAGCGCTCAGACATCAATCAATGTCACGCCACTCTGTCCTGCTTTCAGTCAGAGTATCCTTGTTTTTCTCCATTTGTGGTCACTCTCTCCTCTCTTTCCCTCTCCAGCCCTTTCTCACAAACTACCTGAAGCCTACAGTAGATCTTGTTTTTTTTCATTCAATCATTGATTAAATAACTCATATTTTCAAGTTCTCTCATCTTCCACAATACTTTTGACTGGTGATCATTTCTATCTCAGAATAATTTATTTTACCCATCTTACCACTGAGTGACATTGTATTTTTTGAGAACAATGTAATTAATAATATGAAGCGATTAAATGGTGACCAAGAAGTGTTGAATAAAAACAAAACAACCTAAGAGAGCAGAGAGGTTCAACATGACTCTGTTTTACTTCATGAAATTGCATAATATGAGCTGTGAAACTTCATCATGTAATCAGGTACACCAGTATACATCAGTCAAATATGAATTTGCATTAACAGGAAGTACTTTAAAGAACAAATTAAACTGGGTACAGATCAGAAAAAAATACATATTATGTCTCTAACATAAGCTTGTGTAGGATATAGGGCTGGTTCTCTCTGAAAAGTTCAAATTTATAGTCGGCTAATTCACAAATATGAAAACAAACTGTTAGACTTCAACACCACATATTTAAAATAACGAGTCATACAACAGCTTGCTGTGAGGAAGAAATCAATGTCTATGTGAGGGGGAAACCAGGTCAAGAAGATGATCTCCATACATTCATGTATATGTGTTCATGCACTTGCAAGGAACACACACACACACACACACACACACACACACACACACACACACACACACACACACACACACACACACACACACACACACACACACACACACACACACACACACACACACACACACACACACACACACACACACACACACACACACACACACACACACCATCCTTTTCACATATCTGCTTTCTAAATCCCATATGATACAGAAAGTGTGTGT
Source organism: Notothenia rossii (assembly GCF_949606895.1). Classification (NCBI taxonomy): domain Eukaryota; kingdom Metazoa; phylum Chordata; class Actinopteri; order Perciformes; family Nototheniidae; genus Notothenia; species Notothenia rossii. Next base: position 48,424,739 of record NC_136905.1, on the reverse strand, counting down.
GTGTTTGTTTGTGTGTTTTTCTGCAGGAATGTGAAACCTAACAATGAGCTGGACGGCTCTGGGGACAGCAGACCGGCCTGTCGGGTAGGCCTGCACCACAACTATCCACATCAATAGGAAGAGACACACCATTAAAAATCCCTCTGATAGTCCCAGTGCCGTAGCCTGTTAAAGTGTATTTTGTGTAAAGTGACAACATTGGGGTCTGAACTGGCTTAGGATCACAGTGTAGAATGTTTCCGTTTTCACCGACTGTCCAGTCAGATCCAGTTGTAGCCTCAGAAGGGTGGTGGGGACAGAGCAGAGTTGAATATGAGTGCCGTCTGAGGTAATGTAACGCATAGACTCCAGTATGGTGGAGGACAGCAACAGCATAAAGTATAGTTGGCAATTTACATTTAAAATCACCCATCTAGTTTTAAAAAAACGAAATGGTGTTCATTAAATACAGTGGCGTACCGTGGGGCTTTAGATAGGGCCTTTGTAAAACACATACATACTTCTTACACGTCTCTGTTCCAGCCAGCGCAGCCATAATTAAACAATGTACATATAATGACACACAGGCTCTCAACAATACGAGAGCTGATCAACAATAACAACAGTTGGCTAGATTAGGGTGGGTTAAATGCACACGAAAATGTCCCAAAATTGATCAATAAAGTAATCTACTATTACACTTGTGTCACCGTGCACTCTCACGTCACTCTAAAATGGAGCGAATAGTAACCACTCACCATTCACCTGTAAATAAAGTCTACGTGTCAGTCTTTTTTGAGAAAGCGTTCAATAACTTCATCATGTGGTTGTCCTTTTTGCTTCAGTTGATTGAGCAGTTCTTTCTCAATGGAGTGAGACCCCAAAGAAGACCAGTAGTGTTCCTTGCATAGGTTTTTATCCGTTTTACTTTTAATAGATTCACACATCCAAATTATTGGATTTCACAATAATGTAATCATATTATTCAGGGTATATGCAGGAATCCTGAAGTCAAATTTAATACCTTTTAAGACCTTTTTTAGACCCTTTCCATACATTTTAAGACCTCATTGCCACTTCGAATTCTAACCGGTTACATAGGCGACACACTTTAGCCTACCTCACATTTACTACAGTGTTAATACTATTTAGTTGTGCTATCTTACAATCAATTTTAAGATAGCACAACTAAATAGTTTGTGATAACTCCTTAACATAATTCAGATAGAACAAAGCACAAGAGAATGAATTGTGTGACCAACCCAATGCAAGGTTTATTAGAAAAATAAACCATTATGGTAAGTGCACACCATACGCGATGAGATGTTTGGGGGCGGCGCGATTACATGTAAAGTCAATGCAGAGACGCAGACAGAACCAGAACCAGAAAACCAAAACATCAACCGTTAGCTGTTAGCTCACAGCTCCTCATATCTGTTCAGAAACTAGACTAAAGTTAAACAAGTACAAACCACAGACTGTCTGTGTCATGGTGAATACAGTCGCTGCCTCATTTATGTCTGTATGACGTTGTTGTGAGTGTGGATGGAGCATATATAATAATAATAATAATAATACATTTAATTTATAAAGCGCTTTTCCTGGTGCTCAAAGCGCTTACAAGCAAGTAAAACAAAATAACAACAAAAGTAGAAAGTGCTAAGCTAGGAGGAATAAGGGCAAGGGGTAAGTGGATTTGGAGTTGAAGGCAGGAGTGAAAAGGTGAGTTTTGAGGGATTGTTTGAATGATGTGAGAGTGTTGGGGGGTGTGTCGTTGGATGAGGTCACAGAGGTAGGAGGGGGCAAGGTTGTTGAGGGCTTTGAAAGTGAAAAGTAATATTTTAAAGTCAATGTGGTGTTTGATGGGGAGCCAGTGGAGGTCATGGAGGATAGGGGTGATGTGGTCGGAGCGTCGGGTGGAGGTGAGCAAGCGGGCAGCTGAGTTTTGGACATATTGAAGTTTTTTTAGTATGAATGCAGGTGATCCAAAAAGTATGCTGTTGCAGTAATCCAGTCGGGATGTTATAAAGGCATGGATCAGAGTTTCAGCAGCGGTCGATGAGAGGGAGGGTCTGATGCGGACGATGTTCTTTAAAAAGAAGAAAGCGTTTTTTGTGTACTGGTTGACGTGAGTGAGGAAAGTGAGGGTGGGGTCGAGGATGATGTTACGGATGTGAGTGGAGGGGTTGACAATGGAGCCATCGATGGTAAGAGAACAATCTTGGGTTGAGCGGGTAAGTGAGTTTGGGCCAATGATTATAAGTTCCGATTTGTCACATATAAGTTTTAGAAAATTGTTTTGCATCCAAATTGTAATGTCAGTGAGGCAGGTGCTGAGCTGGTAGTGTGTGGTTGGAGACATTGATTTTGTTGAGAGGTGGAGCTGTTTGTCATCAGCATAACAGTGGAACTGGAGTTGGTGTTGACGGAGGATTTGTCCAATTGGGAGGATGTAGATGATGAACAGAAGGGGACCAAGTACAGAACCCTGAGGGACGTCATGATTGACGGGGGCTGTGGGGGATTTGGAGTTGTTAATGGAGATGAATTGATGTCTGTCAGAGAGATAGGATTTAAACCAGGAGAGGGCAGTACCGGTAATGCCAATGGAAGACTGGAGGCAGTTGATGAGGGTGGAATGGTTGATCTTGTCAAATGCAGCTGTGAGGTCAAGGAAAATGAGAATTGAGAGGGAACCAGAGTCAGCAGAGAGGAGAATGTTGTTGGTCACCTTGAGTAGGGCAGATTCTGTGCTGTGGCGAGTACGGAAACCAGATTGAAAAGGTTCATGAAGGTTGTTGCAGTCCGGATGGGATTTTAGTTGGGAGGCAACAGTTTGCTCCAGAATTTTTGACAGGAATGGGAGGTTAGAGATGGGCCGGTAGTTATTGAGGGAATCAGGGTTGAGACCAGGTTTTTTGAGTAGGGGAGTGACAGCAGCGAGTTTCAGATCAGGGGGGACGAGTCCAGTGGACAGAGAGGAGTTAATGACTGTGGTGATGAGTGAGTTGGGGGAGGCAGGCCTTGACAAGGGTGGAGGGCATGGGGTCCAGGATGGAAGTTGAGGTATTCAAGCCGATGACTTGGGCAACTATGTCCAGTGAGGTAATTTGTCTGAAGGCTGTAAAAGGGTGCCTGGAAGGAGGAGGGTAGGCAGGTTCCGGAAAAGGATGGGTGGTGGACAAGACGGAGGAGTTGGCTATTTTGCTGTATATTATTTCAATTTTGATTTGGAGGAATGAGAGGAAGGATTCACACTTTGAGGTGGTGAAGGAGTTGGAGATATTATCCATGGGGTTGAGGAGCTTGTTAATAGTTGAAAAAAGGGACTTTGAGTTATTGCTGCCAGATTGTATTACAGAGTAGTGGAAGGAGCGTGCACTGTTGAGGGCATCTTTGTACTGCTGTTGGTGCAGTCTATACATGTCTTTGTGGATAGTGAGACCAATTCGTTTAGCATGTCTTTCGAGCTGGCGACCTTTAGTTTTGAGGCAACGGAGATGATCGGTGTACCAGTGAAAGAGAAATACTTGGTTTTTATTGGAGCGAGTTGGTTGAGACAGGAGGAGAGAGCATTGTTGTAGGTGTTGAACAGGTCAGTAGGGGAAACATTCTGGGTGACAGTGGAGTCAGGGATGGTGTCAGCCAGTAGGGAGGAGAGGGAGGAGGGGTGTATGGACTTGATATTCCGGAATTGTATGGTGCGCTTCGGCTTGATGAGGGGGGTTGGGGTTAGGATGTCCATGATGAGGGCCAGGTGATCGGAGATAGTGAGGTCATAGGTGGTCAGGTTGCTGATGGCGATGCCAGTGGTGCAGATCAGGTCCAGTGTGTGACCTTTTTTATGGGTGGGAAAATCAACATGTTGTGTGATATTGAAACAGTTGAGTATGTCCAGGAGTTCTGTAGCGGTATTGGAGTCGTTTGAGTCGATATGATTATATATAATATATGCGAATATAACAGTTGTATCCCCCTAGCCAGCGAGTCTTGTTTGAATGATGCGCGTAAACACAGCTGACAGCCGCGGTGAAACTCGAGCGTTTTGAGCAATGCGATAAGAGCGAAGTGAATATTTGCATCGCGTCCGGTGTGGAAAATGCCGTTTAATACTTTTGAATACTGTTTGATAGCCTTAATTTTCGCTAAATTGATTTGTCAACTTTTAATACTTTTTAAGACCCCGCGGACACCCTGTTATTGCAATTTAGACAAGACCAATGGATTACTTGGCCCCACCAACATAGGTTTAGACACAACAATTACTTTAGGATAAATTATGAAGGAGTTAGGGTATTTTAAGGAATTTTCCTATCTTGGACGCCATCTTGAAAATTACACATTTCTAGTGGTCAGATCTTGGTAGACTTTTAGTATGTTACACCTAATACTACACATTTTTTGCAATTGTTCGGTTCAGTGTGTTTTCCTAAAGCAAAGTAGTTTATCATAATTAATTGTATTAAATTGTATATACTCTGTTAAGCCCTGAGCCTGTTTTTCAGGTCTCAGGCTCGAAAATGACATTCCCAGAACAAATGACCATATCTTCCCTTCTAAAAGGGTAACATTAATAATCTTTTTTTCAAAGTAATGATAAACCTGTGAGTTGGATGTAGAAAAGTCATAATCAATATAGATGTTTTTTATTTCAAAGAAAATTTAGATTGAACATAGTAAAAAACTGTAAATTATAGTGTCCGTCCAAATATTATGTTTTACTTATAGTAAAAACTACCCTTGGATGATGGTAAGGTAGACAAAAAGCTTTCGGAATCCAAAGTATAACATATAATAAGTACCCTGTATCAAGATCGATGTAAAAAAAGTGACATTTGATCTTTTTAGAGAGGTTTAGCAAAAATAACTCCACCTCTGAGGTGATTTGGGTGGAAATGGCCGTTTTAACTGTTTCTCTGTAACCAACCCATTGGTCGATTTTGGTGATTGATATCTCTTTTTGACCATTAGAGCCAATAGAATCAAAGGGGAATCTCCCCATACACACACATGGTAAAAAAAAGAAGATGGCGGCTTTGCATCAGAGTGAACCTATCTCTCGCTCTGACATCTGGAAACGGAAAGGCAGGTTTATTGCTTATGGATTATCAGAAATAATTTCAAAGGGATACAGACACATTGGATTAACCTAAGGATTAACTTCAGCAGCGTTTTTATCGTTTTAATGCCATTGAAGACCACTTTTGACCAGACAACGACCAAGGTGAGCAATGTTGCCGTTTTTAGCTACCTAGCGACACATGTTTTGATGTCTGTTCTTGTTAAAAGCTTTGCGAGTTCTTATCATGGAGTGATGATGTATGTACCGATCGATTCTGTGTCATCTCACGATGCGAATCGATGGGTTGGGCGTGCAGCTACGATAAGTAATAACGGTGTTATGAGTGAGTTTCTGTGCAACACGCCATTAGCATTTTTCGCTTGTGGCTAATTAATAGGCTCAGCGCTAGCTTTGTAGGTTTAAACAAAAAAAAATAAAACTGATCAGTTAGCTGAGTTTTTCCCCGTCACATGGATATAAAACATTCATAGTTTATTGAATATTAAAGAGCATCTTGCAGGTTTTAATTTTTTCTACATTTATGCTTAAACTTGCTTGAAAATTACGATTAAAAAAGTGAATGCAGGATTTGATATGTTTTACGAGACATAAGGGCAGGAATTCAGAGGGAAAGGAGCAATTTTGAGCTCTGCTCTTAAAAACTGCTTTTTTTTAAGGTCATAGGTCAAACGCGTCATATTACATCACACAGGGGACACATCTCCGCTCTCTGACCTTGGGTAGGCTATAGTAGAGTTGCGTTGAGTAGAGCGGTTGTGTTTTATGGAGCTGGTATTTTTCTGTAGTTTTACATTGTATTTCACCATTTGTAATCATGGTGCAGTATTGTGTTTGTGCAGGTTGCACAAATACCAGCCTGTCAGGACATCGAGTCCACAGTAAAAAGGACCGGAGCTAGCGTTCGTTCCTGGGTGCGTTTTGCATCCACCTCCCTGCAGCACATACTCTCCACAGCTTTATCAGGAAACCGTATTACTTCTCTCTCCCCCCCCCTTCGCTGCTCTCTCTCTCTCCCCTCCGGTGCACGGCACCGTAAGACAAAGTGTGGAGTTTCATTAGGTAACGCTGTGGTGGCTGTACTGCTCCAGCCGTCTCCTTTGTGTTTGTTTGTTTCCCCCTGTCTGTGTTGTTTGTGTGTGCGTGGTGGCTGTCACTCCTGGCTCCCGGCTCAACCTCCACTCACCTGCTGCAATCAGCTGTGCACCCTCCCCGACTACACACCTGCTTTCCATCAAGCCATTTAAAACGACATATCAACGGAGGCTCCACAACCTTTCTCCGCCAGATCGTCAAGTATCAGCCGTATCTCGCGTCTCTCCTCCGGTACACAGCACCGTAGTGTGGAGTTGCATTAGGTAACGCAAGATACGGCTGATACTTGCGCATTAGTTTCTGTTATGGATCAGTATCAACAGTCCTGCCAGTAACATTACTATATTATCAATGCTACTTTAGTTATAGCCTGATATAGCTAACTTTACAATGTTGTGATGTGACGTTAGCTAACATTCTGTAGCTAACGCCGGTCACTCACCAAGATAGCTGCCCAGTTCTCCACTGGTTCTCCTCACGCCACAGCTCAATTTCTCTCCGATGGCCGTTATTTCTTCTAATCCTTGGCTGCTCCTGGTCTCTTGGACGCCTAGCAGGCTCATAATTATAAGGTTGTGGTCCGTCATATGCATTCGAATATTCATGTTCAACTTCTTCTGTGTCTCCTGTCTCGAAACTAGCATTGGGATCCATGTTTATTAATACGTTACACCGGCCGCTTTCCCCCGTGTTCCGTCACACACGGGAGGTCACGTACCGAGGCTTTTTTATGCGGAAGGGAACATTTCTTACAAAAATGACGCCAGATGTCACTGTAGTGTATATTTCTGTATATTTATTTTGAAAATCTAGTGTATTCATCATTTTCCGACACATTTATTCACAGGTGTCTTTAACCTGGAAGTTGCTCTTTAAGATGCCCACAGACCCTGTTTCCTGCAGATTGCGTGTTTTTCCCCCCCGGTATTGGGGTCGCTGTGTAGAAGAGGTTAACACCACGGTCAAGACCACGGCTGAGGCTGGGGATGTAAAGAGGGTTGGGTACCGAAATCAATTGATAACAATTGTCCGTTTCCGGGATTAATAGGAGTTGTTAGCACAGGACGTGGAGCCCTGTGGATAGGATGACAAGGTGTTCTGCTTTGTGCGGGACTGCACAGCATTTTGATCATTTGTCCCACACATTTTGCCGATGTCCCGCATTTGCTTGACATTCACCCGTCTTAAACACTTAAGCCCGATACGAAACTGTGTCTCAAGACTTCTTAACATTTAACAACCTATTCATGTTTCATACCCACTTAATGGGAAGAAAATCAGCTATCAGACAATATTAACCATTGTTAGCTAAACGAAACACAAGGGTAATACCAAGCCTCTGAATTAGCGCTAAGCGAAAAAATGCTAATGGACTTAGCACATAACTCACGGTAGAGATATTTTATACTTCATGTTATCTGCACAAACTAGATGTCATATGAAAGCTGAGAGTCCACAGATTCCATTGGTATAAGTATCATCACTGTGCGACCAAAACTCACGGCAGCGAAAGCCAGGAAAGACAACAAACAACTTCACTTTACGGAGCCAAAATGGCAAATAGGTCTTACCTTTGCTGTTTTCTGATCAAAAGTTGTGTTCAAGGGCATTAAAACGCAGATAAACGCTGCTGAAGGTTCATCCAATGTCTCTGTATGACTTTGAAATGATTACTGATAATCCATCATAACATTTATGGCAATAAACATATTTTTCATATAGAGTGTAACGGAGCTTTCGGTTTTGGGCAAACTGCGTGCGCATCACTCTCACTGTTCAATGGTAATGTTTAGGTGGATTTGGGAACTCCCTATTATTGGCTCTAACGGTTAAAAAGTGGTTTCAATCACCAAAATCGACCAATGGGTTCCAGAGATACGGCAAATGTACGAGAGGTGTTTTTTTTCTTCTAAATCTCTCTAAAAAGGTCAAATGTCACTTATTTTGCATCAATCTTGATACAGGGTACTTATTACATGTTATAGTCTGGATTCCTAAAGCTTTTAGTCTACTAACCCATCATTCAAGGGTGGTTTTCACGATAAGTAATGGGTTTTTTCTAGAAGGAAAATATAATTTAATTTGTTTTACTATGTTCAATCTGAATTTACTTTAAAATAAAAACATCTATATTGATTCTGACATTTCTACAGCCAACTCACAGGTGTATCATTGCTTTGGGAAAAAAGATTATTAATTTACCCCTTTTAGAAGTGAAGATATAGTCATTTGTTCTGGGCATGTCATTTTCGACCCTGAGGCCTGAAAAACAGGCTAAGAAAAGATAAGATAAGACTTTATTTATCCCAAAGGAAATTGTTGTGCCAGAGTAACAAAATACAATAAACACAATAAACACAGCAGCACAACAGCAAAACTATACACTAAAAGTGCAGCAAAAAGAGCAATTAAATATATACAGACAACATGAAACATAGACGGTCACACAATCAATGCAATTAATAACAGTATTTAGTAGTTAGTAGTGCAAAAAATAAAACGTAGTGGCAGTTACGTAATTGCACGTTATCATAGCATTATTAATAATACTACTAATAATAATAATATAATATTGCACATAGTTATATATAGCAGCAAGTGTATTGCAGTGATGGTAATTATATTGATATGTACAGTATATTGCACATAGTGTTGGTGTGGAAGTTATCAGTGCCCTTTACTTAAGGGTGAAGGGTTAAAGAGTTTGATTGCCACTGGGAGGAAAGACCTCCTGTGGCGCTGTGTGGTGGTTATCGGTGATCTCAGTCTGTGGCTGAAAGTGCTACGGTAGGAAACCAGTGTGGCATGCAGGGGGTGAGACCCGTTGTCCAGAATGCTGAGAAGTTTCCTCAGCATTCTCCCCTCCGACACCACTGCCAACGACTCCTGATCCACTCTCAGGACCCCTTATGAGCTTGTTGAGTCTGTTGGCATCAGCTGTCTTCACCCCGCTGCCCCAACACACTACAGCAAAAAAGATCACACTGGAGAACACCGAGTCATAAAACATCTGCAACATAGTGCTGCAGACGTTAAAGGACCTGAGTCTCCTGAGGAAATACAGGCGACTCTGGCCTTTCTTATATAGGGCATCAGTGTTTTTACTCCAGTCCAGTTTATTGTCTATGTGGACACCCAGGAACTTGTAGCTGTCCACAATGTCCACATCCATGCCCACGATGGTAATTGGGCTTGGGGCGGTACTCCACATCCTGAAGTTAACCACTAGCTCCTTAGTTTTTGTGACGTTGAGCTGCAGATGGTTCTGACCGCACCACTCCACAAAACTGTCCACCACACTCCTGTACTCAGCTTCCTGATCTCTGCTGATACAGCCCTGAATGGCAGAGTCATCTGATAATTTCTGCAGATGGCAGGACTGTGAGCAGTGTCTGAAGTCTGATGTATAGACTGTGAACAGGAAGGGAGAGAGGATCGTGCCCTGAGGAGCGCCCGTGCTGCTCAATATAATGTCAGAGGTGTTATTCTGCAGCTTCACGTACTGTGGCCGAGCTGTGAGATAGTTGGTTATCCAGCTCACCAGTGGATCATCCACCTGCATGTCCAGTAGCTTACGGCTGAGCAGGGCAGGTTTGATGGTATTGAAAGTAGGGGTGTCACGGTTACCGGTGTAGACGGTAACCGCGCTAAAATATTTTGACGGTGAGATAACCTTCTGAATTTCAAAACACGGTGTTATGTCGGTGGGTTAAATTACCGCACACCGTTACACCGGGAGAGCTTTCATTTCCCTAATACTCCCACGGTTACACTGTATTACACTGTTACCGCGCTAAATACTTTGCATTTCAAAACATAATGTTATCTATGTGCGTTACTAGAGCTCTACACCACACACGTGACACTTTCGAACGTTCGCAGGCGCCACTAGTCCTAGGTTCTTTTATCACACTCTCTCACTTTAAGCATGGCAGCAGAAGAAGGAAGCCGCGATGGTACCATTTTTCCACCTTCTAAGCGCAGAAGATCAGAAGTGTGGTCCTACTTTGGATATTTAAAAAACTCCGAGGGGCAACTGGTGGAGGACGGTGCCCCCGTGTGCAGGACATGCCGGCGGAAGGTATCCGCGAAAGGGAGCAACACATCGAATTTGCTCACTCATCTACGAGACCATCACCCGCAGCTGCACAGCCAGTGCAAGGTATATTTGTTAATATTAACACATAGTTTTAGCTGAAATGCTCGAAATAACTTTTGCCTTCGGGTAAAGGGGAAATGTAACAATTATATCCGACTGTCAATAATGTTAAATCTTGATAATAATCATTTACATTACATTAGCAAATGCACCTGCTCTCGTGTGTTCACCATTCTTAGATCGGCGCTAAACGCCATTCTAAGCTAAGTTGAATAGCTAAACTTTGATATGCCATGAGACAGTGAAAATAGTGCAGTGAAACACATTAATGATTAAGTTACTTCTGACTTTGGGTCAAGGGATAATGCAACGATATACCCGATTGTCTAAAATGTTAAACCTTGATATTAAATGTCAGTGTAAGCACGCCCACTGCTAGCATTTTAAAATACATCCTACTGCGGTGCCATGCTCTATTCGTTGGTAGCTAGTGCACTACTAAACGCCATTGTAAGGCGCTAAACAGCTTAGTTCTCATACAGTACTGGCTTCTTGCCTAATAACCTAAACTTACCATTTACCTGCATCAACATTACACTTTTAAGGTAATAAATTAATGTAGGTATTTGACTTCATACGCAAACTTGATGATTGTTGAATAGTAACTTAATGGCTGTTTTTCTCTCTCTCTCTCTCTCTCTCTCTCTCTCTATATATATATATACATATATATATATATATATATATACATATATACATATATATAGAGAGAAAAAAAAAAAAATTAAAAAAAATTAACTAAAAAAAAAAAAATTACCGAGATAATATCGTAAACCGTGGTAATTTTGGTCACAATAACCGTGAGCCGAAAATTTCACACCGTGACACCCCTAATTGAAAGCACTGGAAAAGTAAAAAAACATTACTCTCAAAGTGCTGCCTGCCTTCTCAAGCAACATGTTCTCAGTCCCAACCCGTCACATATTGACGGACGGTCAGGTCCCCTCCACGTCACTCTATTACGTACAGGGTACCCCTTGGAAGGCAGTTGTCAACGGGCAGGGCGTCCCATAGACCTTCATAGACCTCCCATAGCGTTGATAATAGACGCCATGAGAAAGCTCCCCGGCAAATGCTACCCCGACGGTCGGTTGTTATTGTCAATATTAATATAATAATTATTTATTTTGTAATAGTCACACTCGATTTCGCCGATTTTCTTGTTGCCCCAGCTGGTCGACACCTCTTTTAGCAGGAACAAAGGCTACATTAATGTATTAAATCGATGTTAATCCATGTGTGTGGTTGTGGAATTAATGGACGTGCCGTGTGCGATTGCGCAACGCAATAATTTACAAACTCTTAAACTACAAACCTAATTATATTTAAAAACATCTTAGAAGGCCTCACGAAATACTTTAATGTACATTTAAATTTAAATGTGAAGGGATGTGTGTAATGTGGTGATTATTATTCACCCGCGGATCTATGGGTTGGGGTATTGTTGCGCACGGACGTTATAGTTAACCGGACTTCCTGTTGATGTGAAATCCAAAAAATGTTTTAAAAATAAAATAATGGTGACTTCCGGTAGTGAAGATGTAGGAGAAAGTCGCACGGAAGAGGTCTCCCGGTTGAACTTTAATTTTAACTTTAACTGTTACACATGCTGATGTAACGCAAATGATTCCAACTTGGGATCAATAAAGTATATCTTATTTCTTTCGACTCCACTTCGAGCGATATCATTACTAACAAAGCACTTATATACTAATAAAGGACTGGCTTATCTAAAGCCAGTTGAGTAGCACTTGAAACCTGATGTACTTATATGATTCTGTTTTCTTCAAGTTTGTATCTTGTTGGTCGAACGCACTTATTGTAAGTCGCTTTGGATAAAAGCGCCAGCTAAATGCAATGTAATGTAAGATGATCGATGGCTATGCCATATTTGCCTCTGAACCTTGACAAGTGCATGTTTCAGGCTTATCAATTAACAACAGGAGGGGTCACAGACATAAGACCAGCTGTTAAATAAAGGTCTTCTGACCTTAGCTGGCATATGGGTATATATTAATGCTGCCCATTATGGGCACAAGCAATTTTCACCCATTTATTAGTTATATGTTTTACATTTGAGTGTTTCCTATGCCCTAAACCTCCAGGGATGTACACAGTTTAATACTGGCAACTTCTTATTATGGGAAATACAAAAAACGTCTTTTAAAACTACAATTCCCAGTAGAGACGTGCCATAGAGCATGTTGCAAAACACACAATAGCCATCATGTGTAGTTCTGGGGACGGGGTGGGGGACGGGGGGACGGGGTGGACCCATTCAAATCCAGTTTTGGACAGTCTGCCGTGGTTCCATCCCATTTCAAAGTGTTGTTCGACGCTCTGCGTAACCCTCGGTGCACACTCAAACATCCAATCACAGATCTTGAGGACTATCACGGGGTTTGTCAAGCGAAGCGGAGAGAATACTTACTTCCGGGTGTAAAATGCTCTCAAGCAACTACTATGAGCTGCTCCGACCCTCGTTCCTGATGGACTCCAACTTGTGTTTATTAATCAAACAAATAAATAAACACAAGGATAATTATGTGTTATTGTTGAGTAAATAACAGCGTGTGGTTTAGAACATAATACAAAATTAGAAGGAAAAAACTATTAAATAATACAGATTTTAGTATTCTGAGCCCCTACTCTCCTCATAACTGATGGCAACAAAAGTCCTACATTATTCAATTAAAATAAAGAAGTAAAAAGAATAAGTGTGGCTTGATATTGAGTAAGAAAAAGGTTGATAAACGCTGTGAGAATGGATCTGCGGAGAGCATTTCGCCGCGATCCCAACTCCTCTATTACCAACGTTCAGGGAGCTCTATGCAAGTCAATGGGACGCACTGCCCGTTGAAAACTGAGGGATGAGATGGATGAGATTGGAGGAAAAGGCTCCCTGGGGGTCACAGGGGGTGAGTCACAGGTGGAGGAGGAGCTGGGGGAGGGAGGGATGGTAACCTCATCATCAAACCGGTTGAAAAACAGGCTCAGGGCTTAACAGGTTAAACAAGGCTTTTATACAAAGGTGTGTAGAAAACGAGAGGGCTATCACCACTAGCTGTGTCAGATGTCAATCAATCAACAGAGAAATGTATCAACTTAAGGGCAGGGCTGCCCTCTCTACACGCAGAGCATGCAGAGTGTGTGGGGCCTCATCTTATGCGCAAATGCGGCGCAATTATGCGCGCCAGGTTCCCCGCAGCGAGGCTTCGGCTCTAACAGTCACAATCCTGCTCTACCCCCACCCCCGATCTATGGATATATTCCTCCTGAAACCAAAAGAGATGAGGTAACAGCAGCTGATTTAATAAACGTTTAGCACTCGGTTGCACAGGTAAGCAGACTGTGACAGTAATTCTATTAAAAACAAATATATTTAATTCCTTCACTTGCATAGTTTGTGCAAACAATTAAACCAAAGTAAAACGTTGTTATTCATATATGTATAAGCTTATAGTTTCATATAAATGTTTATTCTTAAGGGTTAGATAGACATTATATTAATAAGGGTTAGATAGACATTATGTAAACATCTAATCTAGCTCTACGCAGTAACATGTCCTGCAAAAACGTCCCATTTGTCCCACATGTGGTTTGTTGGCACCCTACCTGTGGGCCGCACGTCTCTCTCTGCTCCGGATCAGCTGATCGCTGCATGGCGCAGTTCAGTGTCTCTGTGTCTCTTTTCCTCTCTTTCTTTCTGCTGGGGTATGTCAAATATTTAGCAGATCCTTCGCTACTTGCACGCATAGTGTTCCGTCCATACAATCAACCTCTCTAAATTGTACTGTGTTGTCTTTGTTTCTGTCCGTCTGTTAAGAATGCAAGCACTTACAGATGTAGCACCTCATTTCAGACTCGATCATACAGCTTCCTGCCTACGACCTGCCTAAGACCAGTATCGAGGAATGTTAAGCCCTCCCACTATTTTCCAAGAGGGCGTTGCCAGATTTTCAATTTCAGTTTTTAACCAGGAGATGGCGCTTCATTCACAAATACAGAAAGACAAGTTTCATGGACTTTCAGTTGTGTTTTGAAGAGCATTTGAACACATCAATATTTTAGATCAACTAAAGTATATCTAATCTTGTAATTCAATAATATATAGTCTTTATATATTAAGTAATCATAATAATGTAAATGTTTACATTACACTTCTTTATTTGTTATGCTCATACTTTTACCTTTACAATCGTTTGCTTTAATATGCAGTATATCTTTTGTATATTTTTGTGTTTGCTTCCTCCTGCTCCCTTTCGGACACATACTGTATGATCTATTATTATTATTATTAATATGAAGATATTATTAAGATAAGATAAGATGTTTACTTTATTGATTGAACATTTTAGTTTAGAATTCGCTGTCCCACGGTAATTCAGAAGGCTCACAGGTCACATTCCGACCATTATTTAAAACAATAGGTGCTTTCACACCGTCTACAGTTTGATTTGTATAGAGGGAGCTCTGTGGCTGTATGGCCAGCGATTAGGTGTGGCGCATTTATCATAGGTGATCAGAGCTAACTGCCTGCCGTCAGATTTCATTTAAAAAACAGATCTGATTTTAAGACTATTTCTGCGCTCATAAAGAATGATAAGAATAAGAATAATGCGTATTGAACTGGTTTCATTAATTAGTGAGTTTATTTAACACTAGAACCGCCAATCGGGTTAATTTGTGTGATGTGTGTTGTGTGTGTGCAATCTAACTTTTTTTCAATAAAATTATAAAGTCTCCCAGTCCGTGACTTTTCCTGAAAGTGTGTTATGTAGCACCCTATGTTGTTAAAAATTGCATTCTAATAGCGGGATTTGACGGTTTTTGGTAGGCCTATACAAAAACCTCTGGCGGTTCTAGTGTTAAGGTAATTAGGTACAGTAGAAGCCCTTTTTTATCAGTAACAAATTTAGCAGTTGAACATAAAAGTCAACTAACTGAGGGTCACTTGCAATGACAGTGTTGTGTCTAACTGTAAGCTTGTCATCTAACCTACAGTTAATTTAGCTGCTGTAGAAGAAAGATCAGGGGGGGAGGGGGGGAGAGAGCTGTGGTTGATGGGCCATTAGTTGTGTAAATACACAGCTGAGAGCTGCCGTTTCATTCAGACTGTTTAAAAAACGGTAACAACTGACTATTTTTCTTAGCGGATGCATGTCAATTTAAATCAATACATACAACTATTTTTTAAACCAATAAAAACATTTTCTAAATCCATTTCAATTAATATTGGGAGTCATGTCGTTACTTTGTTGAGAATGTGGCCGTGTAATAAGCGGGATAATTTGCAGCGACTTGTTCCTTATGGGGAAAATAACACCCTTCATGCTGATCAAGATCCCTCCGCTACGCGTCCGGATCCTGATCTGCCGACGAGGCTCCATTAAAATATAAATATTTTTAGTGAATTACTGAGTTTAGGCACGTTAATAACATTTTAATGAAGTTGAATACAGTATATTCATATGTGTCAGTGATTTCATGTCAATTTGGCGAACATAAACAAAAATGATCGTGGTGAAGATGATGATTAAATTAGGATTAAAAATCGAGAGCCGGGCTGCATTTCCTCCCGTTGGTTTTTTCGACTAAACAACATTATTTTGTTAAATAACAACATGGTGATGTTTTGTAAATGATTACATGTCTCTTATTTAGCACAGAGTATGATATCCGTGACATATGGATCTTAACAAAGTTCCGCTGTACATCCAGCGTACTGTATCTGACTTTATTTCACATGAGCTCCAGTGTGGAACCCCACTGCACCTCCTGGTGGATCAATGATCCATTGCAGCTGGCTTCATTATAATTACATTTATCTATCACGGGGGCGGTCTCAAGTCAAGCTGGAGGTTTTCCCTTGAGCGAGGGCAGATCACGTCCCAATCAAGGCCCTCGCGTTTCAAACTGTTTGAAATGAAGCGTTACATCTGTGTTGAAGAACAAAACGATCAAGACCTGGCCAAAAGAGCATAGACCTGACCATGGCAATAGACAAGACAAACTGACAAGGAACACTGGGAGACGGGTGAATTTAAACACATGACAATATGACACAGGTGGGAACAATCAGAAGCGGGGCTGACGCTGATGAGCACAGGAGACACAGAAGGGATGACAGGTGAAAACAATCAGGAAATTAGACACACCAGGGAAACTAACGACAGAGAGGAAACACAGGGAGAAAGACCAGACAATACAAAGACACAATAATCGTGACACCGTCTATGCCAGGGGTGGGGAACCTTTTTCCTCTTAAGGGCCATTTCAAATTTTTTAATATCCTCCGAGGGCCGTACAATTTATTGACCTCTGCTTAAAAACACTCAAATCACAGCCAATTTATTTGGCCTTTCTTTCATGCTGTGCAAAGAAAAAGCAACCTCTTAATCCAGATATCTTACCATGACTCGTGCATGCATTCATATGCTCGGTTGTGGCATGACCACCATGACAGAAAGATAGGACACAAGGTGTGCAAATATATTTAGTATCTTATCCATGTGGACATAATTTGAGTGGGGGGGTGGGGGGACCTAACCTCCTCTAGGGGACCAGGGGGCATGCTCCCCCGGGAAGATCTTTTCTTAAATGTTGAAGTTAAAAGCATCGATCTGGTGCACTTTGAGAGCAACATTAGGTGCTCTATGGATACATCTCTCAACACCCATATGAAACAGAACTGTAAGCAGATCTGTTTTTCTTTATGGACATTTTACAAATCACTCCCCTTTTTAAACTGTATTCTTGTTTATTAATAACAACTTTTTTTTTACTGTCATATAGTATTTTGTACCTGCTTACTTTATTCTCTTATTTTTGTATAACTATAATGATCATATAAAGATGTGCCTTTACCTCACTGGTTGTAGAAAAAGCTTATATTCGTTAGCCTAGCTAGCTAACCAGATGCTAATAACAACAAAGTTATTGACTGTATGATCAGTATGACAGATGAACAGATCGCCACTGGGCTTACAACTAAAGACAAAGCTACGCAAAAACTGCGGCATGTGTACGGCTCCTTATGGATACTGCAATTTATGAAGTGCCAGAGCGGCGTTGTGTTGCTCTCCGTCAGGACTACACCCCTGTCAGACGAGACATACACCACGTGATGACACGTTAGGCTTGTGTTGTGTTCAAGGACCCTGACCTTGGCCAGGAAAAACAGGCACTCACTTGTTTAATTTTTTTGCGGTCTAGATTTATTTTTTCGTCTGTTTTATAAATGACCTCGAGGGCCGTACCAAATGGTCTCGGCCGGAGGTTCCCCACCCCTGGTCTCTTTGTGTGAGGAAATGGACCGCATCCACAACATTGACAACCTGCAGCACCGCTTCAGAGAGGAATTTCTCCCAATTCTACCCAAGGTGCTGGCCCTTGCAAAAGGAAAATCCCCTCTGGAGAAGATGTATCTGCAGGCAAGAGAAGAGTCACTGAGCGAAGATCTACCAGGTAATGCTGTCTGTGTACAGGTGTCACTGCATTCGCTATAGTATAGCTTCCACCCTCATTTGCCCATGTGGGGTTCGATCTCATCCTCTCACTTACAAACTCTTGTGACCACCTCAAACTCCACCAACTACGCCACTGAAATGCTAGCAATTCGATGGTGCGGGTGGGCGGTATTTATACTGAGGATTGAGTTTAATCAATTCAACTCAGTTACATCTGCACACAATTGTATATTTACTTTTATTTTATTTCCTTTCACATTTGTGTTGGTCCGTTCCACCTTCTCACCACAGTGCCACAATAGACAGAGAATCAGACACCACTACAATGTTAAACCTCTGTGTTGATCTGTGTCTTCCTCTCTTCTAGCCATGGACTTCAAAGCCGGGCTTTTTCTCCTGCCAGTTATTTTCAAGGAAAAAGTGGAGCATTGTGTTACTTAGGAAGAGGTAAGCCGCGGTCACACCGGAGGGGGGAAATGTGCCTCATTCATTTCAATGAAGGAGCAATCGATGTGCATTTGTTTGCAAATGTTCATGTCATGTTGAGTTCAATCCAGTTGAACTTGACAGTTGATTTTCTGTGTCTCTTTCAAGCACCACTGTACATACTTGGGTTATACTAATTTACTTTCCATTTTGTGCTTAGCCTGGCACACCTTACCCGACCACACAACTGACGCACACCGACTGGAAGTCAGCCTTCACAAGAAGAGGGCCCAGTGTGGTCAAAACGGAAGGGTTTGAGTTGTGCAGGGGTAGTGATCTAGAAGAGGGAGTCATCGCAGCATTTTGCGCATATTTCGTTTTCAACGTGGCCTACCCACCAAACCGTAAGAACACCTTCACCTTCGTACAGCGCTGCATCCTGAAAATATCTGAAGAGGGGCGATAAGCCGCTCTCGACCACTGTTACCAGAATTATTAACCAGTTGTACTAATGCCTCGCCTACATCAATGTCTCAAGTGCTCTCGAAGAACATTCACGCTAATAGAATTAGCACAGCATGTTGGACTTATACATGCTCATGAGTCTAATTTTAACATAACTTGTGGATTGAATGATTGTCAAAGTACATTTTCAAAATACGAGTCTTTCAGAAGACACACGTACAGAAAACAAAAGCACTCCATTTTGCCCTCTGATGACGAAGAGCATGAGCCCCCTATGGACCTTGAAAATAAAGATGCCGCTGCAGAAAATGATCCCTCCACAAATGGCATGGCCGAACAGCCTCCCTCCTTGAATGAACTGTTGAGAGGGATGCCCAGATCGGCAATTTTGGGGCTGATCGCCGATCGCCGGAATCAGTATCGGCCGATACCGATCGCTGATCTGATCGAGTGGGCGGGGCCTATGGGGATCTTCCATTTAAAGTGATGTTTAAAACTCAATTAATGGGGCTCATTCACTGGCGCTTCCACAAACAAAATAATTATTACATTCAAATGAAGTGCATTATTCAAGGTTACATTAACTTTGGATAATAACACGGGAGAAATTAATTTAAGTACTCTCTTTTTCTCTCTCCCCCCCCCTCTCTCTCTCTCTCTCTCCTGACAGCCTGTCAGTATCGTCTCATGCGCCTCATTGATCCAGTAATGACTTAGTGACCCGACAGTGAAGAATAAATATATTTATAACTAGTTTAGCTTGTTCCAGAGGTAGATAAAATAGCTAAGTGTGTAAGGTCTAACTCTTAGTGTGTGTGTTCTCCGCTCACCGGTCCGTCACAGCGGGTGGAGCTGCAGGATTTCTGCTTCACACACGTTGCATACCGCTATTTTGTCATTTTCGGACACCTTAAAATACTGCCAGACCAGTGAAGCCATTTTGGCGAGCTTGTTTTCCCACACATAGAGAAAAGTGTCATGTATTTTACTTCATTATTTTACGTCATGTGATCGGCTCTCGTGATCTGCATTTTTAGAGAGTGAGTCTCGGCGGCCGATCGATCGGAGCATCCCTAGTTGAGATATTTTAGTGAGAACCTTGTTAGTTTCATTCTGAAATTTAGAAAAACAAATCATCTTCCACTGTTGGTACAGGAGGAAATCCTTGATGATGTCAACATTTTCTTTTCATTTTTTAAAGAAAACTATGATGCATTCATAGCCTACCAACTTAACAAAAGTGGCTTTAACATGTCAAAAAACCCTGAAATTCTGAATGTTTTATAATCTAATGATTTTTTTTTAAGAAGCATCAAATGTGATTAGGTCTAAATACAAGCTGAAAGAGCAAATCAATTCAAAACTCGATATGACTGAACCTGTTCCGCCCACTTTAAGAGGTTCTTCAGGACACAAACTGGGCAGCTACTCCTATGTTCCTGTTTAGTCAAGTGCTAGGTAAATATTGCTCCCACAAGGATGATTGCGAATAAATACAGTCTTAGAATAACCAACAAAAAATGAAGATGTTTTAAGTGACTATTCCGATGGGGTCTACTTTGCAGAGCTCCCATTCTTTATGCATCATCCGAATTCCTTACGACTACATTTTTATGAGGATGAGTTTGAAGTAGTGAACCCTTTAGGTTATAAACTAAACAAAAACAAATTGTGTGGGTGAAAATATAGTTTCCAACATTTTTGATAAAAATTAACAATTAAATAATAAAATAAGAGCAAACATGTGTTTCCCTTTCAAAAGATAATACAATTAAAAGCAACATTAATTAACGTAATCAGGCCGAACTCATAGTTGAAGCGCGGGAGCAAACACTTCGTAGAACGTTTCGCGGCCGCGCGCAGATGAAGGAGGACAGTGGAATGGACAGACACAAAAAATATACCGCGCTCATTAACGATGCCACAACAATCCATGTTCAGTTTTTTTTTAAAGAGTAAGAACAGAGTCGCTGCCGCCGGAACCACCACACTCATCATCCTCACAGCAGGTGCCGCCTCAGAGAGACGAGAGTGTGTTTAATGTTGTGGCCCCGCTGAGCTCAGTGCCTCTGCGGGACATAGCAGCCATTGCAGGATAACAGAAAATAGCATCCCAGATGACCCGGCGGCTACACAGCCAAAGCTCATAAAGTAACCTCAGACACTTTTCGGCCGCTCTCCCCCATGTGACGTCACACGCGGGTGGTCTTTTTTTATGCGGAAGTAAAAAATGTCTTACAAAAACGACGCCAGATGTCACTGTAGTGTATATTTATGTATATATTTTTTTTAATCTAGTGTATTCATAATTTTCCTACACATGTATTCACTGGGGTCTCTAAACTGCAAGTTGCTCTTTAAGGATGAAGTTGTATGAGAGCAGCGCTTACCTCTCAACCAGTGGTGTAGTCTACTTTTTTGTAGTGGGTATTCTGTAATAATTGTATTCATCCATCCTAGAGCGACACCTTTCTCGAAGCAACACCTCATGAACACCATCACACTCACTAATGCATAGACTAGTCTTGAGACTGGTTATGTGTTATCAACATGTCAATGTATTATAAGCATTTTTATGTGACTTTTAACTGCCAGTGACATTAACAATAAAAAAATAAAAGAATGAACAATGATGGAAAAAGCCCACTTATCTTCTAGGGTTGAACAATTAATCAACATTTTTATCAAAATCTCAATATGGCCTACTGCAATTTTCAAGTAATATACAATAAATATGGTCATGCTACAGATGTCCTGGCCCACACATCATATTCTACACTTAAAAAAACATATTTGTTTCGCATAGATCTGCACAAATATCACACAATAATCATTTAAACATATTTTTCAATGCATTAGATATGTATTCAAACTTGTTCAGCCCTATTATCTTCGATAAATCATTGTCAAACTATGTACTGTATCAGCTTAAATGAACAAGCAAACATCCTTGAAGTGCTACAAGAGAAATTAGCTTCAAACAAGAAACAAATGAACAAATAACCTTCACCTCAATAAATGAGGGTTGAAAAAGCACTCATCATGTCGATACCGGGTTCACTGTGTTAGTCCACAAGCCCTGTAGATGTAGCCTCGTCAATGAGAACAGACAACTTGCTTGAAGACGTCACAATACTGTGAACAATGTTTTTCTGCATCTCTTTTGCTATGTGTTCTACAATTTTTGTGGAACTGTACCTTGAGTGCAGACTAGTGCCCATGTTGGCACCATTTTTCTTCTGAAGCTCAATGAGAGTATCGTGGTCAGTAAAAGGTTGGTTCATCTTCGCAAGATAGTATGCTGTTCTGAATACAGAATATGTCTCTGCAAACACAGCCTCTGACACAGCTCTCACCAAATTTCCAACTAAATCCTGTCCACCCTTCTCCGTGAGCTCCTGGGCTATTTTGTGTGCTCTGGACGTCTCATGTCTTCTAATCTTGTTTCTCAAAGAGGCCAGAGATGTTAGTCTGCTTGAATCTGAGGACTGGATCTTAAAGTGCACCCACTCCTCAGACATAGACACTCGTTGTTCTGTGAGGACACCTGTTGGTTTTGTAGCGCAGCAAGGAGCACAACCTGGAAATAAACAAAACCATGACTAATTAGCATAATACACGTTTTTACCAATATTTACTCAAAATTATTTAATAAACTGCTTAGAATATTTACATCATGGCTAACAAATGCATGAAAATCAGATGAAAGGAGAAAATGTTTCCACTTTTCAATAGCTGATTATTTGCCAACTACTGATAACTAACATATAGTAATGTAATGGTGCAAATGTTTTAAATGCACTTTTAACATGACCATGAATTAACTCTCATTTGCATAGTCATTGACTTTATGAATTTCTGTTGTTTAGAACAGCTTTCCTTTGCATGTGTGCTGACATTTACCTAACTTTCTGTCCCTCCACTCTAACCAAGGATGCATGTTCTTAAATTCCATAGCCTCACTTTCAGTCCACAAGGCTGGCCAGGAGCTCTCATCTGTGTCCGAAACAAGGAGATAATATAAACATTGTGTTCTGTTTATGGCTGCGCACGCACACACACACACACACACACACACACACACACACACACACACACACACACACACACACACACACACACACACACACACACACACACACACACACACACACACACACACACACACACACACACACACACACACACACACACACACCATACCTTCTAACCCTACCGATTTGGGCGGTAGTCTACCGCTTTTGACATGTTTCTACCGCCTACCGACTTAGCTGGCTTTCCCTACCGATTTTCAATCTTCCCAAACTATAACAAATAAAAATGACACTCCATAGACATTGGACTCGACTTTTGGTGGACACCGTTTGCAGCGTGATCGCAACATACAAACAGTAGTCCTCTGTGTTTCTGAAAAAGAAACAACGTGCAGACCGGGGGTAACGCTGCGGGAAAGGCAGCGTTACCCCCGACGAGGCATTTGAGTCCTCCAGGATTTCCCCCTGAATATCAGTGTCCTCGAAAACACATGTTGGCGACTGAAAGACATCCAGTGTTTGGTCTTTTCCGGAAGCATCCTACAGTGTCTCAACTGAAAGAAGACCACAAACACACACAAAATATAATGCAATTTTGAGATTTGGGGATATTTATCTCGCATTCTTTCACTTTTTCTGACATTTTCAACACCAAACATGTCGTTAATGTGTTTAGTGAACTACAGCAATCTGAAAGCCTGTACATTATTTATATCACACTTTATCAGTATAAAAATGCAGGAAATGACTTTTTTAATCAGTATTTTGTGATTTATGGCGCAACACAAAGATATTTCGCTCTGTGCAAACCTTTGACTCTAATATGTCAACAACATGAAACAAGAATATGAACCTGGCTTTATCCAATGTTCACACAAGAGTTCTACATCCTGACACATCCTTCATCTACACTGTCTCAACTGAAAGAGGACCAGAAACACATTACAAATATAATCAAATGTGGAGACTTTGGGATATTTATCTCCCATTCTTTTACTTTTGGACATTTTACAGACCAGACATGTCGTTGATGTCACTGTTTACCAAACTACCACTTTTTCTGAAAAATGAATAAAATGATGCAATATATGTTAAATACATGGTTTATACATGTAATTACTGGGGTTCCATTTCTTCTGATTACCTAATTTGGGCGTGCACATTTGCCACGCGCAAACCTACCTCTTTTGGATTTGGAAAGGTTGGCATGTATGACACACACACACACACACACACACACACACACACACACACACACAGACACACACACACACACACATACACACACAGCTACACACACACACACAGTATATCGCTCCCTTTCTCTTCCATTGATCCACCACACTAACGTTGATCAAGTTAGCTACGAAGTTAGCTAGTTAGCTACAGTTACGTTAATGATAACCATGCTAATTTCACTTACCGGGTACATTTGTGGTAGCGCCGGGCTCGTTCTCTGTCACCTTTAGGACAGCCGCCTGACCTAGCTCTTCTTCTGTAGTGGTAATAGGGGAAAAATTCGGAAAACATTGAAATATTGTCGTCTGTTTTCGTTTCATGTTTGCTTCCTGTTTAGCGTTGCGCAAACTTGAATGGTGGATGGATCAAATTCTGACAACGTTAGAGAAACGTGGGGTTTGTCAGAGCACAACAAAGTGTGTTGCTGTTGCTTAGCAACAGGCCACAGGCGACGGAAGCCCCAGACGTCCAAAAGTATTAACACAGAAGAGGCGAAAGCGTGAAAGCGCAGTCACAAAATTATGTTGTTACGTATCATCGCTCATTTTTAAGAGGGTATACGGAAATCACTGGCATTTTCTAGTGGGTATACGGCGTATACCAGCGTATCACGTAGACTACACCACTGCTCTCAACCCAGCAACTGGTAACAGGGTGCCTTATACACCCCCACTAAAACCTTTACACGCAGTGTAGTAGCCTACAGCTCATCACAAAAACAAATCAGCAGAGTGTAACATTAATGTCAACATCACACAAAGAAATAAAACATAAATACATATTACTGTCCAAGGCACTTAGCCAGTAAAAGCTTGAAATGCAGACTTACAAACAGACCTAACATTAAACTTGTCTGGAATAACATCCTGTCTGGACATGGTCTGTATCAGTCTTTTCACGGGTTTGACCAGCCGGCCGAGTCGTGATTTGACCTGAGTCTGTACAGTGGAAAGGTCAGACTGTGCTTGTGAAGTCTGTTCAACAGAATGTAATACATCTGTGTAACTACTCTTTTTGATGTGTTACTCGCGTTTACGGTACACAAACTGCCTAAGTAATGGTAAGGTAAGTAATGATGACTTAAGCAGTAACACATGAGTCGGATCTACCTCCAAGTCGATCCAGTGTGGGACCCAAGCCAGCCGAATATGGCAGGTTTAAAAGTGCCCTGCTACCATCAGTTCTTCAATCGCAGTCACTCAGGAACTCATCATTAACTAACCATTAACTATCTAGTCGTTCCTTATTCACTACTCAGTAACTAAGCACATGTTGTGTACCATCTGTGGTTCTCTACCTGAAAATAATGATAAGCATTTAATTTAAATGGTCTGCTCTCAGTGCAGGAGAAGCAACATCTTTGTTCAGGAGTCTCCGTTTGCAAGTACCAGCCCCTGCCAGTCTGATGACAGCGGTCTTTCTAGCGATCCGATACCAGACTATATTTTACAATATGTTAAATATCTCTCATTGTCTGGCCTTAGAGAAATCAACCTGTGCTTTAAGAAAGTCTGATATATTTCTAAAATATGGGGGAAATTCTTACAGTTTTTGGAAAGGAACTAGATACAACCATGTCAATATATATGCTAGATGTGATTGGATTCGACGTAGCTTCTTGTCTACCACCTTTTTAACGTACTGTTTAAGCCTTGTGACAATTTCACTTGGCAATTTATATTAAATTATGTTGTTTTGAGTTTTCTTTTGAAGTATGTTGACCATGAACACACTCAACTTCTGCTTATCTTTGTACGTTATTAATTTAAGTATTACTTTTTTACAGTAACGTTGTGGCAGGTGGTGCTGCAGCTACAAGCAGAGACACACATTCACTAAGAAAAAACTATAGCCGGTGTAATGAATAAAATCAATATTTACATGGCGTAAACACAGTTTTATTCTGTAACCGGATGTTCATGACATTGTCGCAGGGTATATGCAAGACTCCTGAAGTCAAATGTAATACCTTTTAAGACCTTTTTTAAGACCCTTTCCATACATTTTAAGATCTCATCGCAACTTTACTATATTGATTGTAAGATAGCAACTTTACTATATTGATTGTAAGATAGCAACTTTACTATATTGATTGTAAGATAGCAAAACCAAACAGAGTGCAGACAGACTACTGAAGCCTCCTCTCCACATGAACTTCAACCTCTCTGTGAAGGTCAGGTTTAATGCAGTATGCTGCTTTGTTGCTTCTGTACTCTGTGCTCTTTCATTCCAGTAAAACTCCTCAGAAACCATTAGAAACCAGTATTTGACCAATAAACAAAACAATTGACAAAACTTTGAACTATGAAATATATTAAACTTTGGTGAGCTTCAGCGGGGTAATGCCCTATAGGAGCTTCCTCACAGATACCCAGGGGTTAAATTGGGCCGGGGGCTGTCCGGGGCCCGGCACATAGGACGATGCTCTGACTTCATCACCCTCACACATTTGTCATATGTTTCCAAAAAACTATATATACATATGTTAAGACTTTTCTCGTTCTTAATATAGACTATATTTAGGGTCGATATGTGTTGACTTTACTTTAAAGTAGCAGATCTCTGTGACCGGATATAGTTTGGCTTAGTGAACGAACATGTGTCTCTTCCTTGGAGGAGCATCATTGCCCGGACACCGCTGCTCCTTCGCGGCTCCTCCGTGCAGAGAGTCTGCACTGCAGCGGTGTGTGTCAGCGAATACTTTTAAGACCCCTCGGACACACTGTGTCGACACACTCAACTCTCTGTTTGTTCAGACGGTTGTGGTAGCATAAACATGTAGCTAATGGTATGTTTTG